>NW_018165194.1:301147-456316 GCF_001263595.1 Phalaenopsis equestris | reverse complement strand
TATATATATATATATATATATATATATATATATATATATATAGACAAAGCAAATATTATTATGTCTTGATCTGAAGAGCAATAACTAAGTAAATAATATAAGCCGATTTTGATCTGAACTCAATCCATTTGAGCTCGGCTCGAGGTCGGCTAGTTAACAAGCCCAATTATGCTACATACTTCGATTAAATCGAACATGATGAGCACTTCATGGAGGATATCATTCTCATTAAAAAAAAACAAATTATTCATGAAAAAATGATGCTTGTGTGAGAGAAAATGAGCTATCAAAAGGAATTTAAAATGACACTTAATTTGTTTTAATGTCTACTCATTAAAGTGCATGAAAGAAACTTTAGATAATCAAAACAATATATGTCAAGCTAAGAATACTTATCTTGAATAGTTTGTGATTGAATTTGATACAAAGACTGGCAAATAGAAGGGAGTGGGGAAGGCTTTAACTGCCCCTACACACTTGGATATTTAGTTGTCCAAATAAAATGATTGGAAGATTTACATGCAAACCACTCTTTTTTTATGTATTTACATATCTAACACCTAAACCTCAATTCTTTACATATGTCCTGCTTCTTCTTAAGCATGAAAAGCTATATTTTCACATTTTATATTATATGTATTTATATATCGTAAACCTAAATGTAGTTAATTACATTTATACCAACTAAATTCTTCAAATCACACAACTTTAAAAAATAAAATACATATTTTCATACATGAACAAGAAAATAAAGTTTAAGTATTGACATGCAAATACATAAGAATAGTGGTATGTATATATAATAACTCCATAAAAATAAAAAAAATATATAAAAAAAAGGGTTTCTTTGGACATTAAAAGACTGATCAACATCTCCACAGTGTTGATTTGGACTAATGAGAACTTCTGACAATCAAGTGATGATTTGATTGCATCTTTATTTATTACTTCTAAACATTATAATTTCCTATCTATGAATTGGACAGCACTATCATTCCCTTTTCATTATTAGTACTTAAATATTAATTAAAGTACCTAATTATTCTCTCTCTCTCTCTCTCTGACAAATTTAAATTTATGCATTAATTATTTTATTAAACACTTAATTAGATATATATATATATGCACAGAAATTGAGTGGTATGTATGAAAATATATTTTTTTCATTTTTAAAAATAAGTTTTAAACAAAGTGGGTTTGAAGTACATATTAATGTACATTTCAGTTTCACTCTGGTTGCAACAAATTTCACTGCATGTTGATTCACTTTTACTAATTTTCTTTCTTTGTAAATATATATATATATATATATAAATGGATTAAACAACTAAAAGACATACATACATATATATATATATATATATGTTACAATATATTTATTTTTGAACTCTAAAAATAAAATGCAGTTAAATTTCACGTTACATCCAACCAAAAAACTAATTTCGTATCTCCCCATAAAATGGTTTTTAAAAAATAAATTTGAAAAAGCAAAATGCTACTTAAAAAAAATTAATGGTTTAGATTTTAATATTATAGAAATTTGCATGTAATATTTCCACATTCGTGGGAGAAGTATAATGAATCTTTATAAACTAAACGTTATAAGCATACCACATAATTCTTCATGTATTTACATATCACTTCAAAAATAACATATTTATCTTTGACTCGATTCCAAATTAGTTGATACTTTTTGTTCTTGTTCAGCTCAAAATTAGGTTAAAATTTTTTAAAAATTAATAAAATTTAATGCTTTGTTAATACAAAATAATAATAATAAATTCAATATAAACATATTATAATAATAAAAATGTGCATTTCACCTTAAAAACTAAATAAAAGTGTTCTTTTTTATATGATATTAAAGATTTGAGTTCTATGCATGTAAATTTGAAGATTTAGATATTAGATATGTAACTACATAAGAAATTAATATATATATATATATATACATTTACACAAATACTACTTATACCATATAACATGTTATACTACATTCATGTGTTAATATAATATCAATTCTTATTCAATAATTTTAACAAATACTATATTCACTTGCGTTCATAGAATTTGCATATTCAGATTGCATGTATAAACACTCATGTATGCATACCTATAACATAACCATTAAACATTAAAGTTCTATGTATCGCAACTACATAAAAATTGTTGTGTGAGGGGCAAAAAGAAAATTTTATTTTTTGATCAATGCGTGATCGATCGATGCTACACTTAGGATGGCTTGGTCGGCTTACTTGAACTCGAGCTAACCTAGATAATCGGCGATGGTCTAATGATGGTCGTCATCAATGTCATGCCAATGAATGATCTAAATATGGTTTACATAGATTTCAACATCACAAGTATATTGGGGATGAAAAATAGAAGTTTCAACTATTAGATGCAATTTGCCATACTACTTTTTATATGTAGTAGTTCCCTCAATGAGAGAAATATTTCACCACTAATAATTCACATGGTGATAAGATGAAATAATTTTGGATGAAAAACATCATAACAAATGCATGCCGACCCAACTTAAAGGAGATGATGTGCAACTCAAGGCAAGTTACTCCCTCCTACCTTATTATTGCATGTAGTGCCACAATGGAGAGAACAAACGGCTACTGAGTCAAGTCATCATTTAAAACAAGATTACTCCCTCCTACCTTATTGCATGCAGTGCCACAATGGAGAGAGCAAACGGCAAGTCGAACTCGAGTCAACTCATCATTTAAACCAAACGATTTATTTGGTTCAAGTTTGTTAGGGCTCTAAAATTTTAAAATCTAGATGTCTACAAGTTCATTTGAAACAACTCTTGATATTGACAACTGAAAAACATCGATAATAGATTTATGGACAAGATAAGAATCTTGATAACCCATATCGTATTCTAAATTTTCTATATATTATTGATGCATGCAAGAAAATTTGCGGTAGTATAATACTGTATTATCGTCTTAGCGTCGTACGAAGATTCAATACACACTCTGAAAAGAGAAAACAACCTGTAGAAACACCATAAGTTTTTTATGTGAAAAACTCGCAAAAGGAATAAATCACGGGGCCTAACACAACTGAAAAGTTCCACTATAAATAATAATTATAGTTGCAACAACTTCTCCCACAGACAAAAAAGGGTTAGAAGATCTCTCAAGTTATAACGTTGACCTACGGATGAACTTATTGCAAGGAAATGACAGAAAACAATAGCGATTGGTAGCAGCTGGCTGGTAGTGGTCAACGTCGGTCGGCAACGGTGGGAGGTGATTGGCGGCGGTTGGTGGTGGACGTCGGCGGGTGGTTGACGACGATCGACGAGTGGTGGTTTGCGATGGTCGGTGGTGGTAGACAGCGACATGAGTGGTGCTAGACTTCTTCTCAAAGCTTCAAGCTATCCTCCCCAAGCCTAATGCTCTCTCCTCCCTCCATGACAGGGGTGAGGCTCTGTTTATAAAGTTCCAGATGCAATTAATGCAAAAATATGAATCACTTTTTATTGTAAGGTCAAGAGAACTTCCTTTGATAATTCAACATTTGTGAATATTTGAGTCTCTTAATAATGTTGGAATAGAGCGATCATAAACTCGTTAGATTCGTTTTGTCAAGACGCTCGATTCAACTATAAGCTCTTCATATTCGACATTCATTTGACCTTCTAAATATGCTCGAAAAGCTTCCAAAAGTAGTTTAATAGTTTGATCTGAACTTGATTTGGCTCGGATTGAGCTTATTTTGGTACCATTGGGCACATCAAGCCTCTCAGTTTGACTATAAATTTGTTAAAATCTGTGCTTTGAATGACTTTTTATTAGAGTTTGAATATTTTTTGCTCAAAAGAGTACATCGAGATCCGTGTTATGCCTTGAGATTTGTGTTGGATGATGAAAATTTGTTGATGGCATATAAATTATCATATAGACAGACATATGATCTTATGCTACAAATTATTATTATCTAAGAACTTATGTATGAGATGTAGTATATATTGTCTTAATATAAATGAACAAGTTATACATAAATTAACAATGTGCATGTATATTCAACATTTATTACATTATATATATCCCTAAACACTCACACTAATGCGAGAGTACCATCTTGAGGGGCTGTTAGGAAGTCTGATTAGCTTCAAGATTTACTAAATCCACTCAAACATATAAAAACTGAATTTCAATGGATTTATAAAATTTGTGATTCATGGTATGAATTTTACCTTCAATTCATGGTAAATTCGGATTTAATAAATCCAAATTTACTAAATCCTACTAATGCTAAATCCTTCCTGCAGCTAAACATCCCTTGAATGACTCCTCATAGTGTGTTTTGAAGCATACAACAATAAAAACAACAAAACTTTATCCCACTAAGTGGGATCGGCTACATGAACTCTTTTTCTTCTTTGTCTTATTGAATGTTATATTTTCATTTAATTCAAATAAATTAAGATAATTTTTATACAACATGCCCAACTCTTATTAGGACTACGTCCACATTTTTTAACTTTTGTTTTGATAAAAATTTTATGTTGGTTATCGGCTACCTAACGCAGCCCTCAACTTTTCATATTTGGGGCTTGGGACCCAACAATAGCAGTGTTATTCGGAACAAACAAGCCTAAAAATAATCACTTTACACTTCTTACACATAACTAAAGAAAGCACAAGACAAAAAAGAAAGAAAAAAAAAACGAAGAATGATTAGTAAAATCTAATTGAAGAAAATCTTCAAAGCGCACAAATTAATTAACAAAAGCTGTAAGGCAAAATCAACATCACAAGAACAAAATAGAAACTAGAACAATAAAAACAATGTCGCAAGAATACCCCAAAGCATATTCTTCAATCATGGGAAGACCCATCAGTGGTTGATAAATGGGCAAAACAACATAAACTTGGCCACTTGATAAAAACAAAGGAAATAGCGATGCCACACATTCAAAGCAGAGAAGAATTCTGCTTAAAATAGTTATGATTTTAAAAAAATACAAGCAGCAATCAGGATAGTAGCAACTTACAGACATTTAAGATTTCTGAGGAAGAGCTTGAATGGAATAGGAATCACAGCCTCAATCTCATCCATAATCAATCCCAACAGCATCAGATCTTTTCAATCTTCTCAGCTTTCACAACAGGGTTCTCTTTGGCTATAGCCTCCCTACCAGCATACTTGTAGTCAAATGAGCATTCATGAGCTTCGGGATAACGATGAGTGGAGCAGAAGGTGCTCCCGCATCGACATGTGAAAGGAGTTAACCCCACCCTTCTCCTGCACAAAAAGCAACGGTTCTTATGCTGATTGATAAGTGGATCTTCCGATGCCTTCAGATCAACATTCACTGTAATTTTCACATTCAGCTCCTCTACTTGCTCTGGAACTGATTCTACCACCATAGAAGAAGGTGATAAATTAGGCGGCTTTACTAATTCCAACACTTGTTCGTTCATCACAAGATCTCTGTAGCATTTTGAACAAAGATTGTTGGTCATTGGACTGCCGAAGAAGCCGCAGTTATTCGTGCAGAGAATACGAGCATCGGGCTTTTGGAATTCAGTCTCATTGATCTCCGTCCAGCTCTCCTGGGCCATTCTTGGCAAAGAACTGTGGCGAATAAAATTTAAACTATGCTCGGGCAGAAGAAGTTGAGGTGCCTTCAAGAGAAAAGGAGAATCGTGCTTTCCTTCAAGAAAGACGGACAGTGACTGACAATATCTCCAGTGAATCTTAAACTACCTACATAAATGACAAAAAAATTTTGCAATAAAGTGTCATTTCTTGCAAAACAAAAACGGGTTATTCATGAGGGTAAGTCCGTTATTTCAAAATAGAACTAAATTTTTTAATGACACTTTTCAAAGAATTATCTATATATACACATATTATTAGCCTGATGAATTAAATGGAACTCGCTATGTGAATCTTCATTTTTCATTCATGCTTATTGATTTTTGCTTTAGGTGCGAAAACAATTTTTCGCAATTTATTTTGAACAGCTTCAATCAATGTTACCTTTAGTTTAACCATTCTCTTCCTACTCCGACGAACCTATTTTTATCCACTCAACTATGGAAGTGCAACTTCTACCCTTGTGCATCCAAATCACATAAGCCTATTTTTAATTACTTGATATTCAATAAATATCAATTCAATTATTTTATAATACAATCCTTCCTCAATTTATTTTTGATTAATTTTTGTACCAGTTATAGATCACCTTCAACCTTCACTATTAGGAATTTTCTATACGAATCTAAATTTTGCATCATGCCTATTGAGTTTCGCTTGAACAGCTTTAAACCATATCACCTAAAGTCTATGCAACCAAGCATGCATTCATATATGTATGTATGCCATCATTATCATCATTAGCTTTATCCCGACAGACCTCGTTTGACGATGGTTCGAAGTCCATTGCAGCGAATGAGAAGCTGGAGATAAATATGATATTTTATTTTTTTCTTGTTTTATGTGTTTATGTTCAAAGTTTTATTTCAGATTTCTCAAATTGGTTTATGCAATTTAGCATCTCACAATATCAACCCTAGTTTGAATATCTTTATGGTGGTCCATGCACAGATTAATTTTGTGCTCATGTGTCGAGTAAATTTATATACTTATGATTAGAATTAAATGTACTCTCATATATCTCTAATATCCCCTTTATCACAATATCATTCTACATTGAATTTAGTTCGCAGCTTTAGCGTATTGTGAATTTAATCATTACAGCAAGAAAAGTAGAGTATTACATTGATCTCATGACAAATTACTCCCACACTACCTTAATTTAGTAATTAAACATCTTAAATCAATTTATATGTAAGTAGTGCTAGATTAATTGATTGTACTGATAACAAAGAAACATATACATTTAGCGCTTAAATATAAAAGATCACTCACATTAGCACAATTTAACTTATATAACAACTTATGCATTGATAAGCATTTGATTTGCTAATTTATTTTGGAATAACCTTTTCTTTGATATGCATGTTTAATTTCAATATTATTGGCTTTCATCTTATATTAGATTATGAGGGATTTTAATTGAGAAAACAATACAAATGAACTTGTAAGTGCTCATGCACCCCCAATTGAGCACCAAACCCCTACCCCTATATAATTCATTTTCCTTATATACCCATCACAACGAAGTATCATATTATCTTCTAATAATACTAATGAATAATTATTAATATCAGTATATCACACCATTTGAAATTGTTTTATAATGTATTTTGCTCTTGTTTTACTAACCCTGAATCGTATATCATCTAAATAGTTTTTCTATTGTTCTAACATTTAAATAATTTCAATAAATATCCAGCCGATTAGAATCATGGCATCTAAGAAAATGATACCTCAATTTGAATATCATTTATAAGTATCTATATAAACAATGTAAAAATTACTAACCCAACATTGATCTTTGATGCAGTCCTGCTACAATTAAAAACTCTCAAATCAATCCACAAAAGAATTTGGAAACTCAATGGAACATAATATATGCCTTTCAATGCTATCAATGAATTGATTTTAATAAGTCAACACACACACACACATAAAGCTTCATAATTCTTATAGAAAGATGCAACGATTAAATGTCTCAAGTCTCTTGACTAATAGTTTTTTGAGCCACATAATTCTTAATATCTTCTAAAATTCCATTTCCTCTCATCTTAGACTAAATACCGGATTAAATAAATCTCCTAGGAAGTAATATTTAAGAGATTTATGCCAGTTATCACAGTGCATCATTTTCTCCTTTATCTGAATCCTAAACATTGACAATATATTTCAAATAGTTTGATCAAATTCAATAATATTTAACATCTATCATGTTAAATAAAGTTTCAAGGCATAATCACTCCATGTTTTGCTGAATATAGATTTGCAAGATTAATTAAATCTTAGTTGAATCCAAACAGACCCTTGGATCAATCAAAGGGGAACGATCATCACTCATCAGGATCAAGAAATCACAAGTCGCAACCCACAAAAACAAACACCCCACTGTTCCTTCGTTGTCGGTGCTTCATCCCCACATATCGGAGAACTGGAGAAAACATCAAGACTAAAACCATTCATACAACAAAGATCAGATCGACCAAGGGTACAAAACCAGAACGTCTCTAAAGCTTAAAAACCCTAAAAACAGATTCAATCTCTCTTGATTTCTAACTAATAACGTTTCTTAGAAGTAATATCAAGTAGAATAAATAAATTCTTGAAAAAGATATAGGCTCTAAATTTCTAACAGATTCCTCGATTTCCAATCAAAAGAAATTCATAGAAGAAAGATCCCGCAGCAATGAAAGGCCCGTAAACAAACCATAAAACAGAGCAAACCAGAAAGCCGTATTTCTTCGATAAGAGGAAGAAGAGGAGAATTACCACAGTCTCCAAGCCGGAAAGTAATCGGGAGGACGAAGGCATCAAGAAGAAGAGGCTGACTTCGGCATCCGATGGGCAGGAGAGATGGAAACACTTTTCAGCTCGTAGGAGTGGCGTTTTCAGAAAATGGACGCCTTATTTATTAGCGATGAATACCATGCTTTTTGAGAAGATATACATAAATGCCACTTAATTTTTTGTATTTACAAATCCAACTCCTAATTTTTTATATTTAACTTAAAAAAAAAGTTTGTAATTATGATAATTTTGAGGTGCTAAAATAATTTAAGCCCTAAAAATGTAAAAATAAAAGTGCTAGATATGTATAGAGAAATGAGTCAAAATAATTATTAATTATTTACAAAATTTATAGAATTGTCATAATAATCCCTAACTATTTTTAAATTATTCAACCCCAATTTAAAGAATTTGAGGACTATTTTGATACTTCTATAAACTCTACGACTAAAACAACACCATATAAATAATTGAGAAATATTTTGAAACTTCACTCTATATGTATATTTGTAAAACTCACTCCAAAAATTAAAATAATGCACTCCAATAAAGTAAATGTGACATTTAACACAATGCATCTCACTCAAATGTGTGAATCTATAATGATTTTCTCGTGACACACATAAATGCATCAAGACAATAGTTACGAAAATGATTGCACGTGGCATGTGCATATAATTATCCCAACAAAAATTATATAATATTTTATTTCTATAAATTCAAATAATAATTAATAATACTTATTTAAAATTTTTATTATTTTAAATAAGAAAATGAGGCTCAAATGATTTTCTTATGAATATTTTTATTAAGGTTAAAAAGATTAGAAAGTCATAAAAAAAAACTGGAGGTTAGTTCTGTAAATAACTAATTTTCAATGCGGTGTTCAAACAATATTTCATACGATAGGGACCAAGCTATGAAGCATAAAACCAGTTCATAAACTACTAGAGGCTTAAGTACACTAAAAAGCTACAGATTTGCCCTTTACTAACTAAATATTTACACTTTTAACCTTTGGCTTTACAACCATCTACTGATCACCTCTGTTATATATGAAATTATGAGATTAGCTGCCATGTGTATTACAAACCTATCCAACCATGTGACATATACCGCACTCTTAATATAATTGGCTATAAAAAGGTTATTTTTGTAAAAAAAAATTCTAAAAAGCAATAAGGAAACAGTGACCAAGAAATATAACAGTTTTTTCGTAAAACAAAGCTAAGAAAAAATAGCTCCCAGGAGTTTAACAAAATAGTTTAGATCTTTGAGAGGAGAATGAGGCACATGAAAGAACCTTCTTCACAAAATAGCTATTTCAGAGCGTCGGAGCGTGGCGTCTAATAGTCGCCACGAGAGCGACATGGCTATCTCGATACGCCTTTCAACAACAAGCACGAGAACTTAGTTCTTGATGTCATATAAATGAAATGAGTGAAGTATTAAAATGATCCTGTAACTCTTTGTATGGAGAAAGTATTAAGTCCAGTAAACCGAACGTAAGGTCGGCTGCGTAGGTCGCACCACGCTGCCAGCCGCAAGTCTGAACAATGCATGGGGTCATTTTAGTCCTAGAGTTTATAAGAATACAATTTAGTCCCTAAACTGCAGACAACAAAAATAATATTTTCTTTTTGGATGGGGTAATTCAAGTCCCAGAGCCTATAAGATCACAATTTAATTCTCAGACTCTTTTAACACAGGTTGAAATAGTAGTCATAGAAGTCTATTTTTGCCTCTATTAAAAGAGTTTGGCGAATTATTTGATTCTTTTACAAACATTGGGAGTAAAATAGGGACATAAGCAGAAGAGAAATTTGCAGAAACACTTTGGATTCATTGAGAGCTGATTGCATCACTAAGTTAGCATATTTATCTTGCAATACAGCCTTAGAAAATGTTTAGAGAATTATTGTTTTACTGATTTTTAGAAATTTCTACAATAAGATTCTGTTTTTTTCAACCGGACATGTTAAACTACAGCAACTTTCTTGTATGAAAGCTGGCGTGTGATTTTTGACCCCCAAAAAAAAATTATTAACATAACAAATTAAGATTTTATCCAGGGGGATATTTTTGCAAAACAAGCATCAAAGAAAAGAAAAATAAGGAAGATTTACATAAACACCACTCAATTCCTATGTATTTACATATCCAACAATCTAAACTTTAATCTTTACATGCATGCCATGAGAAGGTGCATTTCGCTCTCCAAAAGCTGCAATGGTGGTTTTATTTTTTTGTGATAAAAAAGTTTTGCATGGTATAAATATAAAAAGTAAAGTTTAGGAACGGTGTTAGACATGTAAAATGAGATGTTAGTCATCAGCCTCAGCTTCTTCTCGCCCTCTGAATGTGTGAGACAAGTCTGAAGGACACAACAACCTTGACGATCTTTGGCCAACTCAATACAAAGAGAGATTACTACATCCATGAGATGCTGCAAGCTAGATGGAAATGGCTGTGAATTTAGTTTGAATATCGTTAATCGCTCAAAAATCGTTTCAAAAATTTCGGCTCGAATCGAGATTAGATCTAAATGAACGAGCCAAAACTTTGAATTGATTTTTTTCGAGCCAATTATGAGTCGTACATGGATTGGCTAGAGTGACTCGTGCTCAGACTGTAATATTTTTTATTTATAATATATATAGTATACCAGGAATTTGGAGTCTTTTGGATTTGGAGATGTGTCTCTTGGAATAGTGGGTTGGGGAGAGCGAGGGAGTGTTTGTAATTATCTGTGAGCTTTATCTATAAAGAGATGTGTAACCCTATGGGTATGTAACTCCTCTGAAATAGTGAATTCACTGCTCTGCTCCCGAGGATGTAGGCTCTATGTTCTTCTGGTTTTGTGTCAATTTCTGTGTTTTTTTCGTCCTAAATTTCACAACAATTGGTATCAAAGCGATGTTATGTTCTAGGGCGGAGGAGATCGACACAGGAAGAAGGAAGAAAAAAGAAGGATCAAAGGTCGCGTGCGGTTCGTGGCGAACAAGAAGCCGAAGCAGTTCGGATAAAAGACTGCGGTAGTTCCGCGAGTCCTGCTTCGGGGAGTTCGCGATAGAGGCGGTGTCGAGGCTTCGACGCAAAACGGTTCACAAACTTTCACGGCATTCGGCGAGGTGGAGTTTGTGAACAGGTGTTCGCGTGTAGTTACCGTGAACAAGAACCTCATTTTGCAAAAAAAGGAACATAGGTGCTCGGCCAGCGGAGTTTGCAAGTTTGTCGCAGGATGAGTTGCGGCAGGTGCAGTTGCGACAGGTGGTGCTCAGCCAGAGGAGTTCGCAAGTTTGTCGCAGATGAAATTGTGACAGGTGGAGTTCACGAATTTCGCGAATTTTTCGCAGGTTTGTCGTAGGAGAATTGTGACAAGTGGAGTTTGGTTGGTGTCCGCAGTATTCAGCCGAATTTTTGTGCAAACAGGAAATGTGTTTCATGTGAAAATTTGATTCACGAATAACAGGAAACTGCGAGAAAATTATTGCAATTGACAAAAGAAATTTCAAGTTTATTTGAATTTATTTGTGATGTGTTTTGTTTTAATACAAGACAAAAAAAGTTCACTGCATGATTAATTTTAAATGACAATGTCTGGTGCAAAATTCAAGATAATGAAGTTCGATAGAACCGGAAACTTCAGATTGTTGGCACAACAAGGAATTTTGAAGATATTACGAGTTATGAACCTGATGGTAATATTTATAAACCGTTGGGGAGTATAGTTGTAAGTGAAGTTCACTCTGTCAGATCATATGATGAAATTGCAGCAGATATTTTAACCAAGTCAGGTATTTTCAATAAGTTCTTGTGTTACTTGAACTTGTTGAATGTTTGCAGTTACTAGTTGGAATCCACTTCGATGTAAGAAACTCCATGATTTTTTCTCCTAAGGGGTTGGATATTCGCGAGGTGGAGATTTTTTTCTAAGGGGCTAGATATTCGCCAAGGTGGAGAATTGTTAAGTATGGCTCATATACCAGGAATTTGGATTCTCTTAGATTTGGAAATATGTCTCCTGGAATAGTGGGTTAGGGGGAGCGAGAGCGTGTGTATAATTATCTGTGGGTTTTATCTATAAATAGATGTGTAACCCTATGGGTATGTAACTCCTCTGAAATAGTGAATTCGTTGTTTTGCTCCCGAGGATGTAGGCTCTATGTTCTTCAGGTTTTGTGTCGATTTCTGTGTTTTCTTCGCCCTAAATTTTACAACATAATATAACGTGTCATGAGTCAATTTCGAGCCGAGTTCAAGCTGGAACGAATCCAAATAACTCAATTTTAGCTAGTTATTTTAAATTTTGAGCTAGATCGAGTCGATCCCAAGTTGAAAAAGATCCAAATACCTCAATTTGAAATCGCTCATTCGATTTCGAGCTGAATCAAGCTCGATTCAATTTTGAGCTGGCTCAGCTCAAAATCGAATATAACGAGCCACGAGTCGATTTTGAGCCACCTGAACTCTATTTGAGCCAATCCCAACTCAGCTCGAAATCAGATCATTTTTTTATTAGATGAAAATTGTCAAATTGGTCACCTAACTCTTTGCAAAGGACTAGTTTAATCTAGAGTTAATAAAAGTGTCAATTTATCTCACATATAGATATAAATAGCACCAACTTATCATTCAGATTCTAAAAAACAGATAGAAGCATAAAAGGTGCTCTTAATCACAGTAAACCTGAATTCAAGCAAAATCATAAATTGATTTGTAGAAATCTGACAATATTACATATCATCATCATCAATTGAAAACAAAAAAGAGGTTTAATTTAGAAAAAAATGTTTGTTCGTGGAGAAATTAAAAAATGTCACCTTGCTATAATTTAGAAGATATTGAAATCACCGTTGTGTAACATGACTGCCGTTGATGTTCTTCATTAATGAAACTATGTCTGGCTCCAAATATGACAGAACCATGGAAGCATGCTCCGGAGTCTTCAGAGTCTCAATTAGTTTCTGCACAGAACGTGTTCTGCACTTCACGAAAGAAAAAAAAGGAAAATCACTCGGCAAACAAGGAACAGTAGGTAAATTTGCATATGTGGCGAACAACTCTTATCTGTTTACATATCTCGCGCCCTAAAGTTTCATATTTGCATACAAAGAATGTTATCGTGAGGAGCTTTAAATGTGTTGATCAATTGTCATCTCAGAGATTTTAATTTTTCCAAAAAATCTTGATGGTGGGTGTTACGGTGGGGTTGTGCACTCTGTAATGGTTTGTAATGGTTTGTAGAGCAGGGCCCGGAAGATAGCGCAGCTGAGCCCAATTTCAGAGCCCGAGCACGACATTGCAGCGCTTGGATGTAACGCCCTAGTGCCACCATCGCAGCGTCCTGGTTTTAGTAACCAACTTTTGACAAATTTTCCCTTATAGTTTTGGTTTTGCTGATAAGAAGGTGAAGGATTTCTATTTTTCTCTTGTGCAAAGGAGATGATGGAGTGTTTTAAAGTTTCCAAAGTGCATAGATACTTGAGTGTGGTGTAATTTGTATAATTCTCCTCATTTTCTTCAGAGTCAATTTCTTGGTATGTTGTGGCACCGTGATTTTTTCCCATGCTCGGTTTTTTTCAAATTAAGGCGGTGTTTGGCGCACCTTAGATTTACATTAAATAGGATTTATCAAACCCGATTTGGATTTATCAAATTCAGTCGGTGATTAAAGAGATCACATGAACGATGGAGGAATAAATTTGAGATTTACTAAATCCGGATTTACGTTGTGAAAGTAAAGGAATGCAGAAAAAAAACTAAACGTGAGAAAAATTAGATTTGATGGAGCACTAGATTTAAATTTTATTTTTTTGGTGTTTGGTTGGATTTAAGTTAAATCCATGGCTAAATCCTACTAATGATATGCTACGAAACACTACTAAATCAGGTGTTTAGTATGTTTTCTTATTTTGTGTGCATATGTTCAAAATTTTATTTCAAATCTCTTGAATATGTTTCCATGATTTACATCTCCCAACATAGCAATTTGGTGCTTTAAGCTCTGTTTGGCGGCCGCAGCAAAAAAATGGCATTTGGAGCAGTGGTGCGCATGCGGCGGGCCGCGATATACCCCGAACGCGAAAAGACAACCCGTGGCCCGGATTCCTCTCTCGCTTTTTACCCAATTACCCTACCCCACGATTCTCATTTCTTCTTCACGAACCGCGATCTGCTCCCATCGCCTCCTCTTCTCTGATGGCTTACTCTTCCCCGGCGCATCTCATGCAACCAAGCCGCTTCTTCCTCTCTTCTCATGAGTTCCTCACGTGTAGGGTTTCTTCCTTCTCTTCTCTTCACACTAGTAAGATTTTTTTTTTTTCAACAGAGCCGACTCTTTGATGTTCTTGATGATTGCCCCCTCTATTTATTTTCCTGTTATCGGTATAGTGGTGGTTGTTAAGAGAGGAATTCTTGGTTGTTTCAATTCTTTTGTTAGCTTGAAATTTTAAAATGAAGGGCGAGCATGTATTATGAGTTCTAAATGCTTACTCACAAGTATTTAGGTGAAGTTTGGTTAAAATCTGGTAGTTCATCCAAAAAGGAAATGAAAATTTCACTTCTCCAAGCTGATGGAGAAGGTACGATGGCTTGGGAATCTGCTGCTAGCGAGTTTCACTTTTACTGGATTTACTAAATACTGCTTGAGTTGAAATGAAAGGGTTTTAACAATGTTTGAATGCTTGCTTGTAAATGTTTTTGTGCAGAATGGTTAAAATTGTTGCACCCGTAACCTACCATTTCCAAACTGCCTTTCATTAAACTCATTAAATTAGGGGATTGTTGGGTAACCTTTGCATCCCGCGTATTAGTGGTAGAGAAAATGATGGATGCTTAAAATATGAAAACCCCAAATTTCTTCTATATCTCATTAATTCTTCAGGCCCATTTTAATTTTAAAAAATTTTACTTGATTTTGGAATAATATTATGCGGTGAATAATCCACTTCAAGAGAAAGATTAATTTTGTTTGTTTATTATGTTTTGAAAAGAATTTATGTTTATGGAATATTAAATACATTGATGTCACAGTTTGTTACAAATAAATTTACTAAACAGGGGCAGAATGATCATTTTTCCAGAAACAGCTGCCCCACAGCTGTTTTCACAACAAACAGACGACCAATTTACAACAGCTTTCCCGCAGCAGCTACCTGAGACAGCACAGCTACAGCTGAAAAGCTGAGAAGCTGTGCCAAACAGACCCTTTTAAACTCATGCACCAAAATGTGTATTTCACCTAAAAAAATTGGTAATAGTGTGAATTTTAATGTGATATTAAAGAATTTAGCACCATGTTTGTAAAAATGAAAGTTTAGGTGTAATAGGTAAGAATCATATGCTAAATAGTAAACATAACTATTGAAATCTGAATAAAGAAAAAAAAATCTATTCATACCCATACATATCGCAGGAGATTCTAAACAGTTCTCCAATTGTTCCAGTAATTGCCTTCAGCATCAGTGTCATTTGCTCCTCATTACATAACTCCAAAAGCTTTTGAACAAGATAATTCCCAAAAGGGTGAGTCATGAGTTCAACAATGTTGCAAGCGATCTCCCAAAAAATCTCTTCAATTTCTTCACGACTACTCCTGAATTTTCTCTGCAGAAAGCGGCATCCATGCTGATTCTTCACCATCGAATATACTCTCCCTCCAACATCATCTTTGAAGCCATCATAAGTATGAGGTTTAGGAATTCGAACTGTATCACATGATTTCTTTACAAATATATTGAGAATTTTTTGGCCTTGGGAATCCATGAAAGAACAGGCTGAATCACTAATAGGCAATAGTATATGTTCGTGAAAAGGCAAAAAGCTCTGAAATTGGAAAAAATTCAATCTTTGAACGGCGGGCAACCGTGCTTCCAGATCAGTATTTGATAAAGTAATGCCTTTTAAATGGAGGAGGAAGATTCATGTTTGCTGTCTCATATCGGAAGAGAGACTTGTTTAGGTGATTAACTAACTGTTCATCTGGTGAGAAAGTGATTCTGGAGGAGCTCTCTATATTTTCATTGGTTCTCATTTCATCAAATGAAACATTCAGGGAAATATCATCTGGTAAACTGGACTTATCTTGTGCACAAATCACCTCAGAGAATTTGTAATTACTTTCTTTTCTTCGGAGTTTCTGATTACCTTGCTGCAGAGAGATAAATTTTGCAAATTTGCTGCTAGGAGAAGATTCCTTCTCCAGCTCCCGGGAAGGAACAATGACCTGATGAAGCACAATAAGCGGCTTTGCAGAAGTTGTAATTGGAAAATTTTCATCCTTCGCTGTGCCTCCTTTTGTGACAGACATGATAATGTTTTAAGCATCCCAAAAATTAAGATAATGTCCGGTTCTTCTCAGGAACAATGATCCATAAATGAGTTCCTTAAGGAGACAGAATTCCTATTTCAGAAGAAACCAAAGTGAATTATAATAAGCTTTTCGAAATCAAATTCATTGAAGCAAATAACATGAGAAAGTCAACAAGAATATGCTGCAATTTTTCCGAAGACAGAAGGTTCTGCAACAGAAGAGAATTTTCAAAGGATTTAATCATGAAAAAAAAAGATGAATAAGCAAAATTATTGAATTGCTGCTTTGATAAATCCTGTTTCAGCTTCATTTTGATTCAAAGTTGAAACAAACAGTCAAAATAGTATATCAGGATCTAGCAATATTTTAATGGCAGCCATGCCAAACAATTTTTAGGCTTGAATTCTCTCATGATTTACGAAATTTAGATTTACAAGAATCACCAAATCCCCATAAAATCTGAAAGAAGACCAAAAATCTATTCATTGAAATACTAATAAAAAACCAGGTAGAACAAAGAGCACAGTCCCCTAAGAATGGAAGCAATCCTGATGCTCAAAATACATAACATAGCAATATAATTCTTATAAAAATTTTCCACAAAATGAATATCTACTCTACAATATCATCATCTAATGAGCTCCAAAAGAACGACTCAATCTTGCATTTTAATTATAGAGAATCATGGAACCAACCCTAATTTTCCATATAAAATCAAATGCACCCAATCCACACAGAATCCATAAAACCCCGATTATCCCCATAAAAAAGAAGTATAAAATCACTTTTGGAATTGAAGAAACGGATGGAATTGCAGGAGGAGAAGGGACTCACCTCCGATGAATGGCGAACTAGTCGCCCGCTGCAGGAGAATACAAAAGATGAGATTCTGGAAATTGGGGAATGCACAGGAGGTGAGGAAGAATGATCAGGAGACGGCGTGATGAAGAAGACAGAGAAAAAAGAGAGGACTTTAATGGCGGTGAGCTCCCTCTCCCTTCGGCGCAAGCATAGGCATAGGCTCTACTTCATGTTATTGAAGTTGGGACTTGGGAGGAGCATCCCATGCATGATGGATGGGCTTTCCTCTGAGACAGCATGTTTATATATATATTTTCAAATAGGAATTTATATAATTGATATAGCCAAGAATCTTGTGGATCATTCTTTAAATTTTTATGAAGATTTTACTTGCATTTTATTTAATTTTGTCATATTTATATCTAACATTTAAATATATGTACTCATTGTTATAAAATTTTATATTTAAACTGCCAAGATTATATAAAACATAAAGTTAATGCAGATGATATTTTTATATCATTTAAAGATTAAGATATTGTATAAGTCAATATATATATATATAGTGCTTCTCCTAATTGGATTGAATTGGATTGAAACTCAGTTGTGTTTTAATTGATTTTAAGAGTCCGACACGGGATTCGAACCCCCGACCCAAGGATTTATGTCAGAGGCCGCACCAATGAGTCGGGACGTGAGCATATATGTATATATATATATTAGAAAAATAATCGGTATTTGAGTCTGATGGGCCCCAAATACAAATTTCCTTTTGTGTTCGGGCACTTATGATAGAGTGTCTGAGTCATGTACTTAATATTGTAGAAACCCGCATCACGGGGGGATCAAACGCGCTACTTGAGGGGAGTTATAGTGAACCCCACCAAATAACAGACCACGACTCGTAACACACACACACACACATATGTATATATATATATATATATGGGTATGTCGTAGGCAGTCCCGAAATGGTGCATGTGTGGTGAAGGTAACTATCAGAATAAAGAGTTATGTCGTGAAGGTAATGACCTGAAAGAGTGAGTGTGTCGTTGAGACAACAACTAGAAGATGTGGACGTGTCGTGGAAGCAGCGATCTGAATAATAGGTGTATCTTAGACATAGTGACCCAAAAAAGTGGGCGAGACATGTAAGCGGCGACTTGAAAATTGGGTGGGTTGTGGAGAAAATGACTAAAAAAGGTAGGCGTGTCGTGGAGTCAGTGGCCCGAAGGAATGGATGTGCAGTAGAAACAATGATTCAGAAATAATGGCGTGTTAAAGAGATAACAGTTAAAGGAATGGGTGTGTCGTGGAGGCAGTGACACGGGAGATAAGTATCTTGTGAAAGCAGTGACCCGAAAGGGTGCCTATGACAACCTATAACAGTGCCTATGTCTTCAGAGTCTCATTTAATTTCTCTCGTTGATGTTGCTTGAACTGGTCCTCTCAAACACGCCCTGCCTAAACTGGTCTCCCTATTTCTTGCTTGGACTGGGCTCCCTTAGCTCTGCGTCATATTGCATATCTCGTGGCATCCATCACAACTTCTAATATACTCATTCACATCCTTAAATAGAATCTGTCGATAAAACACCTCATTTGCTCTTAGACATGATTTTAAAAATCTAAAATGCCTCATAAAATACGAATCATAAAACGATATAATGATTTTGTTGACACACCTCATAATAATTCAGTAATTAGAATTTTAAAGAATTAGGATTCATCATAATTGTATAAGCTGACATTAGAAATTGATTTGTTTTAACGTTCTGCATTTTGCATTTCACATACAATAAATAAACAAATTTTTGATAATATATAATATAATTTAATAATAAAATATGTTACAATTCCACCTTTCTAATAATAATATAATACAAACTATTTTTGGAAATTAGAGCTGAAGCGGTGGTATTTATTAAGACCAAAAACCCTAATTTCTGTCTTATTCTCCTCTTTCATTTTCTCCTTGGGTTTTCTTCTTTTTTCATTGCACTCTCAGCTTCGCTCGCTTCAGGGTTTTCTTAGGATTCAACCGCGCTGCTTTGCCATACTCCGCGGGGAAAGATCTGATCATGTCGGCCGTTGCAGCCTCCGTTGACCGTATCCTTTCTGTCGTGCTTCGTTAACCTAAATTTTCACAGATTCTTTCTCTTTTCTCCCTTCCATTTAGATCCCATTTTCGTTCGTTATTTTAATTCTACGCGCGTTGATTATGCGCTATGTTTTCTCTGTTCTGGGGTTTTGCAAGGGTATATGTATTATCTGGGTGCGGTGCTTTTTTTATTTTAGACTTCCCCGTGTTTTTTTAAATTAGTTTATAGTTCGAACATGCTTTGCTCCTTCATAATTCTTGTATAGAATCGACAGATTTACTGCAGAATCTATCGGTGGAGACAAAGAGCAAAGGCGGTGTTGTTCCAGTCGTGCCCAAGAAGGTTAGGCTGTCATTGAAACTGCTTTGCTTTTAGATCATTAGGTTAGATTCTGTCTTTCTTGGGAGGACAGTCTCGCAATTGTTTTTTGATACCGAATTGTTGAATTGGTCAGCCTTCTGCAATTCAATATGGACCTGTGAACGCTGGACAAGCTCCGAAGGTTCAAATGCCCTCGTTGGAGCGTTTTTCGACCCCTGTGATTCCTGGGTATATGGATCCTAATATGTACTTTATACCTAATGGATACCCATCAACAGCTTTTTACTATGGAGGTTGGAGTAATTTGTGTTCATATTGATTTTAACTTTAATTATGGATATCTATTTGTGCATAGTTTTATTAAATTCATAACTTCTGTGGAGCTGTCGTTTGGTTTGCGAGGGATTCTAATTATTCATATCGTTGAATTGATTATTTTTGGGTGAATTTTCAGGTTACGATGGTTTTGCGGGCGAGTGGGATGACTACAATGGCTATTTGAATACCGAAGCTGCTGAGATCTCGAATGTGAGTTCTCCATTTTAAAGAATTTGTAACGAACTATACAAAAAAACTTCTTACCATGATGCACCGCCGTTCCATTTGAAAGAAGTATATTTTTTAATAATACGATTCATCTTATGAGTGGGATGATTATGCACGTAATCTCCCGTCATCAAATCTATTCACACAGTCATGATAAGCTTTGTATTTTTCTTTTTTAAATGTTGATCTATTCTTCTTATAATGAAAAAGGCAACATCTTTGTTGTCATTTAAATTATAATGAAATTCATGGAGTTTAGCTGGAGGATCGATCATTAAATTATATATAAATGTGTTTTTTTGGGTCAATTTTCATTTATCTTTAATTGGTTTTTTCATGTTTATTTAATTTGTGCAACTTTTATATAGTATTCTATATAAAATGCAATATCAAAAGCATGCCAATCTATGTTTTTAACAATAGGCGTGTCCTGTATCTGTTTCGTGTTGTGTCTATATCCTTGTGCCTATTTCGGTGCATCACATATTCATTTTGATAAATCTTCTAATCATATTCTTGTTCGTTGAGAATCAGAATTTTAGTATTTAGAATTCATCGAAGGATTAACTATGTGGAGATGATTCAAGGTCAATGCTTCAAGAATTGAATTTGATTCCATGCCTTTTCCCTAATCAATATTTGTTGTTTCTTTACCAATTTCAGTTTTCTGAGATGAACTGTTTTGCTTAGTTTTGATGGTTTTTGACAGGGGGTTTATGGTGAAATGTATCACCATGGATATGGATATTCACCTTATAGTTCTTACCCTTGGTCTGCTTCCGTTCTTCCAGCGGTGGGTGATGAAAACATATCTTATGGATCTCAACATTACCAGTATCCTTCTTCATATTACCAGTATCAGGGAGAAGTAGCTGCAGACCAGCCTTCTGTAACTGTTGGTTCTGACAAATCAAATTCAAATACGTTTCCTAATGGAATTTCTAATGCAAACAGTGGGTATTTTTCGCAAAAGAATAACCAACAAAGTTTGTTATTTCCCTCAAATGATTCATACGGTAGAAGTGTTCTATATTCAAGTTTCGATGGAATGAGATCACCATTTCCATGGTATTATGGCCCCACATATGCTTATCCAAATCTTAATTCAGCTACTCCAAATACCATGTCTTCAACTGCTTCACAAAATTTTCATTCAATGTCAACGAGAAATCAGAATGTACGATTGCTTCCTGAACTCATGATATGTATTGCATGTCTTGCAAAGCTATGAATTGAGGCAATATATAACTTTATTCTGTTAAGTAACAATTTCATGAACATGTTTTCTTATGTATTTACACATCTCACACCTAAACTTTCATATACACATAGTTCACACATAGCACTCAAATCTTTAATATCACAAAAAACAACACTATTATTACAACTCGTAAAACTGAAATACTCCTTTTCATGCATAGATGTAAAACACCAAAGTGCTATGCGTTTAAATAAGAAAGTATTGTTCTGAGATACGTAAATTTATAAGAATTGCACGCTACTTATGTAAATTTCTCCTTTTATTATTGCTTTTGCAGTACTTACACGGTGTTGATAGCTTCTCTTATCTATTATGTAGTTTACCATATTTTCACTCTTTAACAAGTTACTTTACAGTGTTTCTTGCTCATATAATGAACATATAGAATCCATATGATTCAACTCAAAGTGCGTAAATTGTTGTTGCTCAGGGTTTAAATTGTGGAACAACCCCTTCGATGGGACAAGCAGGTTCTGGCACGTTAAATAGGTTTTATCCTACTAACCTCATGTATGGCCAATATGGTAATCCATTTAGAGATTGTGCTGCTTTAGGATCACAATTATATAATTCTCGAATGAATTTTTATGGATTTTACGGACGTGGCTATGAGAATTTTGACGGTATGAGCGAGCTGAATCGAGGGCCGAGGGTGAACCGCTTTAAAATCCTTAACGGGGCTGTTCCTACGGGCGAAGAAGTTGAGGATAATCATCTTGTTCCAAACAGAGACCAATACAACCGAGCTGATTTTCCTGAAAAGTACGCAGATGCAAAGTTTTTTATCATCAAATCATATAGCGAAGATGATATACACAGGAGCATCAAGTACGGTGTTTGGGCCAGCACCCCCGGTGGGAATAAGAAGCTTGATTCTGCTTACAAGGAAGCCATGAACAAAGCTGATGGATGCCCCGTGTTTTTGTTTTTCTCTGTAAGCATCAAATTGTTCATTACTCGTTAATTTGTTCATTTTTTATTTCTGAACTTTTTTCTTTGAAATTTGCAGGTAAATACGAGTGGACAATTTGTCGGCGCTGCGGAGATGGTTGGGCCGGTTGATTTTGATAAAACTGTCGATTACTGGCAGCAGGAGAAGTGGATTGGTTGCTTTAATGTGAAGTGGCATATTGTGAAAGATGTACCTAACAGCCTTTTAAGGCACATAACTTTAGAGTACAATGACAATAAGCCGGTGACGAATAGTAGAGACACTCAGGAGGTACGAAGCCCGTCAAGTAAATGAATGAAATGATTTTTTTTCGAATTTTTTGGTGTTATAACTTTATTTAGTGTTTGTTTGTTTTTCAAATATTCAATTTAGCTGATCCAATATGAACGAATTTATTCATATTTTTGGATACGAATTCATTGAGAAAAGCTTCCCTTCTGATGAGCTTTTTAGGCTCAATTACATTAATTAAATCTTGTAAAAAGCACAGAGATCTACCATTGAAAGTCTAATATCTTTAAAAAAAGCTTCCTTCCACTGATTTCCATCCAAAAAAGTGGTAAAGTTGATAGCAGGATCAAATTATTTCATATTTGATAAGCTGAGGGACCAACTTGAATAATTATAGAAGTATAAAACAAATCGAGAAATTTTGAGCACTATATGTAGTTGTTTACTCAAAGGCCAGTCATGTCAAATTCAAGAAAGTTTTTATTCTGTAACGTTGCATGCAGTTCTCATTTGATTGTCTAATATTTTTCTTCTCTGTCCTTGCTTCAGGTGAAACTTGAGCAGGGACTTCAGGTTCTCAAGATTTTAAAGGATCATGTAAGCAAGACATCCATCTTGGATGATTTTGGATTTTATGAGACTCGCCAGAAGGTGATGCAAGAAAAAAGGGCCAGGCAACACCAACATAACCAGCAGGTATAATCAAATCATATGCTCTATTTTTATATGTATATTTATAGCTTGCACTTTTTTATTTTCATGTGATTTTTTACGAGGAATTTACATACATATCACCTTATTTTTCTGTATATATATGTCTTAACATTTAATTTTTTATATTTACTCATATAGCATATAACAAAAAATGGGAAATTTGTATGCATACCACACAATTCTTATTTATTTAGATATCTGCTGGCAGTTCGTTGATGACATTGGTGTTCGTTGACATTTTCCTTTATCACTAACATCTAAACATTCAAATTTACACTTATAACACATTGGTTTCATACATCTATACATCAAAAATATTATTTGTTTTTCCTCGTTTGTATTATTGGCAGTTCGTTGCTGTTAAATCAACGGAGCCTGTTGATGAGAAAGACAAGGAAACGGCTGATTCGGAGAATGGATCGCAGAAGCCATTGGAATCTGCTCCTGAATTGAAGAATTCAGTGGCTCCAGGTGGTGGTCCTGATGATTCATCTTCCACCTAGGGTTACCGTTGATACTTTGAAGGGAACAACAATGCCACCAAACGAGATTACTGAAATTTCAAATGCTGTTTGCTAAATCCAAGTTAGATTTTCTACCAGCAATTCATCATTCACAGGCAAAAATTTTCTTTTTGTGCATTTTTTTGATTTGGGTGGGGGGGGGGGGGGGGTTTATTTACATACATACCACTTATTTACTATGCATTTACATATTTAAGAATTTTTACATATATACCACTTTTCATATGCATGAAAATGATGTATTTCATTTTTTTTCTTTTTAAAGTTAAAAAAGCGATTTTTTTTTAATGTGATATGATAGGTTCGGTTGGTATAAATGTAAAAAAAATAAAGTTTTAAGCGTAAAATATTTAAATACATAGGAATTGAGTGGTATGTATGTAAACGCCCTTCTTTTTTTTTAATGTTTTGTTTCTTTTTAATTGAGTTTATATGGGTTGATAATTGCAATTTTGATTTTCCTGACCAATTAATTTTGGGGTGAGATCTCATGTGTCAGTATTTATTGTAAAGTAATTTTCCTTTTTTCCAATGAGGTTTTGTATGCATATTGTCCCATTTACAACCTGTTGTAATCTTTAACTCTGTAATTTAGAAATCTTAATTCTGTAATTTTGAAATCTTAATTCTGTAATGCTGAAATAATAAGAGTTGGAATAAATTCATTTCACGGTCTTCCTGTTTGTAAAAAAGTTATTGTTTTTTTTTTTGTGTATAATTTTTGTTTAGTTTGAACTAAATTCCTTAAATAAATGATTAATGTTAATCTTCTTAAATTGGGGCATTTACATGCATGCCGTTATGCCATAAATTCTTATGTATTTACTTATCTAAAACAAACTTTATTTTATTTACATTATACCATTCAATTTTTTCATCACATAAAATTTTTTTTGAATTTTTACCATTTAAATGCTAAATAGTGAAATACACATTTATTCATAATTAAGGTGGCATATATGTGAAAACTGAAGTTATGGTCGTAGATATGCGGATAGGTAAGAGAATTAAGTGTCATGTATGTAAATCTACCCCTGTAGTTTATCGCTAGATATATATTGAGCAAATTGATGAGTATATTATTCTTAATATTTATTTTTTTTTAATATAAGTTGTTAATCAAAATATTCATTTAATGGCCGTATGGATAGATTTAAAATTGTATTTTATTATGCATAAAATTTGAAAATAATATAAATGAATTATGTTAATTTTGATAAAAAAAATATGCACGCATTATGATTAATAAATTGATAGCATGCATGCCAAAAGTTGCGCTAGATATAAGTTATGGGCAGCTGCAGTTCAATTTTTGTTTAAAAAGTTGCAGCGATTATCATAAATGTATGTAATTTTAAAATAAAAACATGAAATAAGATAAAACAAATATATAATTTTGCATTATAAAATTTTCTAGGAAGTAGTTTTTCATTAATATAAAAATATTTTAGTTTTTAAAGCCCGTCGGACAACTCTATCTGCTGCCACTTGATGATACAATTAAGATTTATAGGATTTACTAAAATCATTATCATTTGGCATTATAGATTGTACGTGATGATGATAAGTTTTAACATAGAATTCGGTACATACGAATTTTCACATAACTTAGAACAAATATATATTTTTCTTCAATAATATCAAATCAAAACAATACAACTCTAACAACTCCCACAAACACATAAGATAAAGTACCTACAATTCAAGATGCAGGTTATCGAGTCTCTCAAATCCTATTATTCGAGAGGTAGGAAGCTCCCAATTCCTAAACTCAAGACATGCAATAAACAATATAAACCTAATCCTAAACATAATAAATCTATTTATACCCAAAATAATAATAAAAGACTAAATTACCTTTGAACATACAAAAAAATCAAATTACCCTTAGATTAATCACCTACCAGATGAGCTAGTGAGACTTATGGCTAGAGAAGTTCCTATCTGGTACTACTGTGATTGTGCAAAGCTCTCTTTCTAACTTTAGAAGCTGGTGCAGTTCATTAATTGCATTCTCTGCTTGCTTCCATTTTCATGATTACTCTCTTACAGTTATGCTCAAGAAATTATGAATTTTAATCCTTCATGATTGCAGGTGGTGATAATAGACAAAATACATGAAAATGCATGCTTTGCCTTATGAAAAACTGGATTGAAAGTTCAGTTTTTAACATCTGCATGTTTTCACTGCCAAAAAGCCAGCAATTTACAGCAGAATAGTGAAAATTAACTACAATAAGCATGTAATTAAAAATAAGCAACCTTAACAATTCTCCAACCCTTCCAACCTTAACACATCTCCAACATGATCATATATTTGAATTACAAATCAACGGCGCTTTAAGAGAAAACAGAGCTTATCAGTAATCAAATTCACTGATTAGATCACATGTAATGATAGGATTAATGCAAAAGATCTTCATTTGGAAATCAAATTTGACAGTGACTGTAGCCAATTTCTTCAACTTTTAGAGTACATGAAAAGCTTCAGAATTTCAAAAAATTACAGTTAAAAAAAAAAAACTTCAGAAGTAAAATTACAACAATATTAAAAGCCTTGGTTCAACTGAAGGCAGCACATTGTCATTGTCTGCAAGCAGTAGTTCTTCGAATCCAGCATGTTAGAATCTTCTTTGTAGAAGATGTTGCTCTTCGGCAGTTCGCAGCTTTTAGTGGGCATGTTAGTGACTCCACAAGCGGTGACATTTATACAGAAGAACGAGCAGCAGTTGCCAAGGACGAGCAGAAGAAAGAGGCCGCTGCAGTTGCTGCGAGGTTTCCAGCTCCCAATTCCTTTGCACATTTGCTGATGTCCATTCTGGAGAATTTGAGGATTTGCTTGCATTATTGCAGGCAGCACTATTTCTTCGTTTCTCGTATCTTCAGATAATACAATTCATATAATAAGAAATAGAAACTCAATGGGGGAATAACTGATTAAAAAGATGGAACATTCAGCAAACAATCCAAAAAATCATGCAGTTATTAGAGCATATTTTGCTGTTCAAACTTACGAGGTAAGAAAAAAGAATAAATATCTGTGCTGCAAAGTCCTCTGTGATTAGCAGCAGAGATTTAAGCTGATGTTGATGTGAGAACATTGCAAATATAGAATTCTTACCCAATGAGTTACTATTAACAGGGTATTATTGAATCCATCAACCGAAAGAAAGAAAATGAGCAAATTCCAAACATGAAACATCATTACATACAATGGAAACCTATCAAATAAATTAGAATTGTGGCCCAAAATTTTTTTTTTTTTTTTAAACAACTAAACAACAACAATTAGTTCAAACAACAACAATTAGTTCACCAAAAATAGGATGCAACAATCCTACTAACTTCATGAAGGATTTCTTAAATTGCTCATATATAGACTCAGGATTCCAATAGCAATTTGGAGGATGAAGGGGAGGAGAACTCACAGATTGCAAGGAGAAGACGGGCAGATCGGCCAAGGACTTGGGGCGACCTCACGCTGCAGTGAAACTACGAGATCAATGTTGGTAGGTTGTATTTGTCTGCCAACGACCTCTCGCACAGAGGGTAAGCAATGGGGTCAAAATCTAAGCATACTGGTAAAGTTCGCACTGTAAGAGTTTTTTTAAATACTATGCATACCTATTTCTTGGCATCAATAGAGAAGCAACCTCACTCGGTGGCTGTGGAAGCAAGGAGGCAATGAGAGGATCTCGTAGTTGTGGACGAAAGCCTTGGGCTGTCTATAAGAGTATCGCATGTCGTAAACGAAAGAACCACAGAGGCAGACAGAGGGCCATTCTTTAGCGCAATACGTTTTTGGTGGCACGTAAATATGAAAGTTTGTTGTGGTATGTATGTAAATCATTAATTGATCAAAACATAAGTGGAATGATTATATTGTATTAGGCTCCTTATTTATTTATTTTCATTTCTTTCAAGCGATTTCAACCACCATCTTCTCCTCATTTCCTTTAATAAAATTTTAAAAAGGAAAAACATTACTTAACCAAGGGGAAAAAAAAATCACCACCTCTTCACCAATAATCTCCACAAGAGCAATCTCCTGCTTCAAAATGATGGAACCTGTAAGAATCTCTCAATATAATCACCCGACCCATAACTCGAGACACAAACTTCATCCAGTTATGACAGTCATTGCAAACCCTAATATTCTTTATCACCCTTATGGGCACCTCTGCTGGCAGCTCCATGTTCCCAAACGACACAGCAAGTTTCTCACTGTGTATCCAAGCAGTAGAATCCTTCAGTTCTTCTTCACTTTCCTGAAGAAGAAAGTAGCGATCTTGCTTATACCCAATCTCAACTGCCTTCTTATTCAACTCCTCCAAGTGCTCATAGATTTCTTCTGCTAATGAATGCCGACGATCGCCGACGAAGAAGGAATGGATTGCGTTCTTGGCCTCGATCCAACTCCGCCCGGGTTCCTTCTTCACTCCTCTATCCTTCATCACCTGCCTCATTCTATCCCTCCATTCCCATCTCCTTGTCACTGCATACAGATTCGACAGAAGAACATAAGTTGCTGAATCTTGAGGTTCCAATTCGAGGAGATGACAGCCGGCAAACTCGCCGACCTCGATGTTCTTATGGATTGTAGATGCACCGAGAAGCGACCTCCATATCATTGAGTCCGGGACAATCGGCATATCTTCTATGAATTGCAGCGCACGATTCAATTGTCCCGCCCGTCCGAGAAGATCCACCACACACACGAAGTGCTCGGGTTTGGGCACGAGTCCATGCTCTTTGCTTATCGATTGGAAGTGTTGGAGCCCCTCGGTCACCAGTCCGACATGGCTGCAAGCTGTAAGAACACCAATGAATGTAACATCATTCGGCTTCACGCCCTCCTTCTTCATCCCCTCAAATAGTTGCAGAGCTTCCTTGCCACGTCCGTGTTGCGAACAAGCTGTGATAATGGCGTTCCAAGAAATCGAATTCCTCGTGGGCATACTGTTGAACACGAGCTTCGCATCTTTGATGCTTCCGCACTTGGCATACAAGGAGACAAGTGAGTTACCAGCTTCTATCTCAATTTCATAACCAGTTTTGATCATCTTTGAATGTACCTGATTTCCCAGCTTTAAATCTGCAATATTAGCTGAAGAACTAACAGCTGAGCCATATGTGAACAGATTAGCTTTAATGTCCTTCTGATTCATCTGTTTATATACTGCTAGCGCTTCTTCATAGTGACCACTCTGTCCAAAACCAGAAATCAAAGCATTCCATGACACATCATCTCTAACCTCATTACTCTCAAACGCAGAATAAGCCTCCATGATCATACCAGACCTTGCATAAAGGTTCACGAGAGCATTTCCAATCGATATATCAGCAGAATAACCCAAAACATAAGCTTGGCCATGGATCTGCAGTCCCTGACCAATAGCTTTCAGTCCAGCACAAGCACTAATTGCGCTTGACAATCCAATATTATCAGGCTGGATCCCATTAAATCTCATTTCCTCAAATGTTTTCAGAGCTTCAACAAAATGCTCGTGCTGCGCATAACCTGCAATCATCGCCGTCCAAGAGACGACATCTTTCTCCATCTGTCTGTCAAGGATCCCCCTTGCACTTTCCAACATTCCACATTTGGAGTACATATCTATTAACACACTGCAGACAAAGACATTCATTTCAAAACCAGTTTTTACAGCCATGGAATGGATCTGCTCGCCAAGATCGAGTTCTCCATAGTAAGTACATGTTTTTAGTATGCTTGGATAGGTGTACTGGTTTGGCTCCAAACCTGAAACCAGCATTTCAGAGAATAAATTAAAGGACTCAGTTAAATCACCCATCTGTCCATAAGCTACAAGCATTACATTCCACAGCACCACATTTTCTTTGTCTGTGGAATCGAATAATCTGCGCGAGGTTTCTATATCTGCGCATTTTACATACAGATCAAGCAAAGAGCCTTCGATAATATAATCTGAGGATAATCCAGCTTTCAACACATAGGAGTGGAGCTGCTTGCCCTTCCAAATAGCTCCAACAGAAGCACAGGCACAGAGAAGACTCGCAACGGTCACTGAGTCAGGTTTAAAGCCTGAACTTTGCATTTCCTTGAAGACAGATATAGCTTTTTCACTATTTCCAAGCATCCCATAAGCTGAAATCATGGAGTTAAATGTGACTCCATCATGAACTACCATTTCCTCAAATACTTTCTCGGCTAAATCCAAGCTTAGGAATCGTGAATAAAAGCTGATAAGCGCATTTCCCACAAACGTTTCTGAGCAGAATCCCCACTTGAAGGCCTGCGCATGAATCCCAATTCCCTCGTTGAAAAGTTCTGTCTTAGTACAGGCACTAAGGATGCTGGATAGAACATAGGGAGTGGGAATTACTCCAGCTTGATGCATATGGTAGAAGAGATTGAAAGCTTCTTTTCCGAACCCATTTTGAGAGAGACCAGAAACCATGGCAACCCATGAAACATTGTCCTTTGAACACATTTCATCAAAAACCAAAATTGCAGAGTCTATACTCTTATTCTTTGAATATAAATCGATTAAAGGATTGCAAACAATTGGATTAATCCCTAATCCAAGCCGAATAATTCTACCATGAAGCTGCTGCACCACAGGCCAGCAGCCATAGCTGCGCGTGTTGCCAGTACATGCTCTCAGTGCAATACTGAATATTACAGGATCAATGTTACGGCACTCTCTCAAAACATTCGTGAAAAAGCTTATGACTTTAAGTTTCTCATTTAGGCGAAGCTGGTCCGCCATCAGTTTAGCAATACTAGTTTCAGACAAATCATCAAACAGCTTGCTTGCGCTAGCAAAATCACCCAGAGTAAAGTAGATAATAAAGAGCCGACTGGATAACAAGTTCTCTGTATCAATACCCAGCTTCACCGTCACTCCGTGGACTCTTTGTGCTCCTCTTAGAGAGCTCAAGCTGAAACACGACTCAAGGACCGATGCATATGTGTGGAGGTTAGGGCGAACCCCGCGTTGCTCCATGAAGCTAAGAATAGAAAAAGCGTCACCTTTTCCAAACTCCAATCGAGTTTTTTCTTCAACTTCACCGTCTGAAGAGTCGCAGAGAACAGCAGCTTGGGCATGGCGGATGGATCCAAGTCCGCGAACATTGCAGATGAATGACTACAGGGATGAGGAACAGAGCTTGTGAAAAAAAGCTTAAAAAGATTAGATTTTGGAATGAGAAATGGAGGTTGGATTATGGGATATGAATACCTTGAAGAAGCCGGGGCGAGGATTCTGTTGGCTGATGGCAATTCCTCGAGGGAAGATGGAAACTGAGGGATGGAGGAGAGTTAGAGCTGGAGAGGAAGAAAAGAGCATATAGAAAATTCTATCTACCAGATACAGCTTTCAAACTGCTCTTCTCTGTCTCTATTACGTAGACAGATTATATTAAAAAAGAAAATGGAGATTACATGCTGACCCCCCGAAACCTGCTATTTACAAATCAAGCGCTCCTTACATCCATTTTTCAAATTCTCACTCAAATATTAAAATTCATGGTGGAACCAAACCCACAAATGATCCATATTTTAAGAAGGTCTCTTCAGCAAAAGGAGAGCCACAAGAAGCCTCCATGTAATCCAAAACCCCTTTTCTCTGATCCACAAAGCCCTCAATTTGTGATCTCAGAACTATCAGCAACTAAGCAGAGAAAGCAGGAACGGGAGGAAGAAGAAGGCCATGTCTGTAGCTTCAATCACCAACCCCTCTCTCCGTTCATCTCCTCTTCCAAAATCAAAGCGCGGCAGACAAACCCCCCTTCCATTCCACTCCAAGTTCTCAGCCCTTTGCAATACCAAATCCAAGGGCGTGGGAAAACAACATTCGACTAATTGCGCTGCTTTCGTTATTAAGGTTTCCTCATCGGCGACAGAATCTGAACCATCGAAGCCGGAGGGGCGTCAGGAGGAGGAAGAAGAAGTGGTAGAAGAAGAAGAAGAAGAAGAAGATAAATATGAAGAATATGAGGTTGAGATTGAGAAGCCTTATGGGCTGAGGTTTACGAAGGGAAGGGATGGATCAACTTACATTGATGCCATAGCTCCGGAGAGCTCTGCAGCCAAGACTAACATGTTTTCTGTGGGAGACAAAGTCATTGCCACCAGGTAAGAAACTCTCTCTCTCTCTCTCTAGCCCTACGGCAAAAACTTCTAGTACGAAAATCGAGTCTGAACGATGAAGAAATTTAGGGAGGAATCAGTAGCACAATGTATACAACATGTCTACAATGAATGATTTGGGTGGTATAAATGTAAAATGGAAAGCAAAGTTTAGGTATTTGATATATAAATATAGAAAATTTGGGAGGTATGAATGTAAAAGCTAGTAAAAATTTGATATTTCTGATGCTGATGAAAAATATGATTGTACGTAGTGCTGTCTTTGGTGATGAAATATGGCCAGCTGCTGAGTATGGGCGCACAATGTACGCAATCCGTCAAAGAGTTGGGCCTCTGCTCCTGAAAATGCAGAAGAGATATGGTCAGTTAAACGCCACTCCAAAATTGTCTTTTTTCTTCTTAATTACTATCTAGTGCAATGTTTTTCTCATAAAATAAAGGGAAAATTTACATACATACCACACAAAGTTTGATATTTATATTTATAGCACCTTGGTGTCATAAATCGATGCATGAAAATGTGTATTTTGCTTTTAAGAAGATTAATGTTGTGATGTTATTCTTAATGTGATGCTAAAGGTTTAAGTGATATACATATTTATATGAATGTTTAGTTGTTATATATGTAAATACATAGGAGTTCTGTGCTATGTATGTAAATGCCCCAAATATATCAAGCATTACGAATGCAGTTAATAGAGAGAAACCTGGCTCCCAAGGTGGGGAATTTACATACATACCACACTTTTCTTATATATTTAGATATCTGGCCCCTAAAGTTTGATATTTACATGTATATATAATGAAAGGGTGCATTCCACTTTTAAAAAGCTAGTATTTGAGGTATTTTTGTTGTCATATTAAAATTTTGACTGTTCCACAAATAAATATTGAAGTTTAGATGTTATATATGTAAATAGTTCAACATTGTGTAATAATATTATTATCAGTAAAAAGTAGCTGTTTTAAAGCCTTGTGAACCATCAATTTCTGGCAAAAAATGTACATCAGAAATAAAAAATATTAGGGCCATCTGCATATCATGCAACACAAGTCTAGGAATTTACATATCCAAGACCTAAACTTTCATATTTACATACATAGCCCTCAAATCTTTGACTTCACATCAAAAATACTTATACTACTGATCTACACCTTTTCATGCATAGGTTTCAATACCAGGGTCTTCTGAATGTAAATATTGAACTTTAGGTGTTATTAGATATGCAAATGCATAAGATTTATGTGTAAATTTCCCAAAATATTAACAGAAGACCAATCCGTTTTAGAGTCTTTCTCAGTCCTTTGAATGTGTTGTGCCAGGAAAGCCGATCGATACGACTGAACTTACTGAGAAAGAGATCATCAGAGCTGAAAGAAATGCAGGATTTATAAGCAACAAGATTAGGGAAATTCAGGTATGAGTCATATCTTCAATTGTATGGATGATGCTTAGCTTAGTTATCACTGGCAAGAAGGCAGAAAGTTCGCATACTTTTAAAAGATTGATCTGCTTGATTTAGCTGTTAGAAATTGAGATTAAAATATAAAAATTATTTCAGATTCAAAATTATCTGAGGAAGAAGGAACAGAAGGAAGTTAGGGAGAATGATCTTCGCGAAGGACTTTCACTGTACAAGTATGAACTTATTCTTATATTTTTAAGGAAGATTTACATTCATAGCACTTACGTATATCTAATGTCTAAACTTTAATTTTTATATAGATGCCATCATACCAGTACATGAATAAAAACATATTTCGCCTTATAAATGTTAAAATGGTGGTATTTTTGATATGACATGAAAGATTTTGGTGGTATAAATGTAAAAAAAAAGTAACCCTTTGGAACCTTGCTTCGAGTTTTTGCTTAGGCTAACCTTGTTGGTTTAAAGGGGTGGTAAATATGAAGAAGCCCTAGAGAAATTCGAATCGGTATTGGGATCAAAGCCGGAGCCGGAAGAAGCTTCGGTCGCAAACTACAATGTTGCATGTTGTTATTCGAAGCTTAATCAGGTAAGTTAAGGAAAAGAATCATATCAAGATATAATGCTAAAAAAATTAGTAATAATGTATCATAGAATTCTCAAATTTGCTTTGAGATGAGTGCAATATATAAGCAACTAACATCATGCTACTCTCAAAGCAAATCTAACGGCTTTGAGATGCACCGAAACCGATTTTTGGCTGGGATATCATGATATAAGTATCATCCATGAGATGAACATAGAAAATTGGTAGAAGTCCAAGGTTATCATAACAATCTGCGATATGCTTTCTTTTGCAGGTAAATGCTGGACTTTCTGCATTAGAAGATGCCCTGAAAGCAGGATATGATAATTTCAAGGTAAGATTGCAGAACAATATAAGTACTACTCAACTCTCTACTCGCGATGATTTGCATGATTGGGATAAATTTTATTTTTATTTTTTGTTTTATTTAAAAACATACTTATTTAGTGTGGTTTTTATATGTTTTTTTTTCTTAAAAAATAAATTAATATGTTTTTAAAAACGCTCAACACAGTATTTTTAAAAGCAATCATAACTTCGTCAAATGTTTCAAATCTGTTTTGTTTCAAATCAAAACATAAAAAAAAAAAAAAACAATCCCAAACAATCCCTTAGAAAAATATACTAAACAAACATATTTTGAAAAATATAAATAAAATTTATCCCAAACAAGCCCTTAGTTTCTTAGCCATTTTCATCTTATTGATTGATGCAGAGAATTCGCAGCGACCCAGACCTAACCAATGTTAGAGCAACAAAAGAATTTGAGGCCCTTATGAAGAAGTATGATGAGTCCTTCATAAATGAGAATGCCATTAGTGCAATCAAATCTCTTTTTGGGATTTTTAAAAGGAAATAATTCAGTGTTAAATGTTCATTCACCCATTGTTTCTTAAGTTCAATCACAATGTGGTATGAAGAAGATCCAAATTACCAAATTTGCTTTTGTATAGATTTTCTAGGAGGATTTGAAGGGATTACAATCATGTAAGTTTTATGAAAGCCATTGATATCTCTTTCTTTTTTTTTTGTAAATCTTCATTTTTCTCCAATTTTATTCATATGATTATCTAAGATAATGATTTAGATAAATTTATATGTTTTCTATTGTGATTGCCTTCATTAACATGCCAATCAATTTTTCAGATTTATTTAGTTTTTTTTTCAAAAGTAATTCATTTTTAGCTAACTGTCTCAGATAAAGAAATATTTAACAAAACATTCTTTATCATTTGGTTCAAATTCAAATCAATTGGTTGTCTTTTTTTTCATTCTCATCGCTCGTTCAGTTTTTGTCTTGCTTGCTTTGACTCAGAGGATTTTGTCCGATCGAACAAGTTGTTCTCTTAGTCTTCCATTAGTGGGTCCTCCTTCGTTGTACTCTATTTTATTTATTTATTTCAGAGCTTAGTTTCAATTTAAATCTAAACCACAGCACGGAATAGAATCACACAAATTCGAGAAAACTGGAACAATAAATACAAACATAAACGCAACAAAGAAAATTCATAAAAGCACATAATAATTTAACGTGGAAAAATATGAGAATGGGAAAAAATTAAGAAGCCACGTCACCAATAAATTTTCACTATGAATTCAAAAAGTTTATAGAGAACATACTCAAATTTACTCTCTAAAATTAAGAAAATTTACAACACTTCTCTCCAAACCCTCTCTCTTGATCCGATAAGAGAAACACACTTGAAATTTTTCTCTCTGACATTTCTCTCCATTGGGCAAATGTAGAAGAGAACGCAAGCAGGAACTTCTTCTCTAAAACTTGCACACTTCACCACTTAAAAAATGTTGACCAACCACATCAGGCTCGAAAGCGCCCGAAATTGGGCGCCTTAGTGCTGTGGCTCAGGAAGCAAACTGAGCGTTCGAGAGATCGGTGCAAGAGCGCCCAAACTTGGGCGGAGGAACACCCTAACTGGGAATTGGAGCACCAGGCGCTCAGGATCTCCTGTCTGCTCGTTGTGGCGTACCAAATCAGGCTTTACACTATAACAATATCTTTTTTGAAGACTGATTGCGCCCAACATATGTCATCCTTATCTGCATATCCATTTGTATCACATTCATAGTCACGAACCATAGTGTGGCCCACCCCCGATTTAAATCCAACTGAAACCAAGCATAGCTTCAGTTTCTCAATTATCACCCCCTCCATCAACGTTTCCGTAGGATTCTAATAAAATCATCCTCATTGTGCACTAGCCTAAAACGATAAATAATGTTTTATTTATTCAACAAAATATACGAGTTTATTTAACAACCAACCAAATAACTTGCATAAATTAACATATAATGTGTCTAATTTATGCTACAATTAAAGTACCTAAACACCTTAAATATTAAAAACTAAACAACCCTCAAGTAATTTCTTAGCTTACAACTTACACATAATAATACTGATTGCATGCAAATAATTAGTCATATGGCACTTGAATGCCAAATTTTAATCATACTTTGATTGTATTTTATTTACCATAAAAAAATGGACAAGTGACCTTTCTTTTATATTTAGTCAATATTATCAAAATAACTATTATTTTGTACTAAGAAGTTTATAGCTATATAGAGTGAATTTTATTTTTAACATTGCATATGATCCACACATACACGAATAAAAGAAACTAGTAAGATACCTGGTCTGACTAAAATACTCTTAGTGAGAGGTGATGAGCATTAACATTGATTTATGATCAGTACATGTGGCTCACGGAAAAAGTCATTAATTTTAGTGAATAAGGAGCAAAGATAGTCAAGTACTTGTATACATAAACATGCACCGACTGAAAACAATGACAATTAGGCGACTACTAATTAAGATGATACGATCAGATGATGGTAATTACTAACCGTGATCGTCAGCATCAATCGATGGGTATTGTTTTGAGATTCTTCAATTTCCTTAGCTTTGTCTAAGTCAAGCTGCCCATAATTTAACATATTTTAATAATATTGGGACTAAGTGATATTGAACATGTTAGATTTCTCTACAAAGATGCTTATTTTGATTGAAAGAACCAAATATTTAGAGATTATTCGATCATTCAAAGCTTAATTTAGAATCATTTGGACTTGGATCAAGACAGTTTAGGATTGTTGGATTCATCTCACCAAATTGCTTATTTTATTTGAGCTTGTGACAAAAGAGTTCATAAGGCCTCTAAGTTTATTTTTATTCATATATTTGTGTCAAGATCCATTAGTTAATCAATGAAATATCTCATGATACATCAAGCATATTATAATATATGTTTTAAAAATGTCCTCAAATGAAGTATCTTCTTGCTCATCTTTTATTTAAACCCAATTATTTGCACATGTCATGCTAACTATCATGTGCAAATAACGATTAACATAAAATTTATATGAGCACAACAAGTGAAATAAACATTTCATATAAGATGGTCTGCATGTAAAAATTAAAGTTCAAGGGTTATATATGTAAATATATGGGAATTGAGGAGTATGTATGCAAAAATCTTCCTATAATAAAATATTAATAAAAAATTAAATTGCATTTATCTTAAAATATATTAATAACTTTGATATCCACCTTAATTTAAAAATGGACTAGAAAATAAAAAATTAAAAAATTTTTTCTATAAAAAAATATGCATATTAAAAAAAGAGGCATTTACATACATACCGCCAAATTCTTATTTATTTACATACGTGACGCCTAAACTTTACTTAGGTTTATACCACCTAAATATTTAAAAACACATCCAAAATACTAACATTTTAACTTTCAAAAAGTTAAATACATTTTTTTTCAAACATAGTGTAAGAATCGAATTCTTCTTATCTTTTACTCCTCTAGGCGGTTTTGTTCGAGTATGTAAGAACCGAATAATGTAAGAAGAGAGGAATAAAAAATAAGGATATACGATAAAAAATAGATAAATAAATTTTAAAAAGAAACATAGAAGGATTATATAAGAGAAATCATCGTGTGATAGGTTGAAAATGTACATCCGAACAAAATCAGATCAAAATACCTCAAAAACCACTGATAACTAGATAATCAAAAAGAACATTTTTATTTTGGGATCAAGAGTCTCCCAAAAGAATGTATCCCTTTGGTTAAGTGATTACACCATCATGAACCTGGATAATAGACCATCAATGGATGATTATTTAGTATGGGAAGGCTTCGGATGCTTTCAAAGTTTGTGCTAATTTACAAGACGAGAGTGGATTTCTCACATCCCAAATGAGTAGCAGTTCATCGACATCAAAACCCACGAAATAACCAAAATCATCCCAACAATGATATCAATATGCATCAGAGCTCATCTAACCATAAGGCGGATGGTGAATCACTGTATCCCAAACGGCGGCAGCTTATCGATAATTGATTCATTAAGATGACATCAATGACGTCAAAGGAGCAGTAGGGCTCAAACGGGCTTAGCAAGAGGAATGATAGAGTGATCGTAAAAGGTAGAGGTCGTCGGTTCAAGGTACTATAGACCCATCATCCCATAGTACTAGGACCTTAAGTCTGCCTGATCATGAAGATAGTCAATCCAAGACGTCCAGAGGTCTCCGGTCAGCAATGCTTGAATTGCATCATCTATGAGCAACCTCGGTAGCCCTAAGGTCAAAAAAAAGAAACTTTAATCCTATGACCTACAAGGTGGAGCTCAATATATGACACTCGCACTCATTAAACGGGTGTCAAAGTTTCCTCAGGAAAGAAAGGAAAAGGTTCAATTAAAAAGTTATAAATACTCTCTAGAAAGGATTTATGTTCCGTCTGGGTCGGGGCAACATCTAACACTCTATAGACAATCACCTAATTATAAAACTTATGTTGGGTTAGTCGGATTGAAGAAACATGGGACTTCTTCTCGAGACATGCAAAATGATGTGGTTATCTATTCATAAGTGTGGAGACCCTATTAAGTATGATTCGGTATAGAGACATGCACACAAATCATTTTAAGATCGGCCCGAAGGCCATGCAGAAAAATAAAGTATAAGTTTTAGAAGTCCTAAATATTTTAACCATGAATCTTAATTAATCGTAATCTCTTATTATTAAGAATTTGTTGAAAGTTTAAAATTTTAGGATCCTTAATGAGCCTAGTTGATTTGCATGATTCACAGACAAAACTCAAGAAAAAAAAAGTCGATCCAGACAGATAAGCATGCAAGAAACCAGGGAAAACAAACCCAACATGGAATAATAAACGGTCAGTGTAGTTGTGTCAGCAACATATTCTAGAAAGAAAAAGAGCACCGAGACTCCACATATACATGCTCGGTCTTAATTTTATAAAAGAATATAAAATGTGGAATTAAGATATGAGCTAGTCCCCCGCTACAAGATTCCCAAGCCAAATAGCTCGAAACCAACGCTTGTATATTATTTCCACTACAATACTCTCCTAAGGACTCTAAAAGTACATTAGGAAAAGTAAAGGAGTCAGCCTGCACAAAAACATGTCAGTGGGAAAAGGTAACAAGAATGCAACATATCTAGGTCATGCCTTATTGGGGAGTTAAGCAACACTTGCAGAAAATGGTTAGTAATAATCACTATGTTGCGTCCACTTTTATTGTGCATGTGTGTGTGCATATATATGACAGACCCCCTGTAAAAGACTGTCATAATATACTACAATGCATATCAAAACATGCATAGAAGCACATCCAAAAAAACACAAAAGTGACTGATGGCTAGAGCAAATAAGCCTACAAAGTATAATAGCCGTAGGCGTCGAAAAAGGCTATCCCTAATCCTAGCCTAGCAAACAGTCTACCGAGAAGTGTCCTAATTAACATATAAGTACTCAGGGTAAAGTCTCTGAGTATGTATGACTTTGAAAGGGTCACCAAATGATTTTTAAGATTTTAGTAATTTCAACATCTAAGGGATCTAGCAAACGTTACCTATGATTACTTTTTAAAAATGTTGGACTTATACATGGTCTAGCTTGCTATTTGAATAGTTTTAAAATTAAGATGAATATAATAAATAGTAAAATAATTTTCTTATTATAAAATAAGGTCATTAAATGCAGACCCTTAACATGCTAGGAGACATAAGTTAGATCCATTGGATCCTTAGCACAATTATACTTACATCAATACCGATGCTTTGACTCGCATTGCTCCTCGAGATCTACTCGTCGAACAATCTCGTTAAAGCATCGCGATCAACACAGAGTCGCTCACTTACCAAGTCTGTCTCGTTACCAAGTATGTAGACAAATGCAAATGAAAGCAAGCATCATACAAGGTTCAACACCTTGGTTACTCCGACGGTGTAAAAGCAAATACGATATAAGGTGATCAAGCAACATGTAAGATATTTCGTTAACTGTCAAACTAATAAAAGTGTCTCGTTGCCATCTCGAGGAAAGTAACTGATGTTTATTGGAGGATAAACACACTGTTCTTAGTTAGAGACATTATACATTGTTAATTGTAGTAGAACCACATCTATTGTTTACATTTTGTCGGACATGCCCTTGCTACTTCAATTATGATGTTTCACTTGTTACAGACTTATTTTATTGTTAATGCTGAAATTACTATTTATCTGCCTTAAGTTATTGCTACGTATTTGAATAATCCCGTAGCTATACTGTTTTCCTTTCTTTGCATTTTATGAACTTGCTGTTGATTCATGTCATATCCCAAGCCTGCATAAATTATTACTGGAAATAACTTGGTATTGTTGTGTGTGATGGTGTGTAGGTCGGTTGAAGCCCTTTGGATTTTGGCTAGCAGGGCTGATGAGCCCACAAAGTGACGACTGTACAGGAAATTCTAGAGTTTTCTTGGGTTAGTATTTGACTTTCACGATTTCATGGTGTCTATTAAAACCGACTATATAAATATAAATGAAAATATAATAAAAAGAAACCTGATGGAAAATGTCTGCACATTTTCATATGGGATGCATAATTGATATAATTGATATTTACCCCTCTTGTTGGTCTTACAATATTACATACACATAGTGATTTTTTCTTACTTGTTGTCCATACTGCATTCTCCATTCTCTTACCGTTTATGCATTAATAGGTAGCTATTATTTACCGAGTTTGTCAAATTCATTTTTAATTATTGCATAACAGGTTCCATTCAGTCACTAGTATGACCGTCTTCACAGGAGCCATATTTTCAATTTTAATTTTTCAGTTTTGGTATTTTCCTTAGTTTTTTTTACCAGCTATTGTATTTTTGTTGGGTCTCGATAGTTGCTATATGTTAGCATTTCAATTTTGATTCAACTAGTTTCTATTATTAAGTCCTGCTTTATCTTTGAACTTTTCAGTATTAATAAAAGTTGTTCTTTTCTTTTATTTGCAATGCAAGTTTTACTTTAAAAAATACAAAATAGATTCAAATCATATTTCTCCACGCCCTGCGTTGCCAGGGTGTTCTGCCTTCCAGACCCAGGGTGTGATAAATAAATTATCATGTATGTAAAATTTGAAGTTTAGGTGTTATATGGTAAATACATAGGAATTGAGTGGTGTGCATGCAAGTCATACATAAAACCTAAAACATTACTATTTACAAATACTAGCACATATGTGATATTTTTGAACAATCAAACTGAAGTATTTACGCACACCACAATCAAACCATTGATTATTTGATAAAAATGAAAAACACCACAATCAAACCATTGATTATTTGATAGAAATGAAAAATATAAGTGAGGGTTAAAATTTTATCGTGAATTTTGATATTTGAGTGAGCAATTGAAAAATGAATAAAAAAGGACAAGTTAGATTTGCGAATAACAATTTTCGATTGATCTACCCCCTTATCCATATAAATAAAAAATGCAAAAGAGAAAGAGTGAAAGAGTAATTATCTATTTTGCATGCAACACCCCCACATCAAACCACAACCACTAGATTTGTTGTTTTTCAAATTTGCATGCATGAGTTGTGCAAAACACTATAATTCTTGGGACACGAGTGAAAGAAAAATAAGAAAAGGCACAAGTAAAACACTAAAACTACAACACAGCGCTCTCTCCCTTACCGTCTGGGCATCTCCGCCATCATCCTCACCTCCTCATCTCTCTCTCTCTCATTTCGATCCTCTTTCTCTTCCGAGCTCCTTCCATTACTCTCTATCCATCTTGATTATCGAGGAACTCTACTCTTGCGGCGAAACCCTAAGGCCGTCTATCTCTTTCTCACTTGTCTTCAAAGAGTTCTGGAGAAGTCTGCTGCTGCTTTGCCTCCCTGTAATGCTAGGCATCGTTGTCACGTCGCTGGAAGATCGGTGTACGAGTAGTGCTGAGACTTGAGCATTCGATCGTAAGGGGGTCGATCCTTCTGGTTATGGACACCGATCCTTGTGTTTCTGATGTTTTTGCTTTGTTTTCTTGTCGATCTTGCTCTTTAAGGTGCTATCTAGTTGTGCTTTTTTTGGGGTTATTGTTGTTCTTGCTGCGTTTATTTTCTTTAATGGGTTGACGATAGTGCTTTCTTCTGAATATTGCTGGGTTTTAAGCTGGTGTTGGCAGAGATAGACGATGTTTTGTGGGGAAAGTTTCTGCTTTGGTCGGTTCTTGGAGGTGGATGGTGCGAAGGTGGAGGAAGGTGAGGGATGATCGGTTTGTGATCTTCATCTGATGGTGTCTGATATGTTTGGAGGATGGTGTTTCTTATGGTTCCTTCGTATTTGGGTTACTTATGAAGTTGAGATGTGGGGATTGGGGTTGTAGGGATGATTTTATCACTTTTTTTAGTCGTGATTCTTGTAGATGGTCGCTGATGTTTGCTTTAAGGAGAAAGGAGGGAAATTTGATGCCAAAATCTACATCGGACTGTTAATTTTTGCTACATTTGATTGATTCAAACACATGTACTCCGTGATATCGAAAAACAGGCCACTTTTATTGTCATTGTTTAGGAGAATCATCAGTCTCATTTAAAATATAGGCTATCACTTTGATTTTTGCTGTTTATTGATCTATCTATTGTTGATTTAAGAGATTAATCTTCTTTACTTTTTATTTTTTTTGTATCGTTCTTGTGTTGCTTTTTTACGATGGAATGAAATGCCTTCCTTTTATTGTGTAGAAGATTGGTTATTTGTTTCCCTTTAATCTGAATATTCTTTTCTGCGAGATGGAAACTGGAGTTCTCATTGTTTATTCCTAAACCAATTTTATTTTTTTCTTTGATTTCTTTTATCTTTCCAGGACCTTTTTGTTATTTGGTGATTTATTCATTCATTAACTGATTGCTTTATATTATTGTTATTGTCCATCATACAGGGAGATTGGAAAGGATTGCTGGGAATTTAATGCTGGTGTGATTTGCATGGGGAAATAATGCCAGAGCTTCGAAGTGGAGCCAGGCAAGCTAGGTTGAAGTCCAAGAAAGCTGAAGATATTCCAATTCAACCCCAGCCCTTTGAGCAAGCTGAAAATTGGGTTTTACCTGCTCCCAATAGAACAGGAAGGAGAAGTGTTGGAAGAGGAAGGGGCTCCAATGCTGCAGCAGTAGTCAAGGGACCTTCAGCTGCACCTGTCAGGCCAGGAGTTGGTGGTAGGGGCAGAGGTATCAGGCTAATAGACCTAGATCCAGATCAGCCTTGTGAGGTTTTTCCACGAGGTGCTGTGGGCGGAGCTGTTGGTGCTGCCCAAGAGCTTGCGTTGAACCAAGCTGTAGAAGGAGTTGCTGAAAAAGATTTTGTGATGGAAGGTGGAAGCGCTGATAAATTGGTGGGGGCTGAAGATGAATCCACTGCAGCTCCTGTGCCTGAGCGAGTATGCTTTCTTTGTACTTATGTTATTTTATCTTTTTTCTTGTACGTTGGAATGGAAGTTAAAGGGGATAGAGCTTAATTTGATTGATGATATCTTAATCTGCCCCCAAATAGTTGGAATGAGGCTAATGATGATGACGATTTGCCTTTGTCTTTTCGATTAAAAATACTGGTGCATAAAATAGTATTAAAATTGTTAGAGGGCCTTTGATTTAGTGCTGAACTAGCTGTGATTATATTGATTGGTTAAATGATAAATGAGTCCTCTAAACTGCTGTTCTTATGTTCCATTTGATTGTTCAGTATCAATTATAATAATAGAAGAAAATTTTTAAATGTTTATGGTGATTCAGAACATAGTATGTCATAAATTGATATTTTCGTAAGTTTTATTTTTTTCTTCTTCTGCAGGTACAAGTTGGGAACTCTCCAGTATACAAAATAGAAAGGAAGTTGGGCAAAGGAGGATTTGGCCAGGTTTATGTTGGTCGAAGAATATCTGGTGGGATAGAAAGAACAGGACCAGATGCCTTTGAGGTGAATTTTCAAAGTATAAAGACATTATTAAATCTATTTTTTTTGTAATTTGTAGCTTTTAATATGTTTTTTTTTTCATCAATTATAGGTAGCCTTGAAGTTTGAGCATCGTAATAGTAAAGGCTGCAGTTTTGGCCCTCCATATGAGTGGCAAGTCTATAAGTAAGTATTCATTTCTAAGTCCAACAAGAATTCTAAAATTTATAGTTTATTATTTATTCCTCATCTGTTGTTTTGTTGTTTGAAGTAATCTCAATGGATGTTATGGCATACCATGGGTTCATTATAAGGGCCGTCAAGGAGATTACTATATTTTGGTAAGTGCACAAACTATTTTATTAACAGTAATAACTTCATGCAATTATAGTTTAATGAGCGAAAATATTCAATTTTTGTCAGGTTATGGATATGCTTGGGCCTAGTCTCTGGGATGTGTGGAACTCCGTTGGCCAAGCGTAAGAAGCATGCTAATATTTAGGGGCATTTACACGTGCACCACCCAATTCCTATCTATTTACATATCTAACACCCAAATTTTCATATTACAAAAAAAAGAAATACCACTATTTATTACTTTTTAAAAGTGAAACACACCTTCCCATAAGTATCCATTCTAAGGTGCATTGCTCAGACAATTTATTTACTTCTTCGTGGAACAGGATGTCACCAAATATGGTTGCTTGCATTGCTGTTGAAGCCGTATCCATCCTCGAGAAACTTCACCAGAAAGGGTATGATTTGGTTTTTGACTGAATTTGTTATACTTTTAGTCATTCTGATGTTAGTCTCTTCTTTCTCTGACATTTTTTTCTATGATTAGGTTTGTACATGGAGATGTCAAACCAGAGAACTTTTTGCTTGGCCAACCTGGAACAGCTGATGAGAAGAAGCTTTTTCTTATTGACCTTGGTTTGGGTGTGTTCTTTTAAGTCCTTTCCTTTTCTAACTATTTTCCTTGCACATTTTTTGAAATTTTATTATTGCTCTCTTGGTTGTTTTGATTATTTTGATGGGTGCTTTTTATTGGATGTGTTTTAATTTATGATTGTAAATTATACTTGTAGCATCAAAATGGAAGGAAACATCATCTGGCCAGCATGTTGAGTATGATCAAAAGCCAGATGTTTTCAGGTTCACAGATATGCGCTATTTGGATTTGCATCAATGATTCCCTTTAAAATTTAGTGCTTTTTCATTACTTTCATACTTCGTCTTAATTCATTCTTTCCTGCAGGGGGACAATAAGATATGCAAGTGTTCATGCCCATTTAGGTCGCACAGGAAGTAGGAGGGATGATCTAGAGTCTTTGGCCTACACACTGATATTCCTCATCAGGGGAAGGTTACCCTGGCAAGGTTATCAGGTATAATTTCATAATTTGTTACAATCATATATTGTATTTGTTCTACACCTCTAGCTTCACTATTTTAAATTTTGATATCGTATTTACTTGTTCAAATACCATACCTTACAGGGAGACAACAAGAGTTTTCTTGTTTGTAAGAAGAAGATGGCAACCTCTCCTGAGCTTTTATGTTGCTTTTGTCCATCTCCGTTTAAGCAGTTCCTCGAGATGGTGACTAATATGAAGTTTGATGAAGAGCCAAACTATGCAAAACTTATTTCTCTTTTTGAAGGTTTGATCGAACCATGTGTTCCACTGAGGCCAATCCGAATTGATGGAGCCTTAAAGGTTTTTAGATTAGACAACTATAGCTAGTGACTATTTGTATATTATCATTCGTTTGATTCATCTTTTTCTGTTTGAAACTTAACTGGATTTGAATTTTATCCTTTATATTTTATTACTCATTAGAGTTTTGATGCTGCATTATTAGGTTGGACAAAAACGGGGCAGGTTGCTGGTAAATCTTGAAGAGGATGACCAGCCAAAGAAGAAAATACGATTAGGAAGTCCAGCAACCCAGTGGATTTCAGTTTATAATGCAAGGAGACCCATGAAGCAGAGGTATATTTTAATTGACTTCTGGTGCCAGTGTATTCATGTGGTATTAATTACTTCTATAAACTTTATGAGGCCTTTCTTGTGTTTAGATTTACTTAACTATTTTGCGTGGCTGCTGCTTTTTGTTGTGAAGTTCTCATTACTCTTCAGTTTCTCTCTTAGCTTTGTTTTTCATTGTTTTCTATGTAAAATCTTTGGGGGTGGAGGGGATTTGTTTGGTTGGGTGGGGTTTGTGACCCTTCTTCCTTGCACCGGAGCACCTACACAGAACTTGCCATGTTCTTAGCTGGGGCAGTAGGCACCATCATGGTTACATGGCTCCATAGAAAAGGAAGGGGAAAAGGTAGTGGATACATGAATGAGCAAGACATGGCTTCGTAATTTATGTTCATTTTATGTGCTAGTGCACAATTTGACGGGATTTTCTGTGTCTTTTTGCAATTTATTGAGTACTTAACTTCCAGGGCTTAGCTTGGATTTTTTTTTTCTGATGAATTTTGCAATTAAAGAGGTTAGCCCCACAAATTGGCCTACCTGAGGCAGCTGTTGTAATTTGTAAGTTAATAAGCTTCAGAGCTCAAAAGCAGTAATTTCATGCTGTTCGTACGAGGGAAGTATCTTTTAAGTTTTCTGTTAAGATATTTGTGATACTTCCCACTCAGGAAATAGCTGTTATTTTACTATGAATTTTTAGTACTTTTAGGTACTTGAATGGTTACTGATAGTTTTAAACTAGAGGCAGCCATGTGACTGGAACCTTGTAGGTCAAAAACATCCAAATTTTCCATTCCACATTATTGTTCCCTACTTGATCTTACACATTTTTGCTCACCACTTGATCTTATGGCGAATAAGAAAACTAATTTGTGATAGCCATCTCTCCTTGTTGTATACTTCAATGATTGAGATCAAGTAGTAATGCGACAATTGCTGTTTTGACTTTTGGTAGTAGATAATCTCCAGTTTACAGGCATATTAACTAGTTCAGTAACCATGCCATAATTTGCATTGAACAATGAATGTAGTATGAAATATCCTAATTTCCTCATCTCCTGTATTCGGTTTATTTTGTGTACGAGTCATGGTTAAATATATAAAACATTATTAGCAATTCAAACAGTTTTTACATGATCGTGTTATTTTGTCAGCAAATGGTAGAGTTCTGCCAAATTATGAAATTTCCAATTATTGAAACATTCTATGTATGCTGTAATATGCATTAACAAAATATGTGCATTTCGATTTAGGTAATACTTAGTCACTGATATTCATACTTTATTAATTTGGATTATCTTTCTCATATGAGAATTATTTGTCATGCTAGTGGCTTACGTGTTTCTACTAATTATGAAACACATTTTTAAGAGGTTAGGTATGATGGAAATGAGATATCATGTCTTCGGTAGTGTTTTTGAAAATTGCACATCTTGTTTTTGGAATTTCTACTAATTATGAAACACATTTTTAAGAGGTTAGGTATGTTGGAAATGAGATATCATGTCTTTGGTAGTGTTTTTGAAAATTGCACATCTTGTTTTTGGAATTTGCATATGTTCAATAAATCAATAATTTAGCTGAATGTTGCGTTCGGCCTATTTATACGTGATAGATTGTTGAGATATTTATGGCACGGAGATGAAATTTAGATTTGCCAAATGCATTGTTATAATATTAATTTTATGCAACTTTGGTTTAATTTTAATCTTTTGCTTTTTGGTTATGGTTTGCTTGCGTTTCATAGGTATTGTTTTGAGCACTTTAAATAAACTAAAATCTGATATTTATATATGCTGCTATCTCAAATTGATGCTATTTATGTTCTTCTCTTATTACATAGGTATCACTACAATGTTGCTGATGCAAGGCTTCATCAACATGTAGAAAAGGGTAATGAAGACGGCCTCCATATAAGCTGCGTGGCTTCTGCTGCAAATCTCTGGGCACTTATCATGGACGCAGGAACGGGTTTCTGTTCCCAGGTTTATGAATTGTCACCTGTGTTCCTGCATAAGGTACGACTTCATCAGATGTTTCCACTACCATCCTTCACCATTTGGGCTATGGCTCTACCAAGTGTCCTTCTCCATTGATTTCTTTTAAGCACTACATAAGCTGCTAACTCTTGCCGTGCACAAGTCTTTTGCATGATATTTAGCAATTTTATATTTTGCTCATGAAATATCAGGGAGTTATGTAAATTTATTCACTTTTGATTTTTTGTTTTTTTTTTGGGTCTTTTAAGGATTGGATCATGGAACAATGGGAGAAGAATTATTATATCAGTGCAATTGCTGGTTCAAATAATGGTAGTTCATTGGTCGTTATGTCCAAAGGTTTGTTCAGATTTATTATCATAATTTCTCATTTACATATCTAGACTCAACTACTATGTTTTGCCAGATATTAGTTTCATATGCTGTTCATTATGTTTCTCATTGGCTTCTGTTATTATATTTTTGTAATTCTGGGAGGGTTTATCATTATCCTGTTAAATTTTATGATGATGGAGTTGTTTAGTTTTGCTATTATGTGTCATTTTAAGGTAATCATGATGATTGATTGTCTTGACATTCTTATTTTAACCATTCATTCAGAGACTCTGTATTATATACTTGTGTAGAACAAATGATACAGAAATTATTTATTGTTTTTTTTTAATTTGCTTCAGTATATAACTACTTGTAGCAAAGCTCGTCTGAGATGAAGTTTGGTTGCCATAATGATGCTTTAACTTGAATTGAATGTCCTGTGATTTTTTTCTGTCAATGTTTTAATATCTTTCGATATTTTATACTGGACAAGATTAACTGACAGAACTACTAAACTGGAGAGAGGTAAAGATTTTGATTCTCTTAAAATACACTATTGTACAGTGAGATTATCTGTTTTTCTACAGATTTTGACCTCACAAGAACAGCTACTGAATTTCTAATCCTCTTTGGTCCCTTGGGACAATTCATACCTTTTTCTAAAATGAGTATCATACAGCTTTTGGATGTTCATAGCAAAATCACAGCTGAACTAACTTCGTCTTGATAAAGGTCCATTGAGACAATTCATACCTTTTTCTATAGGAAGCATCATACATCTTTTGCCTGTTCATAGCAAAATCACAGCTGAAGTTATTTCGGCTTGATCTAACGTCCGGATCTTTTGATTGTTGCTCTATTTCAGCCTCTATTTAAAGATATTCGACACATTATTTGTTTTATGTTTTTTTTACATGTTTTCTTATCGTTAAATAGTATTTCTTCTTATGCGTTCCTGAGTTCAATAATTGTTTGTTATTTCAGGAACACCATACACTCAACAGTCTTATAAAGTGAGCGAGTCCTTCCCTTTTAAGTGGATCAACAAGAAGTGGAAAGAAGGTTTCCATGTTACTTCCATGACTACTGCGGGCAGCCGTTGGGGCGTAGTGATGTCTAGGAACTCTGGCTTTTCGGAACAGGTAATGTAACAATTTCTTATCTAGTGCTATCATTATTTACAATATGAATTTTTTTTAATTTGTTCAATTGGTAGTCCATCAAATGCATTTTGAAAAACATGTTTTGCTTCATGATGGTTTTTGCTATGATTATTTGTTGACATGTGCTTTTAGTATGGATAAGCATCTATGCAATTTATCACCAAAAAGATTTTATTAAAGAGAAAAGTATAAAATGGCCTCCTGACTCTTTACAGAGGGTCTTTTTAATCTTAGAGCTTATATAAGTATCAATTTAAATACCAGAATTTTTTCATATGGTTTAAAATAATCCTGATACAAAATATGCCAGCTTTTCATTAAAAGAGTTTGAGAACTATTTTAACAATTTTATAAACTCGGGACTAAAATGATCCCATGTAAATAGTCAGAGGACTATTATGGCACTTTACTCTTTGATTAAACTTAGAATCTCCTCAAGGAATATTTTTGGAGGTATGCATGAAGAAAAATGATAGATGAATCAATCACAAGCATTGCACTGAGGCTGATGATGTTGATAATAACAGTAATGCTAATGCTGTAATGCTTAGTATTTCTCCTGATTAGCAGCTCTCAGTATTAAAACTAATTTGACCAACTTTATTGAATTTTATTTATTGCTTCAAAATCTAAAATTTTGCTTTGGGAGTTCTTAACTTTTGGCTTATTACCATGCATGCTTTGTTCCTTTTTTTTTTTTTTGTAGTTGTGAGCATGTTTATGATTTTTACATTATATGGTTGCTATGAAACCAGATCCTATGCTATGTTCGGGGTGTTCAATTTGTTATTTCACCAGCTTTTTAATTTTTATATGAAGTTCCTTATTTTGTAATTATTATTCCTAAATGAATCTGGGCATTTTGACATCCTGTGGTTATCATTGCATATTTTTTAATTTATTTTTGTATATTTTGACTAATGTCATCATTTGCTTGCAATAGAACAGCTTCTTTATGCGCTTATGGAGACACCCTTTTTTATTTTACCTGCTAGCTGATTTCAATCTGAAGATTCTTAGTTTGTGATTGTTGTTTGTTGAAGAGTCTGAACATCTTGACTTCCTCTGGTTATTCACTATTTGTTTATATTGTAAAATCACTTTCTAATGCAGGTTGTGGAGTTAGATTTTCTTTATCCAAGTGAAGGAATTCATCGTAGATGGGAGAATGGATATAGGATAACATCAACTGCAGCCACCTCAGATCAGGCTGCTTTTATTTTAAGCATTCCAAAACGGAAAATGTTAGATGAGACCCAAGAAACTCTTCGAACCTCTGCCTTCCCTAGCAATCATGTAAAGGTATTCACAAATTTTGAAAATTGTTTTCTGCAATGCCTCAATTATTTTTGATGCATGCAATTTCTTTTTTAAAATTTAATACTTTTTTTTTTAAGTTCAATTTCTTATACATTTGCAGAAAAATTGCTAAAAATAGTTCTATACTGGTCTCTTTTATGCTCCAGGTTTAATTTACATCTAAGTAATCATTGGTTTGAATTGCTTGTCATTGCAAGATTCATGGGATAGTTATTATCTATTATCCTTAGAAGGAAAGATAAATTAAACAAAATATTTACATACTAGTAAATATCTACAAAGTGGAATTAGGCTAACCTGATTGCGTTTTAATGGTTTTGGGTGCATCAACTATTCATAGTTAGACATACTTCACTCCTGTTGTCATACTGAATGATTTAAGATTAAAATACTTTGAATAATGCTTTAACTATAATATCTATGCAACATAACTACCTGCAAGATTTTATAGTGGGCAAAATAATGAAGTTCTATTTTTTGTTGTACCAATATACATTGCAGATGCCTAAGGATTGATATAATTTTGACATGTTCTTCCAGTCAACTTTTCATTCTACAAAGTTTGCATTATAGAACCCGATAATATCACAAGAACGTGTTCATGGGATGCCAAAGACATGTTGCGGGTGTCACTAACAGATACATTAATACACACTCTACTAATTATTTTGGATTTGCTTGAAATATAGCACAAAGGCTAGCTTCGAACATGATATCAGGTTGATTAGTTGTGAGATATAAGTTTTAACAAAGAATGCATCATCACTTAATAAAACTCTATCTACTCTTTGTGCCTAATTTGGTTGGGGCTTTATGGGATTTTTATTCATTTAAATATTTTTATATCAAATCTTTTAACAAAATGATTTATATAGTTGATTTGAGAGATAAAGTTGCCATCTTTCATCTTACCTCCTGAAGCCCAAAGAAGTTCAGGTACCAAAAAATGCATTTCGAAGTCATGCATGAAATTAAGTTTCATGAGTAGATTCAAACATCAATGTAGATCGGTGTGAAAAACATGTCTTGATTAATCTTTTGGATTAATATGGTCATCCTTACTCTGTCCTCGATATAATCCATCTCTAATATTAAACACTTGGCGTATGATAGTAACTGTTGGTTACTGCTTTGAAGTTTATAAGGTTTTATTCAATTTATAGAAATACTTAGGATGATTATATGATTTTCATAGCCTGCATGGTTGCTTTTTAAAAACATCTTGTTTTATAACCATTAATGAATGCATTTTTCAGGTCCATTTGACAAAATGTCATGCACATATTTGCATGGGATTTATCAATGTATAAAACTAGATAAACTGTTGTGATATTTGTAAAGGTGATGTTGTCTGGTTGTAAACCAGATATTGCGTTATAAAGGCTATGCCATATTGTGGTTGCAAAAGCATGTGCGAGCTTTAAACTATTCTAGGGCACTTTTGTAATTGATCAATGCCATGAATTAATTGTCAGAATTCCAGATATTAACATTGGTAAAGAAAAACTTTAAATCATAGCTCTTAGTTTCAATGGATTTGGTTCAATTTTAGTGATTTTGGATTGATTTTATTAGAAACATGCGGTTTTAAAAAATGCCTTATAATGAGAAGGAAATAATGCACGACTTATGAGGATGTTATTGTTTCCCTTTTGCCTCTTGAGAGTCCTTGGTAGATAGACTCATTTGTGGGCTTTAGATATTTAAAGAATGAAATATGATTCAAATGAAGCTTATTTTAGTTACTGAGGTTAGATGTATCTTATAAATGTTGGCCCCTATGCTTAATTGCAGAATAAGCATTGTATCGGAGAAAACGCTCAATTAAGGAGCTTTGCTTGATTTCACATTACGGGCAGGATAGGGATGATGGGGCAAATTTAGTGTTTAGTCAGACAAATGACAAAAAAGTCTCTTGGAATGAAAGAATGCACTACATCTTGGGTAAAAAATTACTCATAAATATGTAAAACTTTTTAAATTTAACTACAAAACGTGAAAACATATAGTTTTAGTGGATATTTGAATAGAATTTATGAACAGTTTGAGCTAGGTAATTTATCGTAATGTTAGGAAAATTGATATCTTGTATGGTTGTAAACTAGATATGACGATTTAAAAACAATGCTACTTTTACTCATTATCATGTATAAACAATATTAACTTTATTAAAAGCATGAAAACATGCTTTGCACTTTTAATGAATATTTGTTTGTAATTATCATTGGATGAAACTATATTATCTATTCTAGTATTAGGAAAGATGATACATGTTTGGTAGGGGTGTAAATTTGGGTCGGCTGGTCGAGTTTCGGGTCCGACCCTAATACCCCATGGTTGCATGAGGAATTTATCAACTAGTCTATAGTGTACGATTGACGCCTTAGGAGTAACATTATTCTTCATCATATTTTCTCATCTATTTAGATGGAAGGGTTGGGCTCAGTTTAGCCTTGGATAAGGTCTATGAGGTTTAGTTTGGTGAGACTCAGTATTAGTGAGACTCAGTCAAATCAACTTTAAGTGGGTCTGTACTTATGGGGGCTTGAGTTTAATTTTTTGGTTGATTTTAAGCTATGGATTAATTTTGACTAAAATTTGATTTGGGCTAAGAGGTGAAATAGTAGCCGGCCATGGATGCCCATATGTTCCAAAGCAACCCAAAAATGTGATAGGATAGGATAAATAAGATGGAATAGGTTCCCTTCAGAGATCTAATATCAATCTAGCATGGCTTTATGGCATATTAGGTTTGATTTAAGTTGATTAGGGTCAATGAAGGGTGTTAGGATTGCCCTGTAGGAGCTGCTATAGGTCGAACTACCTTCTTAATGACTTATTTGATAGGATATTGAGTTAGAGTAGGTCCAAGTCTGAGTTAACTAGAGTCTAGCCTTTGGGTGGTCTTCTGGACTCTTTTGAAGGTTGGTCTTTGAGTGGTGCAGCGTTCAAAACTTGGAAGCAGGAGGGAAGAGAAGAGAAGACGGTTTGTTAAGAAATTTGGTTTTAATTCAAGCTTTAAAATTACAGGAAAAAGAAGCATCCCCAGTCCTAACAAGTGGAATACTTATAAATACCGACTAAAAAAAGGAAAAACATGGAATACCTAAGTAAAGCTTAAATATAATTAGGACACTGTTAAGGTCTATTTATAACTAATAAATACTAAATTTAAACCTGAGGAAAGCAACTGATTTATTGAGAATGGACTAGCATGATCTCATGCAAAGAGTCATGTTGCCAAATTCTTGTTATATTCTGGATGGCTTGTGAAGTTTTAATTGAGGCCATTAAATCCTCATTAAAGTTGGTTGATATTTGTGGTTATGATTGGTTTCGTTGTTTTGGACGAACTCGGAAGAGTTTCAATATTGGTTTTGAACGTAGCTCTGTTCAAACTTTTGATTAATCATTAATGATCTAGTATAATTCTATTATTAATTCCGTCAAAATTTTTGTGCTATTGCACAAGTCTTAATTAGATAATTATTTTTGTTCCATAGCACAAATATAATATTTGAAAAATTTAAGGATAAAAAAAGTTTAAATTGAATTTCAAAACTGAAAACATAGCTTCAAAGTGCATAATGCTTGATACTGCATTCTTTGCCTAGAATGAAAATGAAGCATGTACTTTGGAGGTTTGAAGGTTGTGTTTGTTGAATTTAACTATTGTGTCTCAAAATAGTACCTTCTTTAGGGTAGTTCTTTAGAGCTTGAGTGGATGTTTCTGAACACAAACATTTATACTGGAGTTCAGCACTTAATCCAATGGTTGGATCCCTTGGGGAATCCTGTGATGTGAAACTCTATTTAGTTGTCGTACAGGTAGATTATTAGTTCTGGCACCAAGTGAGACAACCGGAAGGATGGAATGAACACTGTAGCAAGTAATGATGAAAGATGTCAAAATCAGCTTCTCAGAATTAATCATGCCATTCAAATTAGAACCTGTAGCCTAAGTTTTCATATTCTGTGCTTCTTACCAGAGTGTCAGCATTAGTGATATCATCTTGGTTCATGTTTGTGTATGATCATGAATTTTTTTCTCTAGTTGATTGGAAATGTAGCATTAGTCTTTGAAGATATATTGGTTCAGGCTTTTCTTTCTGGCTGATTAAGATCTTACTCTTGATGTTATATTCTCTAGTTCAGTACAAGAAGGGTCTGTTTGGAGTAGTTTTCTACCGTTTTACTTTTCAGAGTACCATTTTCTTAGATGTGTCTCATAAATTTTTGTGATTGAAAGCTGCTTCTGAGAATTATATCCACCGGTGTGTGGTAACTATAAAAAGCTATTGCCCGACTTAATTTAAAAAAATAAAAAACATATTTTTCAAATATTCACAGCAGTTTTTGAAGATGTCTCTGTACCTGGAGCGAGTTTACAACCTTTCTTATAAAAAGCCACAGTTGCATCAAGTTAAGCTGAAGAAAACCAATAACAGTAGATATATCACATTTCATTCCATGTGAACTCAATCCATAATATATGCTTATTGTCCTCTTATAATCGCTTTAGTGTAAATAAAAAGCTGATAATACACAATTTTATTATTTACTAACCCAAACATTGGTTTATTTTTCTTGCAGGAAAAATGGGCAAAGAATCTCTACATTGCTTCTATTTGCTACGGCCGGACTGTCTGCTGAAACTGAGACTGGATTCTTCTTCTTCTTTATTTCTAAAGGTTAGGTGGAAACTTACTGAAAAAAAAATTCAATTTTGAAGAATCTCAGGCTCTTTTGATGTCCAGCTACGGTTTAAAACTTCATTATTCTCTCATAATCTCCAAATGAGGGGGGGGAGAAACCCAAAGAGAGAGAGAAAGAGAGAGGGAAAAAGAGAGAGAGAGAGAGGTTCTTTTCGATCACTGTAAAAATGTCGTCTGAACCTATTCTAAGTTTGCCCAGATTATTGATTCTCTGATCACATACATGTACTATTTTACTCTTTTTTGGCAATTCAAAGCCTATTTAAGGCTTATTGCAAAAAAAAAAAGTTTTAATTAGATTGAGAATAAAATCTGCAACTCTTTGGCTCTTAGAATGGTAAATAAAGTCATATATATAATGTTTCACACTTGTTGATTAGTTTATATTCATCAAATATTTCTTGGCCTCAAGTATAAGGAAATCACTGGTGATTTAGTGGTCTTAAAAAGCTTAGAATGTGTTAGGTATTGAACTCAAAAGCATGGCATGATTTACCTTTTATTTGATTTTTGGAAATTATGCATACATATCACTTAATTCCTATGTGTTTACATATCTTACCCCTAACATTTAATTTGTTCATGTATGTCAAATTGCATACATGAAATAATTTAGGTCTATAAATTACGGGGCATGAAATATTTGAGTATTATGTGTGTAAATATGAAAGTTCTGTTAGATATGTAAAGATATGTAAATACATAAAAAATTTGTTGCATGAATGTAAATACCCCCATTTTATCATGATTATGTCACTCTTCTTTTAATTCTATTTTCTTAATTGTATGTAGTTATAGTGTCCCTTTAGCTCAGTCTAACAATTGAGGAAATATTTTATGCCCTCACTTAGAATAAGTTTAGAGAAAAACTAAATTGGTCAAAAATGAAAATATGAAGAAAATGTTAGATGAAAGTGATTGAATGCATAGTGTTTTTTGTCCTTTAATACTGCTTAAAAGCAAAATCATGGAAGAGAATTATAATAATAAGATATATTTAGGCCATCTCTTTCATCATTTTTCAAGCCATTTAAGTTCTTTTTGAGGATTAGTTCAGCTTTAATTAAAAGTCTGGGACTAGTTTGGGACTACTTTGAAGTTTCTATAAACTCTGGGATTAAAATGGCTTCATGTAAGTAGTCTGGGATTATTTTGACACTATATTCTTTTTAAGTTATCTAATTCTCACTAAACGTGGTATTTATCATCAGTTTATGATTTTTTCTTTTGAAAAACATTATTTAACTTGATTTGAAGAGAGTTTAAGCATGTAAATAATTTTTTTTTATAATAATCATATTGAAATTATTTTCCTTTGTATTGTAAGTAGGGCTGGCTTTATATGATGCATTCTTTTATATACAATTTGTATGATAGTTTTATATGGCCTTGGAGCTTCATACTAATTTTTATGACTTGTGATGTTCATTTATAGTGGTGGAATAATAATTTTAAATGAGAGTGGACAAAATTATTTATCTCCATTGTTCAATCATATAACATTTATTGAGTTATAGTATACTTTTTATTGAATACATGAGAGCTTAATAATAGTGCATGTTTACGCATCACTTAAGAATTTGACTATAAAGTCATGAAAATCATAAATGTTTCTCGGAAGATTTACTTACACGCCAAATAATTCTGACTATTTGTAAATTGTTTAATCATGATTTTTTAGTGAATCACATCCAATGAATAGAGTACAATGAGAGAGAGAGAGATGAGTGAATAATAGCGAATAGTAATGAACAATAATTCTAGTATTTATTCATAAAATAATCTCACTATTTATAAGGAAGAGAGCACGATGTGATGATGTTATATTTTTGTCTTTGCTTCAAGACTGCTGCTATTTTACATAAGTGAGTCTATTGCTCGACTATTTTTTTGTATTGGCTGATCATACTTAATTGGCTTCGGATTGATAGGATCAGCTCAGTTGGCCAGTATCCACTTGACTGGATGAGATCGACTCGGTCAACTGAGCTTGGTTGATATGGGCCGACCGATTGATATGATCTTGTTGTTGATCCTTGATAATTGGCGAGGAACCTATGGATGTCCCCGAAATGCTTGGGAATACTAAGCGACTGGATCTTCTATGGAATCGATTTTTTCACAGTGGTTGACTCAGATGCCTCTTTGCCTTGTTTTTGATTAAGTGGCTCGATCGGTTTTGACTTCATTGACTTTGGCTTTAACAATTTCATTCAACCAGACAAGTAAGCCTCATGGTATTCTAACGGTGGGCTATTCCTTGTCGTACTCTTTACTTTTGGACAGTCAAATATCCTTCGGATCATCACTGAGACCTATTTGATGCACATATCTAATAAGTAAACTTTGATGTTTATTTATATAATAGTCTAGTGTCACAATGACATCAAAACATACGCATCTAAATATATATTTGATTTTAAAAAAAAAAGCTAATATTAGCAATATTTTCGACAAGATATTAGTTTGATGAGAAATTTTCAAAATTTACATGTTAGATATATAAATATATAAGAATAATGTGATTTGCATGTAAATCCCACTATTTCTTCTTAAGAAAGAAATATTTTCAGAAAGCATTGGCCGTGCTAAACTACTAGAAAAAAACTATATAATCCGTATTTTATTTGTATGTGGTCTTTGGTTAATCTATTTTCTTTGGCTCTACAAACTTTTAAGAAGATTTACGTACATACCACTCAATTCTTATGTATTTACATATCTAACTTAAATTATTAGTTTTTTCTAATATATAATTTATTGAAATAAGATCAATTACATATAAAAAAAGACAACAATTCAATTTAAAAAAAAAAAAAGATGAAGTGATTTAGGTTAATAGAATCTTTAATCATTATCCTAAAAATCAGATAAAATAACATTTTATTAAATCATAAAGGAAAAAATAAAAAAAAAAGGAAGTGTATGTTGATATATTAAGATCGAAATGATTAATAAAATTTAAATTAAATGAAAATATGTAAAGGAAGTACTATTCTTCGTTCGATTAGAAAATGCGTGTATGTTTCATTAGATGGTTGAATTTCCTTTATTTTATAACTAAAAAAAGAAAAAAAGGTATATCAAAATAGTTTTTTTTTTTTTTTGTAGACCTGAAAGTTATTTGAGAAGTAGATTTCACATGGAGGTATCAAAATGACAAGTATCACTGTAGAAACAATTAAATGAGTTGAAACTATTGGTTCAGTCGCCCAGTGATCGCGAGAATTCATCTTTTTGTGGTATCATGAAAATTCTGCGATTGGGATTGCAGGAACCGTGAGACAGCCTGTCATTTCATTATCATTATGCTGGGCTAGGAGAGACATTTTTTTCTTCCTTGGAAGGACCTGGATCGTAGTGTCAAATGTTCTTTTCCACAAAACACCTAAGGAGATTTCCAAAGTTACAGGTTCACTGCTCCTGTCTAACCGTCTATCCTAGGGTGCGCTGTTAAACTGAATTCACACTTATGTTCAACTCATTCCATAAAGTATATTAAAAACAACTTAAGAACTTCTCATCTCTATCTAAAGTGATAACATGCTAGACCTCTCTAAGTACTGAACTTAGTGTCTAGCTCATTCCTTGAAAGTTAATGTTTTAGATTTAACTTTTATTAAGAAAAGTAGAGGCAGACCTAAAAAGGCTTTGGCATATTATATAAAAAAAGAACTTCATTTATTATAATTAAATAAAATTATGATTCTCGATAGGTCACAATGGAGAAAAAGGATTCATGTAGATGACTCCACTAAATGGGATAAAGGCTTTTTGTTGTTGTTGGTTCATCGAAATTCTTTGATGTGTCTTCTAAACATACTCATTGTCATTATTATATTGTGAGACATAATTATGTTTGATGTGATTTCATCATTCTATTGATGCTTCATTTTTTTTTTCAATAAATGATGAATAACAATAGAAGATAACGTTAGATAAGAATTATCGCAGTAGCTGTATGCTTGATATATGAGTAATATAACTCATATATTGTGCATACATTTTGTATGATATTATCGTATATAGGAAACAAATGGATTAGAGGATTACTTTTTGGTCACACACTTATATTTCATAATATGTTTGATATGCGAAAATAAGTTTTTCTAGGTCTACTGGAGGAAATACATCAAAATCATGGCCTTTAATGGAACCTACAAAATGACGTCGTGAGAGTTGTTAAATATAACTCTCTACACTTTATCACAGAGTTGGTCAATTAGATCTGTCATAAAGCGATTACAACGCTTATTGGAAACAATTAGTAGATATTTCTTAATTGGATTATATATTTTGATTAGTTTCTCTTCCAAAATTATTACACCTGAAGACTCCACCTTCAAGAGCACACCCAAAGAAATTTTAAATGAACCCAAAAACATCTCATATTTTAAGGTAGATTTTTTTTTTTTTGTATTTTATGATATATTTTAAATATACTCACTCAATGTAAACATCATATAGGATTGCATTTATGTTATTAACAAAACACAAATTGATGCACTTGTACCTTGAATTGAAAAAGCGACGTAGCTCATCAACACAGAACGTTATGGCTGCATGTGCTTTTAATGTATGTTTCAAAATTATAATGATTGGATGAGGAAAAAGTGCACATGATAGTCGAATATTCAATTTTGTTGTATGAAATAACCATTATAATTTTTCATATGTAGCCTCAAGGTTAGAAACCCTAAACAATATATATATATATATATATATATATATATATATAGCTTATTTGCTTGTGTATCAATTTTTTTCTGCGTGGAAAATATGATATAATTGATGCCAGTTGTAACTTACAACGTGCGTTTCTTAAGCCATATTTTGAGAAGAGATATCAACCCCAAGATTTTGAACATGCTAGCCATGTAGTTCGGGGAGGAAAAAAATGTTTGATAAGCGACAATCTTTTCCAACGGGGTGTTATTGAAAAGAACATTTGTTGTTTGGAAGAAAATAGGTGATTCTTCGAGACATATTTGCATATTCATTCACAAAAAAAGGTGAAGATTGTGACTGCAATAATGTCTCTACATAATTATATTCATCGACATTCTACAATATCTGACATTGATTTTAATATTACCAAATGATTCATATATAAGCAACTCTTGACGTAGGATGGAGAGGTGCTGGAGATATGATTCAAATGCGAGAGCAGATTACAAATGCATTAGTTAATGAGTGATAATAATATGTTATTATATAAGGGCATATGTTTAATCTCTCATTATGTTGACTCTTCTTTCAATAATATTTATGTGGAGTACTTCATAATTTATTGTGTTTATTTTTTCTTATCTATTAGCATATTGTATTTTATCCCACTTAAATGGTCTCATACTTATAAGTGTGATATAAGTTTTTTTTTTTTTTCAAATGTTTTGGTTTGGAAGTCTATGACGAGATATATGACCTTAGAGATTCTTCTGGATGACCTTTATGTTACTATGATCTTTGACATATGACAACCAAGAATTCATTCTTTTTATTCATATATGATTGTAGGTGTTCTTCTGGAGGGCCTTTATGTCGATATGCTTATGTGAGATATACAAGTTTGGTATTAAATGACTAAAGGCCTGAGATTTTTTGTCTTCTTGTAATGACAGATTATCCTTAATTTATATTTGCTTTAAGATCTGAATTTTTTTATAAATATTTATAATTATAATTTTATTATTCTTATTAATTAATTTATCTTATAAGTTTGTCATTGTACTATTAATAAAATACTAATTTTATGTTTGGTATTTTCACATTTTAGAAAATATGAGTCAAGAACTTCTGCTTCTTCTACATTCTTTTATTGCACCTATGAATTGCAATGCTCTCTATTTACATTGTGAAGAGAAGGTAGCTATGGAACAAAATTTTATAGGTGTCCAACAAATAGAACATGAGAGGACTCCGAATTCTTTAAATGAGCCGATATGTTTGAGAAGTCTGCTTTAAATGGTGACCATACATAAGGAGTCTTTGGAGAAATAGTTTTCCCATAAGACTGATCATTTGGATTTAAAATTTATATTATTATAATAATAATTATAGCTCTTATATTTTTATTTTTGGTTTTCATTATTCTATAACTTCTAGATGTAATATTTGAGATTGTGAATTTTTGGAATTCATTAATTTATTTTCTATTTTCATATATGCGTTATTAATCATGAAATGATTATCTTACAAACAATACAAATATACTAGAGCAATAGTCATTTTTTCATAAATAGCTGCATCACAACTGAAAAACCGAATTGGCACAACTTCACCAACAGTAGCTTCTTCAAATAGCTACAACTACTCCAAACAAACCCTTAGTTTCCTTGATATCATTAAATATGAACCTTCAAATAATCACGACAATTTGCCAAAATAATCCCCTACATACTTACATAGAGTCATTTTAGTCTCGATGTCTATAAAAATATCAAATTAGTCCATAGATTCTTTTAATATAAGCTAAAATAGTCCTCGAAGAGGACTATTTTAGCCCCCATTAAAAGTTTATGTATACTAGATTGACACTAAAATGACCACCTACAAAGAGACCGAAGAACATTTTAACAATGTTCTCAATAATCATGTGAACTTTAAGAACATGGCATCAATCGTTAAATACTTTATTTCATAACAAAATCAAATCCATAACAATCCAAAAAAAAAAAATCTTGGAAGCAAATAAGACACAATGCAACACATTAAATAAATTTGCCTGCAAAATTTAAGGGATAAAAACACAGGAATTTTTCAATCCATTAAAACTTATTGAACTCTGTTGAATGGTAACCAGAAAACTTAAAATTAGGCCTCCCAACCTCTTAATACCGTCGCTCGAGCGACTCGGTTAACCCCTAAGGTGAAGGCTCCCATCCTTAGATTGCAGTCATGGCTTTTGCACATCTCCTTAACATCCTTGAAGCCTTTGAGAATGTAAGTCCTCAGTTCAGAGTTCACCTTCTCTTCATCCCACATAAATCCTTGAATGTTCTGTAGGTAATGAATAATCAGCAGTTAATACCCAGCAATGATCATAATAATCATTATCATATATTTTGTTTTGTTTTTGGGCATTCACATACACAGCACACAATTCTTATGAATTTATATATCTCACACCTAAACTTTCATATTCACACACACAACACGCAAATCTTTAAGATCGCATAAAAAATAGTACTATTATCATCTTTTAGAAGTAAAATACACATATTCATGTAAAGGTTTAAAATACCAAAGTGCCATGTATGTAAATATGAAAGTTTTGGTGTGAGACATGTAAATACATAAGAATTGTGTGCTATGAGTATAAATTTCCCTCGGTTTTGTTATTCCATCATAACTTATATTTAAAGAATGCAAGAATGATTTAGGTGACAAATCATTATTTCCTAAAAATCATGAGCAACTCTGGGTAGTGGATTGTGTAGTTTACTGCATTTGTTCAAAGAATTGTCTATGATGTCAAAGCAATGCTATAAACTATATAAAACTTTGAAAATTGTTCAAAGTATTATACAGTCTATGATGTCAAAGCAATGCTAGAAACTACATAAAACTTTGAAAATTGTTCAAAGTATTATACAGGTTCTCTCAACTGATAGCAATGTTCTGTTGCCACTATTGTAGATTTTGGAGAATTACAACTTTCAATTTTTTAATAAAAACATGAGATGGCGACCCCAACTTTATAAAGAAAACCTAAAACAGCGGAGAGGTATAATAAAATTTTGGGGCATTTACATACATACAACTCAATTCGTATGTATTTACATATCTAACACCTATAGTTTACATTTTACAGTTTTTACACACAAAAAAAATACCACTTTTTTAACTTTTCGAAAGTAAAATACTGCTTTTCATGCATAAGTTAGCATATATGTAAAAATTTAATTTTAAGTGTTAGATATGTAAATACATTAGAATTAAGTGGTATGCATGTAAATTTTCCAATTATTAAAACATCAAGTGAAAGAAATAATAGAATATAGAGAAGAAGATTAATGTGCAAAAACAAAAAAGTTCTATATAGTTTCCCTCAACTAATAGCAGTGTCGTTGCCACTATTGTAGATTTCACTTTCGGTTGATTGTGGGGAATTGCAACATTAAATTCTTTAATAAAAACATAAGCTGGTGGACCCCTCTTTATAAAGAAAACCAGAAACAGCTTAAACAAATAATAAACTTTTGGGGCATTAACAGACATACCACCTATTCTTATGTATTTACATATCTAACATTTAAACTTTGATTTTTACATTTATATTACCCAAATCCTTCACATCACATTAAAAATATCACCATTTTAACTTTTAAAAAAGTGAAATACACCTGCATTTCATGCATGGGTAAGGTGGTATGTGTGTAAAAACTAAAGTCTACGCGTTAGATACGTAAATACATAGGAAGTGAGTGGTTTGGATCTAAATCTTCCGAAGACTTTCAACCAACAAATATTGCGCATCTTTCAGGGGCTCCTCAGGCCTCTCCAACACTAAGGTCGACCTTCAACTAAGGGTCTGTTTGGAGTAGCTGCAACTATTTAAAGAAGTAGTTTTGAAGCTGCTGCAGAAGGAACCGCTTTTCAAAAAGCTACGCCTAATATAAATTTATTTTATATTTAAAAATTCAGACCACAGTTTTCTGGCAGTCACCACACTTTAATAGCTCAGTCTGAAAAAATAGCTTTCTACCATCTGAATTTCTAAAAAACAGCAAGAAAACAGTTCCCCAAATAGAATTGTGGTGATGATTTGAAAAACGAAGCAGGCAGAAAACTATCCCAAACAGACCCTATGCCTGCATTTTGCTTCTATGGAAAAATAAGGCTTCACAACGTAATATAAAATGGATGTGGTAAAAATTAAAGGCTTTGCATATCTGCTCACTAATAACCAAAACTGACAAAAGCCACTTTATATTTCATGCTTGCTCAATTTGCAGGGTGTTGAACTATTAACATTTTAATGCCATGTCAAATGGTTAAAGACCTCGCACATTTGCTAAATAAGATCCAAAACACAAACTTCATATAGGTTTCAAGTTTATTCGTAGTTAAATTTATCCATCCCACTGCAATACCATAGAATAAATAGAAGTTTTTGCGAGTTTCAATCTGCTAAGATAAATTTTTAAGCAGTAGTGGATTGAGCCCAGTGCAAGATTAGAACGGAATATCATGAAACATCATGGTAATTATCTATATAGTGAGTGCTCAATGTTGCTTCTAGCTCTAAATATATACCATATAATTAAGATAGTAAAGCTACACAGCCAATATATGAGAAATTTTTTGCGTGAGACCTAAAAAACTTTATTATTATTAGATATTTGTTTCATTTTGATAGATTGTGAAGGGTATAAGGTTGGGGGAACACGACTCACCTGAACCCACTCAAAATAACTCACAGTAACGCCACCAGAATTTGCAAAGATATCTGGAAGTATAATCACTCCTTTCTTTGACAGAATCTGTAAACAAAAGAATGACATCAAAATTTTCTATTTTGCTCATGAATTGATGGCATTTAGAAACTTGAAGATTCACCTCATCAGCCTCTGGGTCCGTCGGATGATTGGCCGCTTCGATAATAAATTTAGCTCTTATGTCATTTGCATTTTCCCTTAAGAAGATTACAGAAATTTCCAAAGATCATTCTATCAGCACATTTTTGATGTAAAAAGCTAACAAACAGTAGGAGAAAAATGCAATGTAGATAGTTTTTCCGTGTAAAACCCAATTGTTTGTAAAGTTCTAATAAGAATAATCAAAATACGGGCAACCTACAATTTGCGCATTGCATAACTAAATTAAAGAGGAAATGCAAAATGAAGAACCTGTTAATGACGCCACCAAGTGCAGCTGGAATAAGAACATCACAGTCTTCAGTCAATACTGAGTTTGGATCAGCTATATCTCCACCACTGAAACCTTTAACACCATGATTCTCGGCGGAGTGTTTATGTAATTTCGCAATATCCAGGCCATTGCTATTTTTAACTGCTCCGCTAGCATCACTAATTGCTACAATTTTCCCACCGGCTTCACTGATAAGACTAGCAGCCCATGAACCCACATTTCCAAACCCCTGAATTACAAAATAAAAGGTCAATGATAAATGTATAAAAAACAATTCAAAATGATAAAAAAAATTAACGCCCAATTTTATTGACATATTAGTATTCCCTGCAATGTTTGGTTGTTTCTTTCCTCAATTTGAGGTAGTCCACAACAAAAGCTTGATTTAAAATCATAACTGTTAGGCTTATTACACTTAAAGATGTTGTCACATTAATATAATCATATCTATTAAATATTTGTTATTAAAATTTATAACATTATTATTATAATATATGCTCGTTATTGAAGATATTCTCATTTTCTTTATTGTTTTCTTCTATTGCTGATATACAGACATGTTTATACAAGCATTATTATCAATTAAATAAACATGTAGTTGTAAGTTTTCTAAAAAAGATCACACCAGTGTCTCTAAAAATGCATATTAAAATAAGCAACAGCAGGCTGATGGTATTTCCCAATCAATATCTCAACAGACAAGCAGCGAAGGTCTTTGCTAAACTTGCATTTGTACTGAACCATTAACGAAAAACTTCTTGGTTTTCATCTCTGTTTTGACTAGAGAACTACTTGAGATTAATTTCTATTGCGCTTTCGATCCATATCAACCATAGTTTCATGAGCCTTAAGTGGTTTCCATTAAGCAATATTCTTTATCCCAGGTTTATGAAGATCGCATGCTATTTCATGAATTAAATTCAACATCATTCTCTAAACAGAAATATAATTACTTTTTGCCACAGCAATTTTAAAAATTTATTAGGATTTTTCAATCAAACACAGATAGAAATCTGTAAAATAGGCACTGCCACTTAAGATCCAGATGACAGACCTGTATGACAAAACGCTGATCTGAGATGCTCTTCCCATACTCCGCAAGCAGAGCTTGTGTGGCAAATAGGACTCCCCTTCCAGTAGCAGCATCTCTGCCCAAAGATCCACCAAGATCCTTCCAGGAAAAAAAAAGAAGAGGATAATGAAAACCCTCATGAACAGGAGGGTGGAAAAAGAAAAGGGTCATTTACATACGTACCACCTAATTCGGACGTATTTACATAGCTAACTCCTAAAATTTGCTTTTTACATTTATAACAACCAAATCTTCCATATAACATAAAAATAGCACTATTTAAACTTTTAAAAAGTTAAATATACCATTTCATACATAGGTAAGGTGGCATATATATAAAAATTGAAGTTGAGGTGTTAGATAAGGAAACACATAAGAACTAAGAGGTATTTATGTAAATTTTCCAAAAGAAAAATAGTTTAAGGAAATTTTGGTCGAAGAAAATATAGAGTATGTCATGGGGAAAGAAAAGATAATAAATAACTCAGCAGAGTTTCAACCTCAGCTCCCAATGATAGAAATTTTCATAACGAGGAAAAAATAAGAAATGTAAAGCTGATATGAGATAACAATTGCACACTCCGTTCAAGGAATTCATATGATGTTTCAAGTTCTGTATATCAATGATTATCTGATTTAAGAGAGATCTCATAAATAAAGTTATGTATAATGTCATTAAAAACTAATTTACATAAGCAAAATCATCCCTCACAAAAAGCTTGAAAAGAGATCATAGATCGTATGAAACAATGACATAATTGAGAAGGTAAAATTAACAGGGAAACGTCTACAAATTTCTTAATCCCATTCTTCCACCAATAAAGATTACAATATCATTTATTTATCAGCTACTATTTGTAAATCTTCCATATGGTTACGGCCTTCTGATTTAAGTTCACCCACCCTTCAAGATTGAGAAGTTCATAAAAATGATGATTTATTAATTGTTTCCCATTCAAAAAGTACTGAGATATATCATTGATTTGTGTTAATACAGTATATGATTGTGTGTTTATTTCCCAATGTGAAACCAGCGGAAGATCTATTCAGATTGGGCACATTAAATCACTAGCATGTCTCACAAAAAAAAATGCATTTACATACGTAGCACACAACTCTTACTTACATATCTCACACTTAAACTTTCATATCTACTAACATGCACTAAAATCTTTAATATCACATAAAGAATAGTACTATTACCACTTTTTAACAGTGAATTATATCATTTCATGTATAGATTTAAAACATCAAAACGCTCTACATGTAAAATATGAAAGTTTGGATATGAGATATGTAAATACATAAGAATTGTTGCGCTACGTGTATAAATTTCTCCAGAAGAAAGCATGAAAATTATCATAAACCAATACTCAAGTAAACAATGGAAAACATGTACTACTGAAAGGGATGACAAATAAGTTCAAAGTAATTGTCATGGAACAGGTGCAGCTTACAAGCATTAAAATAATAATTTTGACTGAATTTAAACCAAATTGTGTTGTTACTTACAACAGGTTTCCCGGTAACAACTGCTGGTGAGTAGCCATGAAATTTGGAGTATTCATCCAGTATCCAAGCCATTGTCTATTTCCAGAGTAAAAGTTAGAAATTTTCAAACAAGAGAATAAGAAGAAAAATCTTGGTTTTCAGTATAAATATAATTTTTTGTGGACCTGTGGGTTTGTTCCCATATCTGGCGCTGGAACATCAGTATGAATACCAATTAAATCATGTATCTTTTGTGTGAAAACTCGAGTAAGTCGCTCAAGCTCCGATAGACTCAACTCTCCCGGAGCACATCCTATTCCACCTTTGGCTCCTCCATATGGGATGTTTGCTACGGCAGTCTTCCAGGTCATCAATTGTGCCAAGGCATTCACCTCATCCGGATCAACCTACATTTCCATAAAGTTAGATGCTTAACACTAGAAACCTCAATTATTTTGGCGTAGAAATAAAGTAAGAATCCTTCTAATAAAAATAGGTCGAAAATGTAGAATAACAAGTAAAGTTTTAATGCACTTAGGCTTTGTTTGGTCAGGCTTCTCCTGTTAAAAAAGCATGTTTTTACAAGTCTCTTTTTAAAGTTCAATAGAAGAATTTACAAAAAATGGAGCTTTTTAAAAGTGTTTCTGAAAAAGCAGCGTTTCTGAAAAAGCATAATAAGCAAATAACTCGTCAAATGAAGAAAGGATTTTTTCTGAAACGGAAAGCAGCGGGAAGTTTTCTCAAACAAGACTTAAGTTATACCAGTAGAAACAATTTGACAAATGTTTTAATTCATATTGCTATCTATGAAAGATGGAAATACCTAAACGCCGTTTGGATTTCTTTGGCATGATCTTAATATTTTATTATAATCAAATATTCTATAGGTACCATTTATATGTTCAAATTTATTATGGGAATCTTGAGGAAGAAGTCTATACCGAGAAACATACAAGATTAAAGAACAACACAAATAATTAGCTAGTGCAAACTAAATAAATCATTATATGGGTTGAAAAAATCTTCAGAGCATGGTTCAAAAGGTTCACTAAGACAATTTTTGTCAATGAGCATTATCAATGTCAGACTGATCACTGATCACACTTTGTTTATGAAATCAAATCAAGAAGTTATTATAGCTATCCTTATAGTATATGTAGACGACATTATTTTTACAAAAAATGACATAAGGGAAAATCTTGAAACTTTAAGATATTTCATGGGAATGTAAGTAGCTAGATCCAAATAAGGTATTGTCATATCCCAAAGAAAATATATCCTTAACTTATCAAATGAGACAGAAATGTTGGGATGCAAACCAAAATAAACTCCTATGGATCCCAATGGACGGGCATCAAAAGGAGAGGGCAACACCCCAATTGAAAAAGATAGGTATCAAAGATTTGTGGAAAAACTTATTTATCTGCCACATACAAGACCTGACATAATTTTTTCGGTGGGTGTAGTAAGCTAACAGAAGAATGATCCAAATGAAGGTCATTTAGAAGCGGTCTTTCTAATCCTGAGGTAGCTAAAGATGAATCCAGTATGTGAATTGGTATCCAAGAAAACAGAAAATCATAACATTGAGATCTACATGGGTGCGAGCTTGGTAGGAGAACTGACTGGCACATGATCCACCACGGGGTACTCTTGGGGTAACTTGATTACTTGGAGAAGTAAAAAACGAGTTGTGGTGGCAAGTAGTGTGGAATCCGAGTATAGTGCCCTGAACCTAAAAAATTGTGAAGGGATGTGGCTAAAAAAATTATTGGTGGAACTACACATAGAGAACAAAAGCACTATTATAATGTTCAGTGATAGTGAATCAACCTTTAGTATTTCAAACAATTAGGTACACCAGGATCAAACCAAATATATAGAAATTGCAGACACTTCTTCTCTGAGAAGGTCAGTGAAGGGATTGTTCGACAAAGCTATATCTAAACTCAGTATCATATTGCTGACATTCTTACCAAGATTCCTCTTTCTTGCTTCTTTAGTGATCTCAACAACAAGTTTGGGATGTATGACACATACAACCCAACTTGAGGGGGAATGTTGATATGTATATAATCATGGATCACACGGGCCCACCCGTGGTTTAGGAAACCATGCGTCCGCTGCTAAATTTGAGGGGGAGAAATTATTATCCCTTAATTATCCATTATTGCATTTTCATTTCTTTTGTTCTTATCATGGTGGTTTAATTTCCTTCCAATTTTAGTATATATTTGTTATTTTGCTTGTATTAGTTTAATGAAAAAATTAGAGAATTTTTCCTCTAAGAAAGTTCCTCATAAATTCCACACCAAGGCCTTGCTATACAGAGAAATGAAAAAAGGGGCATACAACTTATTGAAAGATGAGGCCAAAAATGCTGTAGCCACGAAGAGATGGACCAATCCCAAATGTGATGGAAAAAAATGACATCAATTATAGAAAGAAGGCTTAAGAAATTGACCCAAGAAAATTGGGCTTGCAAATCCTTAAGAACTGATTGAAAAATACCTAAACTTGACTTATAATACCCCATGAGGGTAAATACATTCACATAGATAAGAAAGCGCGATCAGCGGAGTGCACAATGTGTATCCTTCTAAGTCTAACATAAAGAAGGAGATAGGTGAGACCATTTTCTAATTGTTGGGAGATGCTATGAAAGACTCATAAACTAATCATAAGGGTAGAGTGGCCTGACAACAGGCCTTATGTCCTTTGGATAGGATTTCCTTTTCGTCTTCACAACAGTCACTATCAAGAAGGTGCTGCGAAGATGAAGAAACAAAGAAATCATTTGATCAAAGATCACATAGTATGCAGTGATTACTTCTAAATGCAACGAGATGAGGTACTGTAGTCCAAAATAAAAATTAAGACATACTTTCACAAGAAAATAAATATCAAGCATATTTTTCCAACTTTTTATATTATAAGGCATGTCAAGAGAATTTTTCCAATAAAAAGATAAGACAAATGTACAAAATGCCACACATATGATTTATTATTATACATGCTATCATTTATTACACTAGAAGCACAAATATCATAGCCAATGCAAATCTTAAAGAGTTCAAGATAGTTAAGTAATTAGCAAATCCTTCCAAGTCACCTAACGTGTTGAAATGCCAATGCCTGGCTTGTTAGTATCAAACCATCACATAGCATGTATAGAATCCATTGAGTGTTGAACATCTTTTGCAAATATAAGGTAAGCTTCACCTCAAGGAACCACAAAGGATAGATGGTTGATCAGACCAAATCTCCACTTGAGCTAACATTTTGGAAAAGCTGGAGGTTGGCCTATGCCGAAGAGTGGGTTGATAAAAAGAACAAATACCCAAGAAGAAGTGTTATCAATCAAAGATGACTAGAAGAACTCAACAAAAAGTATGAGTCCTAAGAATGAAACACTAAGACAAGTTCCCATGGGGAGAATATGTAATCCATAAGGGAGGCATGGATGAAGTTACTAAGAGAGAAAAATCACCGAGATGAACTTAATGATTCGAGTTACAAGAGAATACAACATTGTCCCTAACACTAACCAAATGAACTCATTGAGAGCAAATTCTTGAGATGAACTAATAGAGGCAATTTCTATAAAGCCAAGTTGTAAGCCCTAAGGTTGAATTGAATCACTCACTGCCAAGGGATACTTCTTAAAAAGACTTTCAAGAGAAAAAGGCTTGCTATGACCAAATGGATCTTGAGAGAAAAAGAGAATTGGCCAATGCTATTCAAAACTACTCGTCGCTCAAGATAAGTTCTCAAGAAAGTCCAAAAGAAAAAGATGCCGCTCAAAGATGATTGAAACAACTCACTAGTAAGGGTGAATTCATGAGGCTTCTTGAGAGGAAAAGGGTGAAAGTCAAAGCTAACTAGAGCCACTCACCTTGAAGATCAAGTTCTTGGGAAGTCTTGAGAAGAGAAAGCTACTAATGCAATAGAATCTAAAAAAGACTATAATCCTAAAGGTTCAAGATTTTGCTTAAGGAGAAAACTCCAAGAGTAGGGTGGTTACATAAAGGATTTAGATCGAACCACCTCTGGGAGATGAAAAAAAAGGTGAACAAAATCATGATTCAATGAAATTTTTTTATTTGTAAATAAATGATTTTTTTAAAAAAAATGTTATAAAATTTAATGAGCTCATTTAGTAAATTAGTAATTTAAAATATGTGCAACACAACACATGTAAAACAATTAGAACATGCAAAGAACTAAATCTAAAATAGAAATAATAAAATTTAAGGTTTGAACCTTCAAAGTAATAAATTATTCTAACCTAATTATTAAAATCTAGCATGTCCCATGATAGAAGTGGCTCTTAAAACAATATTTGAAGAGTAATTATACATAATTTATCCTTTTAGAAAAAAATAAAAACATACGTGAAAACATCACTTCTTACCCAAAATTTTAATATTTTATTGGAGCGAAACAAAAGTTTGACAAAGGTAAAACAATTTAAGGGAGAAATATTTAAAGCTTGCAAAAATATTCCCTGAAATATTTTGTATCTTTATAGAATATATATCACAAAATTATCATAAGAAGTGTAATAATATAAATCTAGAAGTTTCTAGGAAACGATAGTGAAATATTAAAATTTTGGGGACATTATCAAAATAATACCAATATGATTACTCTTTTTTTTAATGGGGGATGAAACTCATATGAAATTTAATAAGCAAGGCAATTATTACGAATACCCTCATTCTAACAATTTGTGTTCGTCTCAATTTCATATAGAGAAAAAGAGAAAAAAAAGGTGCGGTACTGAGTGAAAGTGTGTAGGGTGAGAAAAAAATTAATTTTGAGCTCACCTCAGGGTGATATCTAATTCCTCCCTTCATGGGGCCTCTAGCATTGTCATGTTGCACCCTAAATCCGACAAAAGATGCCAAAGAACCATCATCTTTAGGGATTGTGCACTCAACCTGCATTTTAGAGTCCAAGTACCGTTCAAGAACACATAAATAAGAATAAATGATGCTTTATAAGATGCATTAAAAATTTGAGCACGTTCATGCAATGCATCAGAGATCAAAAACAAGTTTTAAGGTGATTCTACAAAGCAACATAAAAAATGAAAACCAACAATATAAACGATCTCATACTCAAGAGATGAATTAGACAAGCGGATGTCTAACAATCCTGGCATCTTAAAAACTAAATGATGGAATTGTCTACATAAAGTAATCGACATGTTACATCTAAAACATCTAAAAAATCAAGGGAAATGCACAAAAAAGAAAAACAAAATGGTGAAAAAATGTCGGATATTGTAAACTTTTATTAAAATTAGTGGCATTTACATACATATCACCCAATTCCTATGTATTTACATATTTAAATCCTAAACTAAGCTTTTAAACTTATACCACCCAAATCTTTCATATCACATAAATAATACCACCATTTTAACTTTTAAAAAGTGAAATGCACCTTTTCAAGCATAAGTAAGACGATAAATACATAAGGAGTGGTATTTTTGTAAATCTTTCTTAAAACTATTCGAATACATGCAATATCACTAAAGGCTCAAGTGAAGAAACAAAAGAATCAAATTTCCCCCACACATAACTCATGCTCATTTATGAAATAGAAATACAAAGAAGAAAATCCTCCAAATTCTTATGTGAGAGCATTTCAAGACATTGGGATGGCTAGGTACAAAAAAAATCCATATGCAAATTTATGAAACCCAACAGAAGGAGGGTGAGTATTAGAACAACATGAAGGATCTTAGCGCATATATCTCATTTACCTTAATCTCCCTGAAAGGAATTAGCAAGCACCGTTCTAACTTTGAGTCCAAACCCAACAGCTTAGCAGCCTTCTTAAAGTTTCTGCTGGTTGCAGTTAATGCATTCATCTTGGCCTATGAAGCACTCAAACACATTGCAGGTAAGAAATATTTAATTGAAGAGCAAACATCTATTCATAAATTTTCAAGCTTACCAATGGTTTCTATCGCCAAATCCCAGCAATATTCCTCAGTACAGATGAGGACCTGTAAAGGAATGGAAAAATAAATCAGCATAAATTTGGAATGGCATGAATATGATGATCAAAAGGGATGCAAGGTCCACTGAAAGAATAGTGGGGCACTTATTAATTCATAACAGGAATAAATAACAATAGTTAGGCATACTTGTGAGGCTGGTAGTCCACTTAAACATAGTAAAAGCAAGGCAAAAGAACATTTAAAGGGAAGCAAACAAAAGCTTTTGAATAGTCACTAACAAAAGTAGGAAAATTTATATACGTACCACTCAATTACGGTGTATTTACATATCTACCCCCTAAACTATAATTTTTACATACATGCCACCTTACCTATGATTGAAATATGTATTTCACTTTTAAAAAGTTAAAATGGTGGTATTTTTTATGTGATATGAAAGATTTGGGCTGTATAAATGTAAAAAGTAAAGTTTATCTGCAAGGTATATAAATAAATAGGAATTGGGTGGAATGTATGTTAATGTCCCTAAAGAGTATGAAGCTGCAGTCCCTAAACTAGCAGAAGCACCTTAGCAGGAAAATAAAAAAATGGTAAGCTTGTAAGTTAATGTGTGCAGGATCTAACAAGATGATGGTCGATATTGAGCTTCAATAATACATTTATATTTTTCGGGAATAATTTAAGCCCCTTAAACTTCATTAAAAAAATAATCTTCATAATTCATATACTAATAATACTCCATCCTTTTCAGTATATACAGGAGAAAATCTCATTCATTATCATCAAATAAAGAATATCCAACCATGTTACATCAGTAACTTCTTGATAAATCAGAATTTTCAAGATTTAACAAAAAATATAAAAGAGTGTTTTAGAGGAAATAAAAAAACTCATTTATCATACAAGGCTTGAGCCAAATAATTTTAGACTGGCGTTTACATGAATACCAGACAAGTCTTCCGTATTTACATATCTCACACCTAAAAATTTGATAGTTACACACATAGCACTCAAATTTTTAATATCACATAAAAAATAGCATTATTACTAGTCTTTAAAAGTGAAATCCACCTTTTCATGCATAGATTTAAAGCACATGTAAATATGAAAGTTTAGGTGTGAGGCATGTAAGTTTATAAGAATTATGTGCTAGGTATGTAAATTTCCTAAATTTAAAAGATCTAAATGATCAATAAATATAATAACCTATCACCAATAGGATCCTTTTAGAGAAAATAATGGCCAAAGTCTTCTGGTCCTGTTCATATATACAAATATCAAATTCTTCCATACACAAAAATCTTAGCAATAAGGATGTGCCTAATATAATCCTCATGCGTGAAATATTGATTTGATAAAAATAATGCATGAGACTTGTTATAGATAAGTAGATCACATAAGGCCACTTCTAAGGTTAATCACAGATCTAATTCTACACCGGGATCTAAAAATATTTAATTTAAGATAGTTAAAAAAGAGACTCGAACCTCTAACTTCTACCAAGGAGCCATGCTACATAACGCTTGAGCAAGAACTCTTTAAAACTCATAAAATATCATGTCTCATCTTCACAAATCCAAAATAAAAAACTCATAATTAAAATATTTTTTAAAAAAAATTCTATCTTTTGCTACTATTAGTGACCAAATGCTCTTAGGGCTCTTTGGCTACAAGTAAAATATAGTAAACCCTATAAATTTGGATTTAGGTGGTGCTTGGTAGCATACTGTTGCGTGGACTTAGCCATGGATTTAACATAAATCCAGACAAACATCAAAAAAATAAAAATTGAATAATCTAATGCTCCGTTAAATCCAATTTTCTCGTGTTCCGTCATTCTCTTCCCGCGCTCCGTCACTTTTACGATATAAATCTGGATTTAGTACATCTGATTGCAAGCCGAATTTATTCTGCTGAGGTTCTCAAGTTCTTCCATCACAGTGTTGATATGAAAAATCTGGATTCATTGAAGAAATCATATTTAACGTAAATCTAAGTTGCAGCCAAATACTGCCTTAATGTTCAGCATTTTAATGTTTAGCTGGATTTAATCTAAATCTATCCTTAGATCCTACAAATAGTATGCTACCAAACACCGCCTAAATCATATTTAACTTGAATCCTACTTCCAACCAAACACCCCCATCGTAAATCCTAAGGCAGATGACAAGCCCACATGTCAAGTTTGTCCAGCCAATGCCTAATTTACTGCAAACAATAAGCATCCTACTTCTTTATTTATTCCAAAAAGATGGTGGAAAATCACACAAAGCTACCAAATTAAGCAGATGCTAAAAAATTAAGATCCAAAAGCGCAAATATACTCATTTACTCGAAATTTAATAATAAAAATTCCAAAATTACTTTGGAATGAAGAGACGGAGGAGCATTTACCGGAAGGAAGAGCGAAGAGGAAAAAATTCGATAAATGAATCGTGGCTTCCGGCATGAAGAAGAGGAGGAGAATGCATTTATAATAAGCGGGAGGGGAAGAGAATCCATTAAAAGAAGTTCGACAGACGAAAATCCAAAAACTATTTTTGATTCCGTCTTCGTCTTCTACTGAATCAGGCAGAATCTCTTATAAGTCCTCGCTTCTTTTCTCCCCCTGTCACTTCGCCAGCCGGCCTTATACTCTCGTCTTCATCACCGGCCGGAGTGGAGCGCGAATATACTGAATTTCCTCATTCGAATTTTATGGTTTCAAGGGGACAAATGGACTCCGCGAATACCTATTTATAATTAATTAATTAATTAATTAATTTTGAATTAAAATCTTCAATATCACTATATATATAACATATGCAAATATAAAGAGATATATATGTAAAAATTAAAATTAGGTGTTAGATATATAAATGCATAGGAATTAAGTGGTATGCATATAAATCATTTAAAAGATATATTGAGAATGTAAAGTATTTAATCAATATATTTTAAAAAATTTCAAAGAATTAAAAAACAATCAAATTTATTTTAGAAAAATATGATTTTGAGTATTATCTTTTATAAACAACAATGTTTTTGAGTGTTGTATTGTAGAAAAAAAAATCTTATGATTTTTATTTAAATTTCATATAATTTTTATGAAATATTTTTCTATTTTTGAGGGCTGCATCTTTAAAAAAATAATTGTGTATATAAATTTCAAGATTGTTAATCGCTTTAACACTAATTAAAATTTTGGCTCATATTGAGATCGGATCGGAATAAACAAATCGAGCTATTAGCAGAAGCTTTTGATCAATTTTTTTATAAGAAGACATTGACTTAAAATAGTTCTAGAGCCGGCTAGTTTCACTTTCAAGCAGGATTGAGTCAATTTCGAGCTGAAACATATTCAAATAATTCAATTTTAGTCGGCTAGTTTTAATTTAGAGTCAGATTGAGCTCAAGTCAATTTCGAGCAGAGTTGGCTTGAAAAATATTATAACAAGTCGAGCAGATTTTGAGCTGCACTCAATCCATTTGAGCCGATCCCGACTAGACTTTGAAATCGGATCACCCTACTTGGAAGTTAGTAGATTTATGAATTATTTTTTATTATTTGAATTTATGTTATCTATATGTAAAAACATAACAAAATTTTGATACGTATGTAAAATTCTCTATTTTTACATTGATTTGACAATAAGATAATATGTTGAGTTCATGTTTAAGTGTTATTCAAATTGTATTCAAATCTTCTTTGAATCTTGTTAGAATCAAGTTTTATCATCATGCATGCATGAGCCTAGATGCACTTAAGGCTAAAACATTTCAAATTTAACGTCGAGATCATCCGAACCTCAATTTTAATAAGTTTAGTCGAGATGAATATCTTGACAATAAAAACTCGGTGATGTCAAAGGTTATCTAATCTGAGTCAAAATAAGCTCAGATCAAATCCTTGAAATAATCCAAGGCTTCGATGTATCAATTTTAATGCCAAACGATTTCAAAATTTTGCTTACTTATAGTCGAATCAAGTGATTGGACGAGAGGACTCTAACAAATCTAAAATAATTTAACTTCAATTAAGACACTTACATGTTGAAAAAAGTACATGAGATTAAAAGAATTAACGTGAATCATATATAGAGTGTTTTGAGATCATGATTAAATTTATCAAAATGTCTCTATCAAAAACTATAAAATAACCCCCATTCTTCACTTGAAAGAGGAGGAGAAGAGAAAAGAGTGAATTGACTACTAAAATTTTACTCTTGAAGTCCTAACGCTTCTTGCCCATCATTAGCATTTTCCGCCGACCACCATTAGCAATTATTATCGTTAATTATAGCTTTTGTAGCTACTAATTATAGTTTTTGTAGCAAATTGCAACTCGTAATCACCAATTATGACTGCTATTATAGCCACTAATTACAGTTTTTATACCACAATTATGATTGTTGTAGCCAAACTACTATGATAAAATTATGATCATCAATTTTTTCTATGTGCTGGAAAATTATATTTGGCAAATCCATAAGATTTTTTTTTATGCTGAAAATTTTCTAATAGACAACAATATTTAAACTACTTTCATTAATAAAGTTCAAACACCTTTATTTAATATTGTTTTCTTTTTTTTTTAAATAAACAAATCAGCTCGTGAGTCGACTCAAACTGAGTCTTAAGCTCGAGCTTGAACTAGAACTCGATAAAATTAATCAAGCTCAAGTTCAAGCTGAGAGTGGCTCAAGCTTAACTCGACTCATTTAAACCATTCCCTCCTCCCTCTGTCTCCCTCTCTCACCCTACATGCACTTTACTCCTTTGGTGTGGTTTACCAACAAATCATAACTCAACAACATGCATAAGAGCAAATGCAAATATTTTTGGTTGAAAAATAAATTTGTAAATAAGGTACAAATATATATATATATAATTTGAATAATTCCAAAATTATATCAGGATGCATACCTTTTCATTTCGATCCCTTGTCATTATGCTTGATCAGCTGCACTGCACCTATTGTCTATTGAAAATATATATTTATTTGCAAATAATCTCAATGAAACGGCCTAGTTATCAAGCAAAAAGCTAAGACAATACCTTGTTAGAATAAAGGTCATCTCAACATTAATATAAACTTGCACTAAGCAAAGTCCTGTGTTTAGCTTCTACCAACAAACAGAGGCTTGGCCATGTGGAGTCATCTGTCCGGACTCCGAGTGTAGCTCTACACGTGGACTACCAGTAATATACCGCCATGTGTGCTATATAGGGGCCACCTAAAAAATATTAAATTGGAACCGCGAATTCCGCAATAACCAAAATAACTTCGAAATAACCTCCGCGGTTCAACTTTATTAACCTGAAATAACCTCCCCGAAATAACACCGTGGAGTTTATTTTGGGATTATTGAAGAGAAACTCCTCTATTCCACTTCAATAACCCCGACATAACCCCGCCGTTCCACTTCAATAATCATGAAATAAACACTACGGTGTTGCACACGTGGCGACATATTATTGGAATCCGCATGTAAAGCTACGTTAGGAGTTCGGATAAAAAAATTTTCCCATTTAAAAAGCATCCTAATGATTAGATTCAAACCAAAACCGAAAAAATAACCAGTTTGTTCATAAAGAAAAAACTCATCAAAATATTCAATAAATACAAACAGAAACACCTGAAAAACTGCACAAAAAACGCAGGCAGTGTTTTTACTAACAGAGCAGAAATGTTTGGTTTCAAATCAGCAACGGAAAAAGTTGAACAATCTCAGACCCTGAAACCTCGGCTATTTCTTCTGCCCCTAGCCTTTTCAAATTTCCTTCCCTTGGAACGAACATAAGGTTTTGTGTGGCTGTGCGGAACGCCAGGTGCAGGCCCAAAGTGTTTCACAGCTTCCCTAGCATTCTTAGGGCCCCGTAAAAGAACCTGTTAACCGTAATAACCGACATTTATGATGTCAATAATTAAGTAAAAATATGTAACACATCATCACTTGATATATATATATATAGTAAAAAAGGATTCTACTTTGATTGGTGAAAATTCATTACAAGTAAGATTTTGAAAATAAAATCTGACTATGAACCAAAAAAGGACCAAACTTTTCGTTTATCATATGACATAATAAATATTAAAATTACTTTAATATGATCGAAATAACTTAATAATGATATTTTCATCAATTCAATACAATATTTATAATTCAAGATAATTCACCTATAATTCAAGATAATTCACCCTTCAATGTTCTAAATATGATTCTAAATCAAAATTTTGGAATATCATTTTTTAATGATTTTGTTTATTTGCATTATAAATATTTCATTTCTAGCAATCCAATCAAAATCAAAATGTCAAAACATGATCGATACAAGAAAACCCCAAAGCATAAAAAAACTAAAACGGTCCGACCCGTTTGGGTCCATTCTCTTTATAAAGCAACTTTGTTCGTTGACCAAATCAAATGAAAGATCCGTTCATGGTTGAACCAATCAAATCAACAAGTCTGGCCTAATTTTTAAAGCCATAATAACAAATAAAAGCATAGCACTTCAACAGATTATTGTTAGTTACAAGTGGAAGAAATCAGCAATCAATGGATTGCATTTATCAAGAAACATAGCTCAGACATGTAAATCACTCCCAGGACTTGAAATTATTCAAAGCCCTCAGAATGAGCTGGGATTAAAACACTATCATCATTGCTACTAACATCTTTATTAGAACCATGGAATACAATACAAAAAAAGAAACATAACTTCAAAAGAGTAGAAGGAAAAATATATCTATCATATGAATAAGGCAATTGACAATTGGTTTCAATCAAGGAGCGTAGCTTAATTATGAAAAACAAGCAAAACGACCATCGCAATTAAACAAAAGACAAATAATAATAAATAAAATAATATAAATAAATGTAAAGTGTAAACCAACACTTATTCCAAGGATTAACAATAATATGACAATTATGCGTCATACTAACGGAACTTGAATAACTCTCCAAATTACAATAACAATACAAGAATGCACTCGATTATAAACTGTATACCTAATAAACTCAAATTCAATCACAACATTATGATAGAAAAATATTAAAAAAAAAGGAATTGTCCTTACAACATTATGATGGAAAAATAACACCAAAAAGCAATGTCATTCATCTAAATACCTCAAAAAGCAGAAAGCTGATGCAGATTTTCTTTTAAACTAAAAACAAAAACAAGGAATGGTTCCCTCAGAACAATATCAAAATGATTCACCATAAGAGCTCAGAATTAGCATGGTTCAACTAAACATCATCAGGAACCAGACCATTCGACACCATACAAGAATAACACATCATAACCATAACCTCTCCTGGTTACCTCAAATATTATGATATAATCAGCAAAAACTCAATTTTTAAAAAATAGGTATATCAGGTTATAGTTTAAATTGAGTTATATTTATCATGGAGACTCTAAAAGAAAGGTAATTTCATTTTGAAATGTCCTCAGTTTGGTTTCCATTCAAGTAAATAATAGCCAAACTCCACAAAACAAATATCAACAATTCACCATCAAACCCGGCACATAACAAGAAATTATGCATCCATTAGCATGAAATAAAAAATAGATTGTGGAAGCAAACTAGCAGCAAGATCTGCTAGCCCTTTTTCATTATTATAGCATAAGCTACATCCCCACAAATTAAAATGAAAATCTAACAATGAAACAAGCATCGGTGCGGAAGTCAGTATAAAGTATATAGTGCCTAGAAAACAAGATTAATGAGCAAATATAGGATAAAGAAACTAAAAATCATAATTTAAACGAATAACTGAAAAAGATGATGGTAAAGAAACTAAAAATCATAATTTAAACGAATAACTGAAAAAGATGATGGTAAAGAAACTAAAAATCATAATTTAAACGAATAACTGAAAAAGATGATGGTAAAGAAACTAAAAATCATAATTTAAACGAATAACTGAAAAAGATGATGGGAGGTTAATATGCACCGTATTCTGTCCAAGAGGCGCCCTAAGAGCAAGTTGATCGAAGGTCAGGCATTCTCCTCCGGCGTTAAGAATCCTTGCCCTAGCAGTCTCTGTGAACCTCAAAGCCGTCACCTTCATGACTGGAATTTCATGCACCCTCTTATCGTCAGTAACAGTTCCGACGATCACCGCAATATTATTTTCCTGGCCAGAGACATCATTTCATCAAAAAGAAAACTATCATAACAAGGAAGACTACCGACTGAAATCATCCGAACGATCGAAAACGAACCTTTCCCTCCATGAATTTTATAAGCCTCCTAAGAGAGAGAGGAGGCTTATTGACCTTACTCATAAAGAGCCTTTTAAGAATCACAGCATTGAACTTACTCCCCGTCCTCCTTACCAGAAACCTGTAGAGCTGATAATATAGGAAAGAAAATGAATTAATCGACTCGGCCAAAAATCAGAGATGTAAGACGAGCCTCAGATTGTAGGAATGTTCCTTCCCTCAGATCTGATAATTACCTTGACGAGAAGCTTGAGGTAAATATCATCGCTCTTGGGAGCGGTGCGCTTCGTCTTCTTGCTCCGTCCGCCGGCGATAAGATCGATTCCCTGTCCATCCAAGTGGGGCAATTAGTTTCAATCGACAGTGGCGACTATCACCAGTGCTACAGTCAGTCCAGGATCGTACATACCATTGATTGCCCCGGAGCTCCTCCTCCCTGCGGCGGCTATTTGTTTAGGGTTTACAATTGCTTTGTATTTTCAATGTTTTAAATTTTTGGAAGAATTTGCATAAATACCGCTCAATTCCTTTGCATTTACGTAAATGTCACCTTACCTATACTTTTATGTAAAATGCATTTTTTCATTTTTCCTATGCACGGAAATGTTTTTGATGTCATATAAAAATAAAATTAAATTGATATAAATGTAAATAAGTAAAATTAGATGTTAAATTGATAAAAATGTAATTTTAAAATTTCTCGCAAGCACGGAACAAAAGAAAAAATTAAAAAATTACATGCATACACTTCTTTAAGTTCTATGTATTTACATATCTAACACTTAAAACTTTGATTTTTAGATACATGTGACTTAATTATATGTGCCTGAAAATTTGTATTTCTTTTTTTTTTTAATGAAAGTAGAGATATTATTTATGTGATATAAAAGATTTGGAAGCTAATTCCAACTTTTAATGTATTATTTTATTAGTTGTGGTTAATTATTCATTTATTCGGACTGCTATTTCTTTTTGGATTCAGCTAACGAATTTAGTCGAGTCGAGCTCAAGCCGGTTTCGATTTGAGCTTGAGCTTAAATCTATAAGTTCGGGCCGACTAATGAGCCAACTTGTTTATTATAGAAGAGAGAAAAAAATATTGATTTAATATAGTTTATGCGTGCTAGAATATTCACGTTAGAAGAGTAATGAATTATCGTCTTAGCGTTGTATGAGAATTCAGCATACACTCAGATAAAAGAAAACAGCCAATAGTGACACTAGAAGTTCTTACGTGAAAAAAACCGTAAAAGAAAAAACCACGGGGTCTTACCCAGTTAAAAATTCACTATAAGTTGATGATTACAAAGACCCCCTAGTCCCATAAAAAAGAAAAGGGTTACTAAATTTTACAAGTTACAACGTCAACTGATAGCGACCGGTCAGGGGTGGTTGAAGACGACAGTAATGCTCGACGACGGTCGGTCGTTGACAACGGTTGGCGGTGGTTGACAACAATCGATGTTGATCGGGATGGAGCTGGACTTCAACTTATTTTCAAAACTTCAAGATTTCTCACAAGCCTCTTTTTATAGTATGGAAATCTTTCAATAGTAGTTTAATGACTTGATTTGTGTTTGATATGCCTTTAATTGGACTAATTTTTATATCTTTGGGTTGGTCTCGTCGAGTTGGTCAATTCAACTATAAATTTGTTGAAATCGAAGCTTTGGATGACTCCTAATCGAAGTTTGAATGTTTTCTCGCCCGAAAGATTGGCTCAAAATTCGTGTCATGCCTTTAGATTCGTGCTGGATGATGAAAATTTATTGGTGGTGTATCGATAGTGTTGAAGTAAAATGACAAATAAAATCAACAATTAAGAAAGAAATAATAAAAAATCACTAACATAAAATAGAAAACATTAATTGTTAAATATTTTCAATTCTTTAAAAATAAAGTCTTTAAAATTAATATATTTGGTTTGTAGTTTATATTAATATATTCATAAAGGAGATGGCTCACGGGGTAACGAGTTGAGACGTGACTAGCTTGAACTTGGCTAGTTAGCTTATCGTTTGCTCACGAGTTGGCTTATCTCACTTACACTCTTAGTTCATATTACTGGGTCTTCAATTATATATTTAGTTCATTGACTCTCTTGTATATTTGAAAGACAAATGTGAAGAAAATAGATAATAATAATAATATATTATATTCTTATTGATTTGAAGCGTTACTAACTTTTGCCCTTCTCTTCAAAAATTGTGCTAATTTTTACATTTATATCCTTAGATAAATATGAATGCCATAGCTCAGTTTATGAGTTAGCCATTAAAATACATTCCCAATGCTATAAAGTTAAATCATAATTCATGTTAATTCCTTATCTTCCTTAGAATTCTCTACCACACCAAATGCTTGAGTCTTGGGGAGTTCCAAACACTGAGCGTCTTCCAAGCCCTTTATTCTTGAACATTCCTTGTTCTTTATAATTATATTTGCGATCCCCGAGTTATCAAATCTTAATTCCTATATTTTTTTGTTGGCATCAATTTTTGATATATTCTACATTTGACACGAATTGGGCTTAAATTTGTCTGGACGACCTCAGATGATGAAATTGACTGCATCAGCGCATCCAAAATGTCGATGTTGCCTAGGTTTAACACCCATATTGATGAGATTTCGTGCATGGGTCTCATTCGACGCGACACACAAATCAAAGCCAAATCGGCTCCTACGTCGATGAAATTTCACCGAACCATCTCGAACGATAAAACAGACCATGCGAGCACGTCCAAAATGTCGATGTTGTCCGTGAAAGACACCCATATTGTTGGAGTTTCGCGAACGCGTCTCATTCTGCACGACACACCCAAATTGATGCCAAATTAGCTCATTCGGCGATGAATTCATCAAGACGATCTCGGATCGTGAAATGAACCGTGCGAACACGTCCGAAACGTAAAGTTTACATAAATTTTTTTTAAATTAATATATATATAAATTAAAACATTCTTCCGAAGCGGGCGACGGGACTTCCTTACCACTAAGCATAATAAATAATTCATGATATTTAATGAAAAAATAATAATAGATAAGAAGTGATGAATGCTAGTCGTACGTAATAGTTTTTTCTTTTTCTTTTTATTTTTGCAAAACTCTGTAAATAAAATCACCATATTTCAAAAAAAAACTTTAAAAGATATTTGACAAATTTAAAAACAATACTAATCCCTCCAAGCATCCACATCATAGCATCACACAAATGATATTCAACCCTAAATCTTCATATAAGCTATTTCTTCATAATAATTTGTTCATACATAACTGTTTATACTTTTTTTTCTTATCACAATATTTACTTTTCTATATTGAACAATAATGACGGCCTGTAATGCGACAAAATATTGCGTCCGGACTCAACACGGATGCGATTCACCGGCGAAAAGGAAGAGAAGAAAAAGATAAAATAAAATCCTAGCCCAGTGTATTGCAATACTCGCTCAGTGCATCGCATTCGTTGTCCGGACTCTAGACGTAATATTTTCTCCTGTAATACGCATATTTTCAAGCAGTCACCAACAATTTCAAATCCCAAAAACATGGAATGACAGAAGATTCAACATCACATACAACACCGAAAAAAAAAAAATTACAAAAACAATGATGATAATAATTTTCCCACATGGAATCTGTAAAACAAATTGCTAAAAAACATTACTAATAATAAATTGAAGTAAACAAATTAAAATGAGGTTCCTGCAACCAAATTTACAATTCAACAATGAGGAATCACTATCTTCAGAGAGCAGTTCTAAAACATTTCTTTCCACAAAGATTTACCTACATACCACATAATTTCTACGTATTTACATATTCAACACCCCAACTTTAATTTAAACATTTATTTCACCTTCACATGTTTTTAATATTTTTGATGTGATATGAAAGATTAGAGAATTATAAATATACAAAAAATCAAATTTTTGGGATCAAAAGATGCAAATTCATAGGAATTGTGTGGTATGAGAAGTTCATCAAGGCGCTGGCTCTCTCAGTCCAGGATTCTTTCCCCTCCAGAAAAAATCAAAAAGATTAAAGAACTAAAAATGCAGAGATAAGCTGGTACAAAAAACACAGGCTTCCAGCTCTGAGGACTAGAGAGATCAGCATCAACAGCCTTAGCAAGCTCCAATATTCTTCCTGTAAGCCCCACACCAATTATCCCAGCCAATGTCCCGGCCGTGTTAGAAACTCCCATCACTATCCCGGCATGCCTCGGCGCTATATCCAAATGATTCACCGCAAATCCGGCCCTCCCCAATGCCAGAAAACCCAAAGAAATCGAAGAGCAGAGCACGGTGCCGGCGGCTGTTTTGAACCGCGGCAGCACCAGCAAGGCGAGCGCAGAGATGAGGAATCCAATGGTGTTTAAGAATTTGCGAGTTGATTTCATGGATAAGATCCTTCGAGTTATGAGGTGGTCGGCGATGATGCCGCCCATGTTTGAGAACAGAAACATGTTCAGGTAAGGCAGCATCTTCGATGATCCCATTTCCTGAAGGCTTAGTTGGAGGCCCAGTTCAAAGTAAGTTGGCAGCCAGTTCATGAGAACATATAATGAGTAATGGAAGGTGAAGTTGTTTACTACGATCGCCCAAACTGGCATGCTGAACATCATTTTCTTCCATGGCACCTTGCCCTGATATGGCAAACTTCCCTTCTCCTTAGACTTGGTTGTCGGCAGCAGTCCGGCCGGCCTGAGGTGGTCGGAAAGCGGCGGATCGCTCCCATATTTAAACCAAAAGATGGACCAAGCGATACCCAGTGCTGCTTCGACGATAAATACAGATTGGGGACCTTGGTTTTTTACTAAGTCTGGAAGCAAAAGCATGCCGGCCGCAGCTCCGAGATACATCCCTGAAGTGGTTAGAGATACGGACCGGGATCGCTCGTGAGGAGGGACCCATTGTGCAAGAACAGTGTGAATGGAGGGGAAGATGAAACCTTGGGCGATGCCGACGAGGAGGCGAGCTATGACCAATGTGAGGATTCTGTTTGGGTCCAAGGGAACTAAGGCGCATGTGGAGGACCAAAGTAAAAATGATGAGAGAAGAATGCGGCGGCCACCGAGACTCTGCGCCGCCCATCCGCCAGGTATTTGTGAGAGAACATAGCCGTAGTAGAATGTGGAGAGTATCAGACCCTTGCTGGATTGATTAACGCCGACAGAATCGGCGGCTGCGGTGTAAGCAATTGAGAAACCCATGCGCTCGATGTAGCAAACATTTGTGCAGAAGAATGTTAGAACAACAATAATGTATCGTTTGGGAAACTTCATACTTTGGTTTTTTTAGACACAGTTGTCGGTTACTCGGATCATTATTTGCTTGTAGAAAATAGGAAGTTCGATTCTTAAATTAGGTACCTTTTTTCATCGAAAAGAACAAAAAAATCCTGGAAAAAATGAAAACAAGAGATGTTTGTCAATCATTAGACATTATAAGGTTATAAAAATTGAAGCAATGGGTTCAAATGTCGAAGAAAAAAAAGATTAGTGATGAATGATTTTCGAAGGGCTATATAAGTTGGACATGGTGCTTCATCTGAATTTTTTTTTTTAAATTCCCACTCTTACAATAGTTTCCATATTTTTACACAAATTAGTTACTTGGAATTTTAATTAGAACATGGATCAAGCTGATCCTGCTTAATGGCATATTTCAATGTAATGCAAAATTTAGATGACCCTATCTTTCTGGCATTTAATTTCTTAAAGGTTCCAGCGGAAGCATTTTAAAATAAAAAATTTACATACTTTATTACAAGGTTTAAACTCCATAAAAAGCTTAAAATTATCATGGCGAAGAATTTATCTTGTATGAAAAACTTCATGACATCAACTAAATCAAGCAAATTACGTAAGACAAATAATCAAAATGCTAAAAAAATATGCATCCAAAGGGATACTGATGACATATTACTAAATCCTTGTAATTAGTATGCCACTAAATTGCAAATAAACAAGCAACACAGTTATAATATGCTTACATAAATGAATGGCCACATTAAAGAAAACTAACTTAAATGGCTTAAAATTAATAATGATAAATTATGAATTTTTAAGATTGCAGAGAGAAATGCAATTTTACGTTTTAAATTCCTTTAAAGATATTTATCATAAAAAAACATCTAAAATATTGATGACAGTAAGCTCTCATCATAAGGTTCATTTTATAAACTTATGTCACTAAACTGTGAAAGTAATAACAATGTGATTGTCCATCACAAGAAGGGTTGTCAAAACGGTTTGTTGTTTGTGAAAAGCTAGTGTTCGACTCGTTAAGTATCTCGTGTTCGATTCGCCCGTTAAGCAAACGAGCCAAACATAAACAATTTTTTGCGCTCGATATATAATCGAGCCGACCCCACGTTGTGGGATTAAGGCTTTGTTGCTGTTGTTGATATATAAATGAGCCGAATATGATCAAATATTTGTTATTACATGTTCAGCTAGTTTTGAATTGAAATAATTAAATTATATATATACATATAAAATTGATGAATATTGTTTTTAAATAATTTAAATGAGTACAAGGCTGCAAAGATTTATAATCAATTAAAGTTATTGATTAAAAAATATAATAAAAATATATTAAATTTTATTTAAATGAATAAATTAATATAAATAATAAGATTTAAATATCGCCCCTACCCTCAACATTCTATCGCTATGTGACTAGGGCTTTCAAAATGACTCGTCCAGGAATAGCTCGTGTTCTGCTCGTTAAGCAAACGAGCCGACCACGAACAAATTTTTTGTGTCGATATACAAACGAGTTGAACACGAATAATGATATTTTTAAATGAGCTGAGCACAAGCCGAGCTTGAGCTCACTCGAGCTCGGATAGTTTACACCCCTAATCATAAGAATAATATCATTAGATAATTCATTGGGAGTTAGTTTTCGGATTATGCATTTTTTAACAACAACAATGGACATGGTTTATTCAAGTATAGGTATAATCTACATTAAAAATTTGGGTTCAAATAAGATCTTATCCCAAACATTACTTTCAAACTCCAATTCTAACTCTTGTCTAATATGGGTTTAGGTTTATGACTAGGTTCTAAACTAGGTGTAAATTTATAATCAATATGAGATTTAGATTCATATTGTAAGCATAAATCAATTCATGCATATAATATATATCCTCGAGATAATACTGATGATATATAATTTAATTCAATATGATTAGAGATTCAAACGTACATGATTTTTTAATAGTCTTTATGAGATGCTTATGAGCTTTCCTTAGGACTGAGCACATGTGCATCCACGTTCATATGAGACTAATTATAATATTCCTCAATAATTAAGGTTATGCATAAAGCCTTGCAATATTTTTCGTTAACTATAGTATAGTTCATTGTGTTTTCTCACAAAAAACTTTTAGTGAAACAAGGCCCTGCCAACCACACTCATATCCACCTATTGCAAAAATCTATATACGGACTAAAACAGGCTCCACGATGATGAAATGCTACTTGCACCACTCACTTACTTAAATTTGATTTCATAAAAAATGCGGCAGACCCCTCTCTTTACATTCATCATCATAATTCTCACATTCTTTATCTCCTTCTCTATGTAAATTATATTCTCTTAACAGGCAATGACATCGGTGCGGTGTGATACAAAAACTTCAATAAGAATTACAACATCATTTCTACATTAATTTTTTAGATATTGTTACAACTTTCCTTGGGATCAACATCATTCATACTTCATATGATTATCATCTCAATCAAACTAGCTATGTCCGTGAAATTTTGTGTCGTACGGGGATGACCACATGTAAAACAGTTCCCACCGCACAAAATGTCTCTATCAAAAGTATTTCTAACTCCTCTGAGCCCTTTTCTACTCCCTTGTTATATCGAAAGCTTTTTGGCTCTTTACAGTACCTTACTCTCACCAAACCGAATATCATGGTAGCAGTGATCTCTCTCTCTCTCTCTCTCTCTCTCTCTCTCTCTCTCAGCACCTTCAACAGCCACTTCAATCTCACTTTCAACATCTTAATGTCTCCTCCATTATCTACATGGAACAACTGATTTTGGACTCCCATTTCAATCCAGATCCATCACTCTTCATGCCTATGTTGATGCAAGCTGGGCCAGTGATCTGCATGATAGAAGGTCCATCATCGAATATTGTTCCTTTATAGGCTCTAACTTTCTCTCATGGAATGTCAAAAAGCAACCAATGATAGCAAGGTCTTCAGCTGTTAATTATCTAAATCCTTATTTGTATATAGTCGGAAACATACCAAACGCTCTCCCTCAAAAAAAGACAATTTTCATTTGTATGATCAAGCTCTAATAAGACTATTGTCACATCCATGTCCCATTAGAACATCATAGATAATGACAAGGAGATAGATGATGAAGAATGGTTACATCATTATCAAATATGTTTCTTCATCATCTACTTATTTCTTCATGATAAATATCTTTATCACCTTCAATATATCTTTTCAAGATGCCTCATCCCCAAAATACCCGCCAAAGATTTATTTATTTACTTAGATCATATCCCTTCTAGAGATCAATACAAAAAATATAACAACACATCTTAATTATTTTTTATAACTTTTCAGCAACTGTCATAGTGAAAAAATCTCTCATATTGAATTTTTTAGCAGAACAAATTAATTTTCTTATAGCGATGTGATTCCCACAATTATCAAGCATAATTTTCACTTCGATTTTTTTTTTTGAACGGGCAAGCGCCGCTTTTATTATTAAACATCAGGAAACATGATTAAATTCATTAACAGTTATGAAAAAACATGAAATATACTTGTACAGGAAGGATGCTTTCATAAAAACCATAAATCAAGCATAATATTTATAATATCAAATCCATCATATTTTACTCATTATCATTTATATCATCTGCAACACACCATAAAAATACAATGTTTACTAGTAACTCACTAGAGTATAAATACATAAAATGTAAATAAAACCCCAAAGGATAGAAAATATGGAAAAAATAATAATTAACATATGCATAAAGCACGTGCTATAATAATATACTTGAACCCAAAGGAAAAAATCCATTATATTTTACAAACTTGGATGAGTTTGGCACGAATTGCAGTGAGCCTAAACTATGTCAGCAAGAATCAACAACTCCTTTTAGAAGTTTATGAGCTAACAAAACAAATAACAGCATTCGAGAACATTGGTTCATCTGAAGCCATTCACTTCAAGCTTTCAACGATCAAGAGTGACCAAACAAAAAAGTATAGAACTTAGGAAAGTGTTTTTTATTTTTGTAGCTTGTGGGTAAAAACAAAGAGCTTCATGAAGGGGCAATTAAATCTAAAAGATTTTTGAAGCATTGAATATATTATGAAAAATATTATGAAGGATTTAAATGGAGTTCTAATCACAGGAGACTTTTTTTTTTTAAAGACACGGAGGACTTCATTAGGGCGTCAAGTTATGACCAAACACAAAAGCTTGCATTGATCTTGACTAAAAAAAAAAAAAAATCAGTTCAGCTGTGTTACACATGGTTCAAGTAGTGGCCAATACATTTCCTAATGAATCGATAACAACTGCAGAAATTAGAACTCCTCAGCTCCATCCAACTGAGATCAGAATGTAATAATCCCTGCCAACTAACAATTTACATGGAATGTAAACTCTCCCTCACTTCTACAGTCATCTCTCTCTCTCTCTCTCTCAACTCTCTCACTCATTTCTAGAGTCAACAATACCTTAGCCTAAACCCACATAACTTTGCCCCCTCCTCCTGCATTTTTTCTATGTGATTCAATCCAACTTGTGTTAGGTCATATAATGTGAACTCATGGCATGCATGCGCAGTAAATCAAACTGGTCAAGTTTGGGCCTATCCTGAACATGTCATGAAGTTTCAATTAACCCAGCTTAAAGCCCTAACACGCTTCTCCCTTCTCAAAATTTTCAATCCCATCATTACTTTATGCCGATGGGTCTCCACCGCAGCTCCGCTCTTGGAATTTTCAACCTCCGCATCTTTACTGACTGACGGAACATAGCAAGCACAGCTAAAGCGTCGATTCAACTATTTTGCTCCACTATTTTCCACTTTTAAATTCAGAATTCATCTAATCTTCTCAAACAACTGCCAGTAATCTCAAACCTAGTCTCACATCAACAAATCAATATAGTAATGATACTTCCCACCAGCTTCCAGGCATTAAAGATCTTGTGCAACAACCCCAAATAGAAAATGAAAATCCCAAATAAAAATCGATAACGAGAATGCAAATCTAACAACGACAATGATTGAAACCCAAATGCGAGTTTCACTATAAATAAAACGAGAAAAAAAAAACAATAGAAGGGATTAGACGCAATCCTAGGTTTCGGAGTGAAAAAAGGTAGGGTTTCATTCACAGGGGAAAAAATGAAAGACAAATAGACAATGTGAGAGACAGGAGGAATGAACCTGAAATCCGAAAAGGATGAATTAATCGGGGGCGACGTCGGAGGCGGCGGCGGCGGCGGCGGTGCTATGTCTCTCCGGACCAATCGGCTGAGAAACAGTTGAATGCGCCAACGGAATTGAATTTTTACGACAATGATGTTTGTTAGCATATTAATATTTAATCATAGATTTAACTTACATTCAACTAAACATAAAAATAAATAAATAATAAATCCAAGGTTCTCTTAAATCAAAATTTGAATTTAGGTTTCTTTTGATAAGGTAATAAATTTTCTACTTTATTCGAGCCAACATCGACGATGCCTGAAAAAAATCTTCTATTTATATTTGATGAAACAGTGAGAACAGAATGTCTCTTGAAGTTCTTTCGTAAGTGCGACAATTCTTTCCCATTTCAGATCGTAGCTGACCTCCTCCAGCTCTACAAATGAGACTTTTAAACGAAATTTATTGAACATAGGTGCTACTTCAAATGAAGCTTTAGTAAATCTGATTGAGAGACAAATTTATTTGATCGTCACTTGTGGACCCTTTATTCAATAATGAATTTGATCAATCCAAACAAATCATATTAAACGTAAATCCAATATGTAGCCAAGTAGGTGAGCGGTGCAAGCCAATATTTTAAATTATTTATTTTAGGGGTATTCACATACATAGTTCACAACCAAACTTTCACATTTACACAAACACTAAATTTTTAAAGAAAAATAATATTATTGTTATTTTTTAAAAGAGGAATGCACCTTTTAATGCATTGTTTACCACAACAAATTGTTATGTAAATAAATAAGCAAATTTTAGAAATAGCACTGTAATTTATGAAATTAAGGGGTGGAGTATTTTAAAAAAAACATTAATTTTAGTTTAAAGCCCTTATAAAAATGCTATAAAAAATAATTTTTTTAATATATATAATATATAATATTCTAAGACACGGAGTGAAGACAACAGCTTAAAAGATGAGTGTGTCGTGGAGGCAATGACCCTAAAGATGAAAGTGACTTGAAGGCAGCAGCCCAGAAGATGGGTATGCAGCAGAGGCAGTGACTCAAAAAAATTGGTATGTCGTAAAGGCAACAATCCAAAAAACAGTGGTTCTCACTAGAGAGAATCATACAAGTGCTGACGCTCAAAGAGACACCCTGAGGAGGGATACTCAGGGAGACACCCAAACATGTCGCGTACAAAGGATAAAAGACAACAAACATTTTTACATGGGATGAGAATTTGTAGACATTAAGTAAAAAAGATTTTTCATGCACTTGCAAATGAACACATGCAATATGATGTAAAAAACATATAAGAATGCAGGTGGTCAATCGATTGAGTCGTGGTGGCCAGTTGGACCGAAAAAGAGTCGTGATTGATCAGAGGCAAAAGAGTAGGTGATCCACCCAGGATGGTCGATCGAACCGAAAGGATCGGGTGATCCACATGTGATGGTCGGTTAAACCCAAAGAATTGGGTGATCGGCCTGAGACGACTGATCGAACCCAGATCGGGGTATCAACACATAGTTGTTGATTAAACCCAAAAGAAAATGTTATCGGCTCGGGACGGCCGATAGAACCCATAGCGGATGATTGACACGTTCCAAATCAGGTGATCAAACCCAAAAGATAGGGTGATCGGCCCGGGACAATCGATCAAACCCAAAGTGGTTGATCCACACACAACGATCGATTAAACCCAAAAGATAAGTTGATCGGTCTAGGACGTTCGAAGAACCCAAAACGAGTGATCGACACGTCCCAAAGCAAGTGATTGACATATAACAAACTATCAAACCAAAAAAAATGGGATGATCGACCCGACACGATCAAGCAAACCCAAAGTGGTGATCAACACGTTGCGGTCTATAAAACCCAAAAAATAAGGTGATCAGCCCTGGACCGATCAAACTCAAAATGAGTCATCGACATGTCCTAAAACAGGTGATCAACATGTAGTGGTCGATCAAACTTATATGAATGTGATATATATATATATATATGTGACAATTGAAGCATGTGACAATTGAAGCAAACAAACACATAAATCTTAAGTGGCATGAAAGTAAATTTCCTAAATTAAAATTTACAATCTATGAATCTTTCACATGTGCATTAAAATCTAGAGCTGGTCAGTTAAATTAAAGGATTCATCATCATTATTAATCATAGTATGATTTAGGGTTTGAATCGCCTATATAACACTATTCCCGCGGCCAGCCGACCACTAGCGGCAGTTATCGGCGAGTATCCAGGCTGAAAGAGAAAAAAAATCTAGAAACCATGGTGAGTGCTTTCGTCTACTTCCATTGCAACTTGAAATGATCGGTTCTGATCATTCTTTGTTATGTCTTGCTTGTAGTCTCTGATCGCGAACGAGGATTTCCAGCATATTCTTCGCGTTTTGAACACGAATGTCGATGGAAAGAAGAAGATAATGTTCGCCCTTACATCCATCAAGGGCATCGGCCGACGCTTCGCCAACATAGTTTGCAAGAAGGCTGATGTCGACATGAACAAAAGGTATCGTTATATCTTTAACTTCCCTAGTCCTGCTGCTGACGCAAGTTTCTTAATTTTTGGTCCTGGTTGAAAGAGGGAATGCAGAGGGTTGTATCCTTGTTTGTGATATATTATTGGCTCGAGTAATTTTTTTTTTAAATTTGTAGATTGAAGGTATTTTGCAAACTTTAAATGATCATATATTTTGTTTGATGAACACTCTGTAATGCATTATTTCTAAGCTCAATTTTTGCTAGAATTCAGCAGATGCAAATAATTGATAGATTATAAGGAATTTTTGATGTAATTGTTTTGTTTGTTGTCTACATTTTAACTGGTGTTGTTCAGCTTTTACTCTGCAAAATTATATTTTCATGGGAGAAATTCTTAAAAGGGGGAGCAAATTAGAAGTTTATCTTCGTATGAGGAGCTTGATGTTAGAGAAAAAATTGTAGACAGTAACCTTATTTGAGGGTTTTTTTGCTTGCCACATTTGTAGCATGCAAATGCTCCTCGACCAGGCATTTTTAATTTATAAGGGATTGAATTGAAAAGTTTATTTTTTTGTTTCCATTTTAAGTTTTATATGTGGATGAATAATAGGAAGATGAATGATTACAAACATTTGATTGCAAGCCAAAAAATATAACACCAAATTACAATTTTTAATAAGAAGCGACTTACAATAATAAGTAAATTGTGAGATGGGTGTGAAAAAATAAAAATTTTAATCCAGTTTTTTTAAATTAGATTATGTTGGGACGAATGATATTTTATACTGCCGGTGTGAAAAGAAAACACCCTTCAACGTAATATTTCACTTGGCATTAAGCTCCTTATAAGAACATAAACATTTAATATGCTCCTTTTTAATATTTACCCTATTTTCATGTGTTTTATTTTTGGAAAATTGGCATACATACCACTCAATTCTTATGTAATTTACTTTAAATTTTACATACATGCCGCATTCCCTATGCATGAAAATGTGTATTGCACTTTTTGAAAGTTAAGAGGTGGTATTTTTTATGTGATATGAAAGATTTGGGTGGTGTAAATATTAAAAGTAAAATATAGTTGTTAGATATGCAAATTCATAAGAATTGGGTCTTATGTATGTACATGCCCTTTACTTTATGTCCAGTTGGATTACTGAGTTTAATGTTATCACTTAAATGTGTTTCTAGAGCTGGTGAGCTTTCGGCTGCTGAGCTTGAGAATCTGATGACTGTTGTAGCGAACCCCCGCCAGTTCAAAATCCCGGATTGGTTTCTGAACAGGAAGAAGGACTACAAAGATGGAAGATACTCTCAAGTTGTGTCCAATGCTTTGGACATGAAGTTAAGGGATGATCTGGAACGCCTGAAGAAAATCAGGTTGGTATCTGTTGAATTTGGCACATTGATGTTATTTTGGCTGCATTTTTTGTCATTGTAATCTAGCGATTTAATTTTTTTTTTGGTGCAAAGAATACTCTAATTCTATTTTGAATATATATACTTACACAAAATTTTAGATAAAAAAGGTTTAAAAATTTGTAATCGGTAACTGAGACTTTCAGCCTTAGCAAGGAGGGACACAAGCCTTGAGGTGTAAGCTCCAAAAAAAAAAAATCATAAAATTAAAAGTAATTCATAAATATAACATAAATTATTCATATGTTGATTTAGCTTATTATCATAAAGAAAAATCACAAATCTTAATCTTAAATATTGATATAAAATAAATATTTCAAATTGATTCCAGTAAACTTTCATTTACATTGTAAATATTTCATGAGGTTTATAGTCTGTAATGACCCCATCTTTACTTTCATCATCTTAAAAAAATTATCGTATTTACTATCATCAATCTCTTATCTCATTTGTAATTTTAAAATGTTTTGCATTCACTACAATTTTTTTTTTGGAGCGAAGTGGTTCAAATTGCTTTAAAAAGAGAATTAAAGTGTCTTTGAGATCCCACTTCTATGCCATTCAAAGGGAATAAAAGTGAAATAAAATAGCAAAAAAGTGAAAAAAAACTTAATCACTTATTTTCTATTTGAGATCCCACTTCTAAAATAAAAAAAAAAAGCTTTTATGCCACTTGAACATTATATTTTTTTTTGTAATATGTTGTTATTCATCTCATACTCTATCCAATCCCATTTTCCATTGAACTTGTAGGTTTTCTTTTGGGATTATTTACTCTATTCCCATCCCCATTCATTCACAAATGCAATACCTATTCTGTTTGAATAACAAGTCACACCTATAATTTGACGACTTTAATTTTTTTTAAAAATTATATACCTTTAATTTTAAGGGAAATGTTTTGGGGATTTAGGAATTTCTTGGCTTATCAAACTTTTTATTATTATTTTAAAAAATAAAAGATGTTTGTGGAATGGAGGAAGAGTTTTTTTGTTCCTATTTTTAAGAATAAAGCGAATGCACAAGAGTGTAAATTATAGAGGAATTAAGTTAATGTGTCATACATTAAAATTATGAGAGAGAGCTATTGAACATAGGTTAAGTTGCGATACAAATATTTCTCAAAATTATTTTTGATCTATGTCGGGCAAGTCTACTATAGAAGCTATACTTTTATTGAGATGTTTGATATAGAAGTGTAGATAACATAAGAAGAGGATCTACATATGATTTTTATTGGTTTAGAAAAAGCTTATTATAAGATACGAAGAAGATTACTTTGGAGAGTTCTAGAGAAGAATGATGTTGATATAACCTATATTCAAGTCATTAAAGATATGTATGCTAGAGATGTTACTTGTGTTTGAAGTGGAGGATTGACGAAGTATTTCCTATTTTAGTTGGAAGACATCAGAGATCGACTTTAAGCCTATAGCCTTTTGTCTTATTATGGATATTATTACTAGACTTTAATAGGAGGATCTATCTTTCGTGTATGGGTTTTGCTGTTGATATCCTCATGGTAGATAAAATTAGAAAGAGAGTTCAGAAAAAAACTGAATATTGAAGGTCAACTTTAGTATGTAAAAGCTTTCGTTTGAGTAGATTTAAAACCAAACACATGGAATGTAATTTTACTAGTGGATCTAATGGAGCGGTTGTAATAATAGTTGATAAGTCATTACAAGGAGTGAACATTTTAGATATCTTAGGCCTATTGTTCAAAGTGATTGTGATATAGATAGAGATGTTATTAATAGAATTCAAGTTGCATGGTTGAAATGGAGGAATGCATCATGCCTATTGTGTGATAGAAAAGCATCATTTTAACTTGGAAGGGAAAATTTTATAAGATAGTGATGAGACCTGCAATGCTTTATGGTGCAAAATGTTGGTCTATAAAAGAAAAACATAAAACTAAAGGGATATTTGGTAGCGCACTGTTAATAGGATTTATGGCCAGGATTTACTAAATCCAACCAAATACAAAAAAAACACAAGTTTCATGGATTTAAGGTCCGGGTTTTAACTTTGATCATGTTAAATCCGGATTTAATAAATTAAGCAAAGGGGTGAATGTAATAAATCTGGATTTGCTAAATACTATATTACTAAATCATTCCTGCAACCAAACACACCCTAAGGGCTCGTTTGGGGCAGTTTAAAACAGCGGGCGGCGTATTGTTTGTTTTCTGCGTTTCGGTCACGTTTTAAAAAAATCCATTTTTATTTTATGAAGAACGTCGCCCGCGCGGGCAGTGTTCCTCGTTTCGTTTAGTCACAAAATTACTCCACTGCCCCTCGATCGAACCCGCTGCCTTCTCCTTCATTCGCGATCGAGCTCGCACAGCCTTCGGCTTCTTCGATACTCCTTCTCTTCTTTCGTTCGGATCGTGGGTTGCGGCAGGGAGGCGCGACATCAGTAGGGAAGCGAACATCGACAGGGAGGCATGATGTTGAGCGAACACAAAGATCGCGGGAGGTAGGGCAGCAAGACTTAGAGAGAAGAAGAAGATCGCGGGACGCTATTGCGGCGAAGCAATCTTCAATCTTGAACAGGGAAGGATCAAAGAAGAAGATCGCGACATAGGATTTTGATTGAATTTATTCATATTTTTTATATTACTTTTTATCATTTTATAATAAACAATGTCTAATAATTACTAAATATATATAAAATCATTTTATAATCTTTTTGATATCATTCATTATTATTTATAACTATTTTTAGGTCTTCATCTTATTTTTTTTACTGTTTTGAAATTTTTTTTTACAAATATCTTGCTATGACACTTCTATTGCAAATAATATTACTGCATGAGTAAAATGATCATTTATCCAGAAACAGCTGCAAATCAGCTGTTTTCCAAACGCACAGACCAACAACCAGCCAACTTATCCGGATCAGCTGGTCATCATCATATTATCAAGATAAGCTGCTTATCAACATAAGTTGGATAAGCTGCAGCTGCCCCAAACTGACCCTAAGTTAAGTGTTGCTGAGATGAGAATGCTTAGGCGGATCAGTGACTTTACACTCAGAGACGAGCAAAACGAATGTATCCGTGAAAGGGTTGATGTTGTTCCGGTGACAATTAAGATTAGAGAGGTCGTCTTAGATGGTTTGATCACATTAAATATCAATCATTTGTTGATCCTGTTGGGAAAGTATATATTCTAGATTTGACTTTTGATAAGAAAGATAGAGGCAGACATAAAATGATCTTAATCTATTAGAATTGAAAGAAAATATGACACTAAATAGGATAGAGTGGAGAAAAAAGATTCATGTAGCTACCCCACTTGGTGGAAGAAAGGCTTTGTTGTTGTTGTAAATTCAGATGAGCTGGATTTATTAACTTCCTTAATCTATTCAAATATTTTAAACCCCATCTAATATGTATTTGATAAATTTTTGATCGAGAGATTCCTATAAACTGTTTGATGGGATTTAGGACTAAATCTTTTAAATTTCTGCATGATGCGTCTCCAAGCAATCTCTTTTAGAGGGACTCGTAAGCATGAAATTTTGTAAATATGGTTCCTGGTTGGATTCACTAAATCGAAGAAAGTCACACACAGTTGTCTAATTAACTAATCTTTTGTCCAATTAATTTTCAATTAATTTATTTAATCAATATTAGACTGATTAAGTTCCATTTAGCTTTAGTACTTCAGACGTCTAGAGATGATGGAGTAATATATTTTAGGAAAATTACATATATACCACATAATTCTTATGAATTTACATATCTAACACCCAATGTTTGATATTTGCACTTACAACAACTTGGCGTCATAAACTCATGCATGAAATGCTGCATTTCACTTTTAAAAAGGTGTGATGCCGAAGATTTAAGTGTTATGCACCTAGATATGAAAATTTAGGTGTTAAATATGTCATGCATAAGAATTGTGCGGATATATAGATGCAGATATATGTATATATTTGTTTATATTTCATTTACTTTTAATGTAAAAATTGATCCACTTATATTTGTTGCATTTGCCAATAGTAAGAGAGTTGTTACCTTGGAATTGATTATATAAATGTAATTCTTTGGGGCATTTACATACATACCTATTTCTTATTTACATATCTAAGACCAAAAAATTAATTTTTTACATCTATGACTACCAAATCTTTCATGTCAAATAAAAAATACCATTAAATATACTTTTTTGTGCAGAGGTAAGGTGGGATATATGTAAAAAATTGAATTTTTAGCTGTTAGATATGTAAATACATAAGAAAGTGGCATGAATGAATGTAAATATACCTTTTTGTAATTAATACGTCCATAACCATGAATTTATAGGAACCACCGTGGACTGCGCCACTACTGGGGCCTTAGGGTTCGCGGTCAGCACACCAAGACCACTGGGAGGAGGGGGAAGACCGTTGGTGTCTCCAAGAAGCGATAAGTTTTCAGGCATGTTTGTGCTTAAATGTAGTATTTCTGAGTTTATTTTATTTTTATTTATTTTCAGTCACTGTTAAGTATTTTTTCCCCCCCTCTTGGGAAGTATATGATAACTCCCTTGCAAGTATATTATTTGTTAGGAAATTTAGCATACATCCATACAATTCATATGTTTTTACATATCCAACACCCAAAATTTGATATTTACACTTTTATAACACTTTATTGTCATAAATCTATGTAAATACCCTTGCATAAGGTTCTACTTATATTATAGAATTGAAAGAGTAAATGTACGGATTTCATACACTTTTTTTCGAATAATTTAGGGTAATTCTTTCTTATTATCTATTAATACTTGTGTTGTTTTTTTGTAAAAAAAAAAAATAAATTAAATACTATCTTTTTAGTTAAACTCTAAATCAATTTTTTTTAATTGCTTAATTTATAAAATTTTAAAAATAAATATATAGCAATTTTATATAAAAAAATCAAATACTCAATTCAAAATTGCTTAATTTATAAAATTTTGAAAATAAATATATAACAATTTTATATAAAAAAATTAAATACTCAATTCAAAATTTTGGCTTGTTTATTTATTCATTAAAATACTTTGTAATTTATTTGTAAAAAAAATACTTATAAATTAAATACTATTTTTTAGTTAAATTCTAAATCAAAATTGTTTTTAATTGCCTAATTTATAAACATTTAAAAATAAATTTATAACAATTTTATGTAAAAAATTAAATACTCAATTCAAAATTTTGGCTTTTGAACAAATCAAGCACAAATACGATTATATTTAAAAATCTAATAAAGCCATTATGAACATATGTATGTGAAGATTTATAATATAACTAAGCCAAGCCAATACATGATAAACTTACCCTTTATTACATCCCTATATATAATTATCATAATAATTAGCTTGAATCTCAATCGAAATACATGTTATATTAAAACAAAAATTTAAAAAACGGTTGAAACTAAAGTATTATTCAACTAAGCTCAATAAACTATACAAGAATATATAAAGCTGGGTGTAAAAAAGCATCAAATATAACAATTTGAAGGGGGATTTTAATTAAATACATACCATTCAATTCCTAATATTTACATATCTAACACCTAAACTTTACTTCTTACATTTATACCACCAAAATCTTTCATATAAAATCTTTCATATAATCTTTCATATCTTTTAAAGAGTGACATGCACTACTTCATGCATAAGTAAGAAGACATGTATGCAAATAGGAGGAAAAAGGAGGCTACAGAGACATTAGTTAGCTTAAGCACCAAGCCATGATGACAACTTTAATCAAAATAGAAGTAGATTCCACCATACACTAACCCTCAAGAAAATGGAAACTTCAAATTACAAAAGTAACTCTTGCTGAAGATGTGAGAGAAAGAAGAAGAGAGTTTTTCACATGCATTTATTCTAATTATAAAGCAAAAACAACCAAAAGCAAATCTTGCATAAATTTATCATGAAATGCTTCTTTATTTGTAGAAAACATAAGTCACATTCAAGGCTCAAAAACCATGCTTTCAGCTTCCTTCTTTATAGACTGGAAGAGCACAGAGGAGAGGTAACGCTCACCAAAGCTTGGGAAAACCACCTACATATACATATAGTTCAACAAAGACACAAATTTTATCAATATTGTTCAAGGAATTTAGTCATAATTTCATAGCATGTGATACATTCTTAAGGAAGAAAATAATCAAAATGGTCACTCACTATCTGTAAAAAGGTCAAAATGATCTCCCACTATGTAATAAGCCAATGTGGTCTCCCTTCAGGCAGGATTCGTTTTAGTCTCAGAGTTTATTGAGACGTCAAAATAATCCCGAAATATTTTAAAAATAAGCTCTACTAATTCTCTATACGGACTATTTCAACATTAATTTAAAAAAAATGACAACTATTTTGACACTTCTTTAAACTCTGGGACTAAACTGACCCCATGTAAATAGTCGGGGATTATTTTGGCACTTTACTCCAATTTAAATACAACCATTTTGACCCCCTGCAAAGCTTCAGAGGACAGTTTTGATCATATTCTTAATCAAAATAGTTTCATGCAACTTATAAGCAATTCCAACTAGAAATACTTTGATACCTTTTCTTTTTGCTATATCATGAAGATTAAAAAGATGAATGTGGAGGGAGAAAACAATAGGGGCATTTACATACATAGCAGCTAATATTATATATTTACATATCTTACACAAAAACTTTCATATTTACACACAGCACTCAAACCTTTAATATCAAATCAAAAATAGCATTATTACCACTTTCCAGGAGTGAAAAACACCTTTTCATGCATAGATTTAAAACACCGAAGTGCTATGCATGTAAATATGAAAGTTTAGGTGTGAGAAACGTAAATAAATAAGAATTGTGTTCCAGGGATATAAAATTTTCAAAATAAACAATTAAGAAATATGGAGAGGGAATCAGAACTTACGACAATCAGTTTTCCTTCATTCTCTGGCCTCTGTGCCACCTTGATAGCAGCAGCAGCAGCAGCTCCAGATGATATTCCAACCTGAAATAGAATTCTCTAAAGATCAGGCGAGGAGTAGAATCATCATTAAAAAAAAAAAGATTTTTTTTTCAGATGTATAACCCTCACCAGCAACCCCTCTTTCAATGCAAGAAGCTTTGCAGTCTCAATGGCCTCTTCGCTTGAGATCTGAATAGATTCATTCAGCATTAGAAATCATGAATCATTTGTTCGAGAGGGAGAAAAATAATAGGTTTAATTGCCATATGAATGTTTTTTGGGATATTTACATACCACCACACAATGCTTATGTATTTACATATCTAACACAAAAACTTTCATATTTACATACATATCACTTAAATCTTTAACATCACATAAAAAATACCACCACAACAATCTTTTTTAAAGTAAAATATGCAGTTTAAATAATGGGTTTATGACACCAAGGTGGCCAATAAGTGTAAATATCAAACTTTGGGTGTAGATATGTAAATACATAAGAATTGTATGGTATGTATGAAAATTTCCCACATTATTTTAGGCTTTGAAAAAAATTATATTACTATTAAAAATGGAGTTGGTATTCCATCAATAAAAAATATAAAAACATCATATAATAAAAAAGCATCTCTTTATTTCACCTTCATAGTGTAAATAGAGAGATATTTATTGATTCATACATTTGAAATGTTTATAAAAAAAGGCTTGTGATTTCATCAAGAGTAAATCCTAACTGTTCTATTTATGAAACTCTATTTATTCTCTATTTTCTATTCTATTTAGGAAGGCAGGCTTGAGGTGAACTAGCGTGATGCATGCGATCTGAGTCGACGGCTGAGTCGAAATTCACGAACATGTAGAAGTCGAAACAAGAACTGTAATATCTTCCTTTAGTCTCACTTCTCTCTTGTTTGAATTTGAGGGTTTGAAGTTAATGATTTGAACGTCCAGGATTTGAATTTGAGGTTTAAAATTTGTAGGTTTGGACTCGAGATTTGAATGAAGTTGAAAGTTAGATATGTCAATATATTCTATCTGCTACACTGTTAGCTTGCATTCAACTTTACTAAGTGGTAAGTGAAATTTTAATGGAAGATTTACATGCATCCCACTCCTTTCTTATGCATTTACATATCTAACATCTAAACTTCAATTTTTACATATATGAAACCTTAACTATGCATGAAAAGGTGAATACACTTTTTAAAAGTAAAAATAGTAGGTGTTTGATGTGATATGAAAGATTTGGGTGTTATAAATGTAAAAATCCAAGTTCAGCAGTTAGGTATTTATATATACTTTCATAAAATAATTTCAAAAAAAGGCATTTACACAATTCTTATGTATTTACATATCCAGCACCTAAACATTCATGTTTACATGAATACAACTCAAATCTCTAACATCACATCAAAAATACATATTTTCATGCATAGGTTTATGACACAAAGATTCTACAAGTGTAAATATCAAACTTTGGTTGTTAGATATGTAAATACATAAGAATTATGTAGCATGTATGTAACTTTCCCTTGAGAAAAACAGTGTGAAATGAAGGCTTTAAGTCTATCTAACCTGCACTACTTCATCAAGAAGATCAACATCCAACACTCCAGGTACAAATCCAGCCCCAATTCCCTGTATCTTGTGAGGGCCTGAAACATGTATAACAAAGGACATTAAACTCGAGTGAAGCCCGCAAAGAACGACAATCATATTTTTTATGCAAAATATTCCATCTCTCAAATCACAAAAAACAAATTCGTAATGTGAAACATTTAGAAATGCAAATCCATATCCTTTTTGTTTTGGATTCATGGAGATTTTGAATCTGCTTTGCAAATCTGCATAGTCTATTTAACAATTCAAAAGTATTCATTTGAAGCAGCTCATGCAAAATTCAACATTTTGTACCATACAATTCTTTTATTTATACATATAACCCTTTCATGTCTTACAAACATGAAAGCATGTGCATAAAGAGGTGTATAGCGCTTTCAAAAAAGTAATTCAAAATGTCATCTTTCATGTGAGGATAAAGATTTGAGTACTATACAAGTAAATTTAGGAGTTAGATATGTAAATGCATAAGAATTGAGGGGCATGTACGTAAATGCTCCTATAAGTAAATATTAATGATTAGGTATTACATATGTCAATATATAAGAAGAGCGTGGTATGTATGCAAATCCCCCATCTAAAAATTTGAAAATTCAAGGAACGATAGGAAAAACAGACACTGCTGTTCCACACAATATTACATAGGACTTGATTAAGTTCGCAAATTGTACGTAAAGTACTGCATTAATACATCAATAAAATACAGGGGCATTTAAATACATGCCACCCAATCATATGAATTTTGCATATCCAACACCTAAACTTCTAATCGTCACATTTATACTACACAAATCTTTCATACCACATCAATAGTATCACAATTATAACTGTTAAAAAAGGAAATATACATTTTCATGCATAGATAAGACGGCATATATGTAAAAAATAAAACTTTAGGTGTTACATATGTAAATATACAGTAAGAAATCAACGAGTAATTCACCTGGCTTTCCGCCGGATAAAACTGCGCTTTCGACCGGTTCCACGCCATATAGCTAGAAAACAAACATAACATCGGTCACATATCATGTAATGAAGGATTAAGTTGATTTATATTAGAATTGATTTTATGTATCAAACCTTAATATTAGGATTCTGCTCTTTCAGATATTTCCCTGCACCTGTAATTGTCCCACCGGTACCAATTCCAGAGACCAATGCATCAATTTTCCCACCAGTTCCTTTCCAAATCTCAGGCCCAGTTGTCTCATAATGAATCTAATCATTATTTTTATTTAAAATTAGTTAACTTTCATAAGATGCAAGCCCAACATAGATATAAATTGGAAAAAAGTTTAGCAGCTCCCCCATAATTTTTTAAACTACTAAACCGATGCAATTATGCGTGTCACGACCAAACCATTGATAATTTGACAAAAACGAACAATATGGGTCGGGGGTTTTATGATGAATTATGATACATTTGCTTGAGAATTTAAAAAATGGTTGAAAGAGCATGCTAGATTTGTAAATAGTATTATTTGAAATGTTGTGTATGTAATTTCCCCCAAAAAATTGTGTATAATAGATTTAGCAACTCATACAACACTTAACGGGAACGAAAGAAGAATGTAAATTCACAAAGCCAAACAAAAATTGTAGTGATAAAGCTAATGATTATGATGATAAGCCCAAATTTATAAAGAAACTATAAACTCAGTAGATAAAACTGAAATGCACCTTCGGGTTGGAAGGATTCTCGAATTGCTGGAGAATGTAAGAATTGGGAGTCTTCGCCGCCAACTCTTCCGCCTTCTGAACGGCGCCTTTCATGCCTAAAACCGGGTCGGTAAGGACCAACTCGGCACCAAAAGCTTTAAGAATGATCCTTCTCTCAAGGCTCATAGAAGCTGGCATTGTGAGCACGAGCTTATACCCCTTAGCGGCGGCCATGAATGCCAATCCAATACCAGTGTTGCCACTGGTAGGCTCAATAAGGACGCTCTACCAACGTATCAAAATGAGCAAGCAAATCAACAATTTATCAAAAAAAAGATATATTTTTTTATTAAATTTACAACCTTTTTATTCAAAAAATATAAAAAAAGATAATTTTTTTGAGTTCAACGTACCTTTCCAGGAGCTATATGACCCTTCTCCTCTGCATCAGTAATCATGCTATATCCAATCCTGCCATGAAAAACCAATCAATCAAAATTTTCAGAGGTTTTACCAATCAATCACATACAGTACATAATATGAAGAAGGAGGGAGCATTACCTATCCTTGACGCTAGAGCATGGCTCCATCATCTCTAGTTTAGCGGCGACACGAGCATGGCAGTCAACAGTAAGAGTGTTGAGATAAACCAATGGAGTTTTACCAATCAACTGTACAATGAACAAAACAATATAAAATGTGTCATTATAATGAGATAACACAGAAAAGGAGAAGATTAATGAGAACTAATAATCTCAGAAACCTACTTCAGTGACATCCTTTGCAATACTTGGTTCTAATTCAGCCATTGTTCAGCCTTCTTGCTTTCAAAACACACCAAAATCACTGCATGATAAAATCAACCAAATTAGAAGAGCTTGATTCCAAAAGATGCGCATCAGCTACAACTAAATTTCATGTCATGCAACAATCTACTAAAACAAAAACCCAATTTCAGTGGATTATCTCTGTACTGAGGAAACCATAACCACAAAACTAAAAACTCAATTCTTCCCATTAAATTATTTCAAGTTTGGAAGGACGATCCTAGGGTTCCGAACAAAACCGGAAACTCGGAAAAATTAGGTTAGTTAAAACGAAATTAACCATCGGATCTAGGTTATTTTTCAATAGGAAAACAAAACACAGGTAAAATGAATAAAAATGAAGAATTGGGCGACATTACCAGGCAGTTTGAATGAATTTGTTGGTACCTGAAGCTGGGAAAAATAGTAAAAGGCAGCTCCTTTTACAGAAACCTCTTGATCTTTATCCAGAACAGAAGCCAGCAATGGATCCGCCCCTGGCCGTTGACGACAAATATCAAATATGGATTCGGTCGGTCTCCGTTTTCTCCGCAGTTTCTAAAATTGACATTTTTAATTCTTTTATACGAGAAAAAAATGATCTTTTGTAATAACCTGAATGAAGGAAGACGTATAGACAGGACAGATACGGGCGGTGGTGAAGTCGGGATCATCTGTGAGGCCCGAACAGAAAACACGGGAAGAGGTGTTTAATATGGACAAACATATAAATACTTTATTTTTTTAATATTCTTATTTTTTCCTTTTTATTTAATGTTTATAATTTCATTTTAGGACATCTATTTTTTATTTTGTTTTTATACTTTAAATTTTTTATTCTTATATGAAATATAATTTGATTTTATTAATTATTTTTAGATATTATTCAATTAGGAAGGATAATTATTGCATGATAATATACTTAATTAATTGATAAATATTTAATTTTTAATTGTATAATCAAAATTACTCTTATTATAAATTAACTTTTGTATTTCAAAATAAACCATACTTAATGCATTTCTCCATTTGATATCTAGTAATTTTTTTAATACAACTTTCTTTTATCTTATCCAAAGAATATAAAATCATATTATAAAATTAAATATATATTATAATAGTAGGTAATACGAATAAATTTTGATTCCATAATATTTAGAAAATAATCTTAAATTAAATATCTCATATTCTTAAATAAAAACATTCATGCTTCTTTATGTAAATTTTAATATAGTGCTACAATAACATCTTTGTGGGTATTATGTCCATCACTCATGCATAAAGATTTAGACCTCTTTATTGGATGATCCCCAAGGTCATGACCGACTTCATCTTGTTCCTCGTCTTCTTGTGTATGGTTGTGTTATTGTATTGCCAAAAAATGATGCAAGAAAATGATGGGAAGTCATGCCAGAACAAACTGATTCCCACAAACAAAATTACTCCTATCCGAACAAACTGATTCACAGAAGCCAACAATAAAGTAGTTTTCAAGTTCACATTCTTTTTTTAAGGAAAAAATACGTAAGATGACAACGTCAAGGAGAATAAAATGAGTAGAAGAAGTGAGGAAAATGTGATGTGAAGTAATTACAAAATTATTTCATTCCAAGAATAGTCAACAGCACTATATTTAGGAGAATTACATACAAACAACTTGAATTTTATGTATTTACATACCTAATACTTTAAAGTTTAATATTTATCTAACACTTGATATTATTCATGAGTCAACAAATTTTTTTCTTCTAGCACAAATTTTGATGTAATTTTTAAGCGATAAACATATTAGACTCAAATTCAATGTCAGCATATTTATAATATGGGATATCTGATCAGATGGTTACTGGAGTTATTTGCTAAAAGATTAATATACTGCTCCCCTACATAAAAAAGTTATATTTAAAAGGATTTAATCATTCAATCACATTCAAAAGTAGCATGAAAAGGACTTACTAATTCAATCATATGAAAACATAGCATGAAAGAATTATATTTCATTTCCAACTACTTTTTTATATGGTGTGCAAGGGGTTTAATAAATAAACAAATAAATAAATTTAACGATTATATATATAAAAATCATCCAAATTATAAAGATTGCATATTTAATGAAAAGATGGCAGCATAACAAAACCCTCTAGTGAAACCCATGACACCACCACTCAAATAAACCATATACCCTTAAAAAATATATAAAATAAAATAAATAAACACTAATATAAAAAGGATATGCAGCAAGCTTCTTCTCTAGACATATTTTTTATTTTTTTAAATAAATTTATTTAATATGTTTTTCACATACATTTTTCTTTTTACTTCTTAAAACAGTTCAATGTGCTTTCAAAAACACTGATAATACTTCTTAAGCATTTTAAATAAAATAAGCACATTTTATGTCAAATCAAAACAAAAATAAAATTAAAATAATAATAATAATAATCATCTCAAACGGCCTCTTAAACTTATTGGCTATTTATTTGTGCAAGCAACTTGAAAACATATGTGTTTTTAAAGTTCTAAATGGTTCAACCTATTATTTTAAAATAAATATACAAAATAGAAAAAAACATACTAAAATGTTTGCTAAACACTTAACAAAGACTAGAACTCTGCATGCATGAAGAAAATATTGTGTCTGTTGTCCTGACAAAAGTTACATTCGGACAACGGCTGTGATGCAGCGGAGGTTCTTTTTTTTTCCCTCCTCTGTTGTATCGTAGCAGTTGTCCGGACGCAAGTGCGTCCAGCCAACGAACGTAATATTTTTTCGCATGCATGAATACTGCCTACCTAACAATACACTAATTTGTGGTAGCCCTGCCTGAGAGATGGAAAAATTAAGAGTATTTTGCAACATTATGTGAACCAAGAAGTAGGTTGTAATCATTGAGGATTACTGCAAAATCTAAGTTTGTGATGGTCGAGGCTTAATCCGATAAGCTACTTTCTGCACAAATTGTTGTTGTTGCTGTTGCTGCTGCTGTTGTTGAGATGATTGTATATAAAGAGAAGGCAATGCATGGCCAATGTTCGGGCTATATACTCGCTCCGAATGTCTACCAATCCAGTTTGTCGGAGGAGGTGGAGGCGGCGGACCAACACTCTGAACGTGTGGCTGTGTTATTCTCTGTTGTGATCGAACGCCTCTTCCAAAGTTATACTGATCATGAGGATTGAACTGCTCATTTATTCTGTGGGTGTTTCTGGTATTCTGGATCTCAGAGGAGGGAGATGGCCATGGATTTGAGAAATCCTGGGGGGAATGTGCAGGATGATGCTGATAATACTTGGGGTTTTGGAAGCCGCTTTCGTGTCCTGAAGGTCGAGCGGGAGCGAGCTTCATCTTAACGGCCAAATGCGAGTTTGAGTTTCTCCTGCTATGTGGGATGTCAAGCAGGCCTGCACTGTTGGCTTTGATCTGCAAGGAATTCTTCACCAGTCTATGTGCAGCTTCTCCTAAAAGTAGTCCGGAGATGGCCCCTGATACCTGTGGCCTGCATTCAAATTTCGCTACAGGCTTCAGGTTAAATTGAAAAAGATTGTGATTGACAGCAAAAAAATGTTAAGGGTAGATCTGCAACAGCATTTGTGATGAATATGGTTTGGAAGGTAAGATTGGAAAGTTGGGAGTAAGAAGAAATATCCAAAAATGTTTCAGAAAGGCACAATTGATAAGGAAGATTTACATACATGTCACTCAATTCTTATGTATTTACATATCTAACACCTAAACTTCAATTTGAACGTATATACCACCTTACCCATGCATGAAAATCTGTATTCGCTTTATGAAATTTAAAATGATGGTATTTTTAATATGATATGAAAGTTTTGGGTTGTATAAATGTAAAAAGTTGAAGTTTAGAAGTTAGATATGTAAATAAATAGGAATCGGGTGATATGAATGTAAATGCCCAATTGAAAGAATAGTGCCCATTTAATGACAATAACAATTATATGACTTTTATTAACAACATCACAAATGATAAATATCACTAGCATATGCCACCAACACAGTCGAAAAGACTTCAACAAGTAACCTTACCAAAGCGTCTCATATAAAAGTCCAAGCAGCAAGGATACTCTAAAAGGGATTAACAAAGAAATAAAAATAAAAATAAAAAAAAAAACCTAGGGGTAATGCAAAATAAATATGAGGGGTTTCTAATTATAGACATTTGATTGAATAAAAAATATGCGCAGTATAAATTTTTGATGTATTTGAAATTAGTCCATTAGTTCAATTTGGGTGAATTCAAAACTCGATGCCTTAGGGCTAATTTTCAAATACACAGCACAAGGTTGGTGAACGAGGTGTTTGGCAAGCTGAAAACAGTAAGACAAGGCTTTCCCGAGTTCTGGATGGCAAGGCTGTCCGGTATAATGGCAGCCAAGGGGGAGGGCTGGACCAGAAGCGGCAACGAGGATAGAGGGCTGGAACTGCAATTGCAGTAGGTATGAGGGGCTAGAATAGTGGTGGCAGCAAATGTAAAGGGTTGGAACAACAGTGGTAGCAAAAAGGGAGGGCTAGACGACGATGGAAGCGAGGATGGAGGGCTGGAACGGCTATGCGGGATGCAGTGGGCCATCGGGCAGTCAAGGAAGGCTGTACTGGGCGGTGGCAGCAAGGAGAAGGGCTAGACAGTGAGAAAACTGCAGGAAAAAAAGCAAAAAGGTTCCTATTAAGGCAGCCAGCAGCTAGGAGAAATGTGTGGCAGCAAAGCGGGAGGGATGCAGAGGAGTTAGGAAAGGATAAACACCACATGGAGACCAACATGCATTCGAAGCACCACATAAAACCTTAAGATATAGTCCTCAAAAGAAGAAGAAACACCGACGGCTGTCCCGATGCACAACACACAAAAAACTAACCCAAGACCCTCACGAAAGCAAATATATAATAAGAGGATAACTATGAGTGACCCCAAAAGACAAGCTGAATCCTCAGAAGGAAGTAAACCTAAACCAGTTTGGTCCAGACAAACATGCGATACGTGTGTTTTCGATCACGGGAAGTACCATGTGCGGGTAACGGTTCCGCATCCGGCTGGGTGTTTGATGCCCCACATCAACAATTTCATACCAAAATATTGCTCCGAAGCAAAATTTTGAACAAAAGCACACAAAATAAGAAAACCACATAAAACATAAAGAACACAAGATTTAACGTGAAAAAATCCGAAAATGAGAAAAAAATAAAAGAGACACACCACACTTAAAAAATCCACTATATTTATTCTTTTTCAACAAACCAAATCACAACTAGATCTGGTTCAGAGTATCAAATATATCACCTTCAAGAAGATCTTAAACCAACAAAGGATTGAGGGATTAGATTTAAAGCAACCTTCTTCCATTTTGTATAATTTTAATAGCACTATGATGGAATCTCCTAACCAGTGGAATCGAAGTTAACCCGAACAATAATAGAAAAATAAAATATTCTTACTGAAAGTAAATAGTCGTTTACAACCAACATTTGAAAAAGAAAATACAACACGACACTTGGAAATCCGAAATAGCAGCATATACGACACAAACACACAAACTAGGGTGAATCTCGGGGGTTCATGGTGATTGGCAGGGCTTGGAAGGTGGTGGGATGGCGGACGAGGTGGTTGGCAAGATGAAAATAGCAAGGCAATGGTTTCCTAGGTTTCGGACAGCAAGTTTGCGATAAATATCGACGTGGTACGGCTGTCCGAGATGATCACAGCCAAGGGGGAGGGCTGGACCAGCAGCTGCAGCGAGAATAGAGTGCTGGAACAGCAATGGCAGCGGGGCATGCAGGGCTGGAATAGCGGTGGCAGAAAATGGGGAGGGCTGGAACAACGGTGGCAGCAAAAAGGGAGGATTGGATGACAATGACAGTGAGGATGGAGGATGGAGCGGTGATGCGAGATGCAGTGGGCTGCCAAGTAACAAAGGAAGGCTGTCCTAGGTGAGGGCAGCAAGGAAATGGGCTGGACAGTAAGGAAACAGCATGAAAACAGCAAAAGGGCTACTGTCAAGGCAACCATAAGTGAGGAGAAATATGTGGCAGGAAGTGGGAGGGATGCGGAGGAGTTGGGGAAGAAAAACACCACCTGGAGACAAATATATAGCTGAAGCACCACCCAAAATCTTAGGATACAGTCCTCGAAGAGAAGAAAAAACGTCAGTGTCTGTCTCGATGCACAATGCACAAAAACTAAACTTAGACCCTCACGAAGGCAAATACATAATAAGAGGATAAGTAGAAGTTACCGATGAAGACTAACTAACAACTCAAAAAGAAGTAAACCTAGACCGGTTTGGTCCGAGCAAACATGCAAGACATATGTTTTTGGTCGCAGGAAGTATCGTGTGCGGGTCACAGTTCCACATCCGCCTGGGCGCTGGACTCCTCAACAACTTCACACCAAAATGTTAGCTCTGAAGCAAAATTTTGAACAAAAATTCACAAAATAAGAAAACCATAGAAAAAAAAAAACAAGATTTAACATGGAAAAATCCGATAGACAAGTAAAAATTAAGGAGTCACACCACATCAAAAAATCTCTCATATTAATTCGCTTTTCAACAAACCAACTTACTACTAAATCTGGTTCTGAGTATCAAATATATCACTTTCAAGAAGATCTCAAACCAACAAAGAATGGAGGATTTGGTTTAAAGCAACCTTCTTACATTTTGTATAATTTTAATAACACTATAATGGAATCTCCTAACCAGCGGAATGAGAGTTAACCGAGAAAACAATAGAAAAACCAAATATTATTACTGAAAGTAAATAGACGGTTGCAACAAACATATTTGAAAAGGAAAATACAACAACACGGCACCCGAAAATCTGAAATAGTAACATACAAGACATAAACACACAAACTAGGGTGGATCTCAGCATAGTTATGGTGATCGGCAGGGGCTTGGAAGGTGGTGAGATGGTGGACGAGGTGGTGGGCAAGCTGAAAACTGTAAGGCAATGTTTTCCCCAGTTTCGGAAAGCAAATATGCGACAGATATCGACGTCACATGGTTGTCCTGGAAGATGACGGCCAATGGGGAGGGCAGGACCAGCAACGGCAAGGAAAATAGAGGGTTGGAACAACAATGGAAGCGGGTATGGAGGGCTGGAACAACGGTGGCAGCAAATGAAGAGGGCTGGAACAACAGTGGCAGCAAATGGAAAGGGAGGGCAGGATGACAATGGTAGTGGGGATGGAGGGCTGAAACGGTGATGCGGGATGCAGTGGGCTGCCGGGCAGCCAAGGAAGGCTGTCTTGGGCGGGGGCAGCAAGGAAAAGGGCTGGACAGTAAGAAAACTACAGGAAAACAACAAAATGACTGTTGTCAAGGCAGCCAACAGCGAGGAGAAATGAGTGGTAGCTAAGTGGGAGAGGTGTGGAGTAGTTAGAGAAAGATAAACACCACCTGGAGACAAAGATGTAGTCAAAGCACCACCCAAAATCTTAGGATACAGTCCGTGAAGGGAAGATGCCGGCGACTGTCCTGATGCACAACACCCATAAAACTAAACCTGGACGGATACACTATGGAACCAAAATTAACGAGCAAATAATGCCGAAATAGTAATAGATAGATGGAAAAAACTCAAATGAGGGCTGTTCTTACGAAAAAAAAAAACGAGCAAGATACAATGATGATATACTTTTCGAGAGGTAGATTGTCTCTCCCACAATCCTAAACGTAGCTAGGACACCACGAGCAAGATACAATGATGATATATGATATACTTTTCGAGAGGTAGATTGTCTCTCCCACAATCCTAAACGTAGCTAGGACACCACAAGGAAAGAAGCAACAACTAACAAAATATGCATCATGCAAAAATACTCTAGGTTATCTCCATTCATATAACCCTCTCCCAAAATACCTTCCAGATTCAAGTTCAGACTAATTTTATCCACGCAGGGGTCCGAGACGCACGTCGACCAAAAAAAAATCCCGGTTTAAAACATCTAAAATGTTCATTTTTCATTTTTCAGTTACGACGTCGTACTCTAACAATATGTAATTTTCCATGCCTTTCAGATAGGCGAGGAGCTTCCTACGGCCATCCGGACAAAAATTAGGGTTTGAACAAAAATTCGAGACGACTGTTGGTGACGATTGCCTTGATAAATGGCCGATCAAAATACTCAATTTTGAAGCTACGAGACTATATTTCAGTCATATCTGAGCACCTATAGCTTACGGATAGAAGAAACCCTCCGTCGGATGATCTACGTTAAAAATAGGGTTTTCAGGCCAAACCTGAGCCTAGTCATTAGTTCAGGAGCCCAAAATGCCTAAAAAATTGTCTTTTCCCGAACAACAGGAAAGCAGACGCCACCCTGCTGATGCCTAGGTGCCAGGATCACAACACCTAGGCATTAGTCCAATTTTTGGATGCAAACTTTTTGAGCTTTTTAGTCGTTTTGACCTTGACACTTCCCCCATGCAGCCGAAATTTGATTAAGCTAGGCTAGACTCGTAACCAAAGGGAAGGTTTACTTTTGCGGAAATATACTGATTTTCTTAGAGCAAGAAGGCTGGTGCTTAGAGAAAGGGAAGAGAACTTGAGTTTCTTTGGGAGAGAGCTTCTTGGAGCAAGGTTTTGAGGAAGACACTTCATCTTCCTCAAGGAAAGAGGCCAAGGAGGTGGGTCTTCAAACTTTCTATTTATCTTCTTCCTCCCTCCTTTTCTCCAACAAACTCAAGTGGACTCGGCTTTTTCTCCAACGACAAAGAGAGCTTCATCCTTCTTGGGAGAAGGAGAAACTCCGACGAGCCATATCACCTCTCTGGCGAGGAGAGCTTCCTCCTTGCATTGGAAAAGGCTTCGAACGACTGCATATTTCTCTCCGACGAGGAAAGCTTCCTCGCTACATCGGGAAAGGATTCCAACCATCATCCCTACTATTTGAAGAGAGCTTCGTCTTTGCAATCCAGGATGTCATCAAACATCATGTAGGTGATACTCTTGCTCCCTTGCATTTTTATTTCCTTGGATAGCCTTAGGTTTGTGGTAGAAAATAATTAAGCTAAGTTGTTGTTTTCCTAGAGAAAGCCTCGAAGATAGAATTCCGTCGTGGACAAATCTCCTATGAATCCGAATGATCTCCCTTGTTAAAGCCTTAGGCCCAACCCTAAATATTCGGAATCCGTATTTCCCCTAGTTTTGACGGTTTCAACTATTTGTGGAGGGGTTAGAGCACTTTGAATTTTGTAGAATGAAAAAAGCATTGTAGCTAACCTATTTTACAAAGTTTATGGAGAGTTGTAGGAAGAAAAAAGCTTTATAGTTAGTCCATTCTACGATTCGTGGAGAGTTTCCCTACGAGAAATCGGAGGGCAAGATTCCCCACACCCTTCATCGAAGCTGGAGGCGGCTATATCGCATATCCATGCATGAAAGCCTAGGTATCTATGCGAGGCGCTATGAAGAGAAAAAAACTCGCTATCGACACAGACGTTTACATATGCTTGTATGTTTGAACGCATTTTGAATGTGTCACTTGGGTTTAACTGACCAGTCAACTTAAATGGTCAATTGGCTAACTTAACTTGCATGCCATGTCTCTTGCATGTTTTTGCGCATTGCTTGCATGTCTTGCATGACACCTTTGCATATGCACCCACCTCAGTTCGATCATCAGCGTCGACCCAATCGACCGATAATTTTGGTTTGATCGGTCACCAAGGCCCGGTCATAGAGCCACCTTCTTTGGTTCGATCAGCTATGCGTGATCACAAAACAAATCTTTTGGTTCGACATACCACCAAGGTTCGGTCACAAAATCAAACCACTTCGGTTTGATCGGCCACCAAGGCTCGACCAACCAATCACCTCTATGTTGCATGTGTTCGCAATTTCACTTGTGTGACTTTGCATGTTTTACTCGCACAGCATCTTGCATGGTCACGCCACTCATGTGTCTTTCTTGAGTCACTGCTTCTCGCACACTCACTACGACACTCATGCGTCTTCTTTGGCGATGGCTTGCCTATCAAGCCTACCCAATGTGTGATTTTCTATAGCGAGAATTGTACCATGTCACTACATGTGTGCTCAATTCAGATCACGCCTTAGAGCCATTAAACCCCTAGAGTGCATAATGTGCGCTCACAAGTTTGTCATTTGCATGTGAATTGCCTTCTGTATCTTAATAATAAGACTCGTTAGGTGAGCAACGCTGTGTTGATTGTGATGCTTTAACAAACATTGTTTGTCGGGTAAATCTTGATGAAAAATGCGAGTTATTGCATCGGTATCAACATATGTATGACTGTGCTAAATATTCAAGAGATTTAACTGATGTCACCCTGCATGCCACGGGTCTACATTTAATGGCTCTATTAAAAAAAATAATAATATATGCTTTTGCACATGATGTATAGAAATTTACTTGCGCTTTTGTGTGTTTACTGAGTATAGATATGTGCAATAGTATAATATGAGCAATTTCTTGCAGGAGGTCATGCCTGAACACACAAACACACAAGTTTAATAAGGGAGAAACAAAGTCATTATTTCATATTAACTCTTGCTTGCAAGCGCCGCTATAAGCTCCTCCTGTCAGGCATGACTCATATGTGTTGCATGAGAAAACCCGTGCTAACATTTCTGCAAATTGAGTCCCTTGTTTTTTTTATCATGTATTTTATAGCCTTGTGATCAAGTATGTATCATAAATTAGGTATAAGCACAGGTTCTGAGGTGAATGATGCGTCGAACCACGTGACGGGGACCAGGAGCAGCAGCCTGTGTCCCGTATCTTAATTCTGAATTTATATTCTTGTATAGAATTAAGACATGTATATGCAGAGTACAATCGATTTTACTGCTTTCTTGGGCGATGTTGCCGACCCAATGACATCGGCTTATTATTATATTTTGATGCGCTTGCCTTGATTTTTATTTTATGTCTGCTTTATTTTCGTCTTTCTTTCTTTTGATAGTTTTTTGTGATTGATCACAAAAAATAATATAGGCTCATTAAGGACCCTAAAATTCTAAACTTTCTACCAAATCTTAGTAATAAAAGATTAAAATTAATTAAAGTTTAGGGTTAAAATATTTTTGATTTTTCAAAACCCGCACTTTACTTTTCTGCGTGACATTCTGACCGGTTTTAAAATGGGTTGCATAGCATAAATATTAACCAAGTCATTCTAATAGGGTCTTCACGTCATAGGATTGTCATAGACAATTGCATCATATGCATATACCCGAGGAGAAGTCCCCGTGCTTCTCCATACTTGATCAAGCATAATTTTTTTCCTAGCAGTAGGCTGTCTAGTACAACTAGGGTGTTAGAGGCATCTCCCCCCCAAAGGGGATATAAGTCTTTTGTGTGGAGTGTTCCCAGTTTTGTAGCTGAACCACTTTTCCGCTTCTTTCCAGCGACAACTCTGCCATTTTTCTTGGCGAGCATAAACCTCATGTCATTAAGCTCTACTTGTTTAGGGTCATAGAAACTAGAGTTTCTTTCTTTTGACTTTAGGGCTACCAAGTCTTCCTTGTACGACGTAATTCACGGATTGCTGACAAGGAGTCTCTGGTCATGTTAGGCTGACTACCTTCACAATCAGGTAGACTCAAGGTCTACATAACTTGGGATGACGGATCTGTGGTATCCTAACTTGGCTACCTCTATCTTTTTAGGAGTTCTTTTCCTTCCTATTGACACCTCTTTCAAGCCGTGTCAATTCCTTTGACGCATAATTGATATCTTCTTGTGGGCCCTGCATGCCTAGGCGTCGTCGATCATAATGGTTACAGTGATTTACTCTCTGCCATAAGACCAATATAGATGTCAAAAGTATTGAGATTTTCTCTTAAGATGATTTAAATCCATTGGTTGCTCAAATAACTAGATTTCATTAATTCATGTATGCAAGACCCTCTTTTATCAAAAGTTTTCTTGGGTATCCCTCAAAAGGTAATTAACCAAAATAATAAGTTTCTTTGGGAGTTGCTCTTGACCCAAGAACAAACATTTATACTTGATTCTCTGGTTGTGGGTTACTTTCGTAAGTTTCTCTTCACGGATATGTCTCCAAGGTATTTTCGATCTGATCTCGTTTCGGACATATGTGTTGGGGCTATCCATGCGAAGTTCACTTTACAAAAGTTATCCGTGTTCCTTCTCTTGTTTGTCTAATGTCCGTCGTTTATCCCACATTTCAGTTCCTCTCCTCTTTGAATCATTCAGTTTAACTGAGAGGAAGATTTACTTGAATAAAAGAATAATACGACGATAATAAATAAACAAACTGAAGACTCCATAAAAAAAATAAAAGATAGAAAAAGTAAAAAAATAACTGCCCTAATGCGTGTTAACACCTCACAAGGTCCAAAGTATCGTGATGAATGTTTCTCAATCCTTCTTGGCCAATGTCTTCTATTGGTAGGGCCCCAGCTTCAAATAAATCATGTCCCTTGGTTCAAATTGCACCTCTATTCTATGTCCATTCACTTTCCTTTCATGATTTGTTGGGCTCTTAGTAGATGTCACGTGAGCTCTGCTAAAATCATGTCCCTCTCCAAGTATTGATCAACGCTGCATACCGGTGAAATGCTATATAATATCCTGAAATGGGTGGTATGTGTTGTTGTATGGTACGAGGTACTATACCAATATACGGCCTACGCAATTCACTTGGCCCATAGCTTCGACGTATCAGATACAAAACAATGCAGGTACGCCTTCACACTCATGTTCACCATCTCCGTCTGCCCATCGGACTGTAGATGATACACAGTGCTTCTCTTAAAGACCGTCTCTTGCAACCTGAATAGCTCTTTCCAGAAATGGTTGAGGAATACATTGCCCCTATCTGATACAATCGGTTCCGGCACTCCGTGTAAACGAACCACTTCTCAGATAAACACAGCCGCAACTGATACCACAGTGTAGGAATGTCGTAAGGGAATGAAATGTGCATACTTACTCAGGTGATCCACGATCACCATGATCACTGTGAACCCTTCTCACTGCAACAACCCCTCGATAAAATCCATCATCACTTCTTTCCAAACATTTCCTGGTAACGCTAATGATTGCAATAACCTCCTGGTGTCATGGTCAAGTACTTGTGTCACCGACACACATCGCATTTTAACACTACGCCCTCTACATCTCTGCCCATCCCAACTCAATAAAGCTTTATCGCTAGACTACTGTTGATCTTCTGTACCCAAGTGCCCTCCAATAGCACTGCATGAAACTTCTGTAGTAATCTGGAAATATATTATAATGACTTGGGTAGTACGAATCACCCCCGGTGGAGCAGTTGATGCCCCCTCAATGCATATCAGGGATGATTGTTTGGATCCTCTGTAGTAACTCGATTCTTATATTCCTCAGCTCCTCATCCCGTTCGTTCTCCTGCTTCAAGACTTCCCAATCTAGGAGCAAGGGTACCGATAGGGACATCAACTGAGTTTCTCGACCTTTCTCAACAGTGTGTCGGTTGCCTTCTCCAATTCTAATAAGCACTGAATCTCGAAATCATACCACAGTAGCTTAGATAGCCATCTCTGATGTTTCTCAGTCATCATTAGCTATTCCAGAAGATACTTTAAACTCCTCTGATCTGTCCTGACCAGAAAGTGTCATCACAATAGGTAGGGCCACCATTTTTGTATGACCAAGACAATCACCATCAATTCCCGCTCACATACTGATTTGAGCCTCGCTCTTGCCGTAAGAACTTGATTGAAGTAGGCAAACGATTGTTGGTTCTACATGAGCACTACTCCCAACCCGTACCCTGAAGCATCTGTCTCCACCACAAAAGGTTTACTAAAATCTGGAAGTGCTAATACTGAAACGTTGGTCATGACTCTTTTTAGATGATCAAATGTTTGTGTTGTTGCTTCCCCCCATTTGAAATTATCTTTCTTCAACTATTCCGTCAGTGACTGATATCGTGTCATATCCTCTCACGAACTTCCAATAGTAGCCGGTGAGACCTAGGAATCCTCTTAACTCCTTCAAACTCTTTGTTGAGGGCCAATCCACCATAACATTGATCTTGGACTGATCCACTGCTACCCCCGTCCTGGTAACCGCATGTCCAAGGTGATATCGTGTCATATACTCTCACAAACTTTCAGTAGCAGACAATGAGACCCATAAATCCTCTCAACTCCTTCAAACTCCTTGTTAAGGGCTAATCCACCATAGTCTTGATCTTGGACTGATCTACTGCTACCCCCGTTATGGTCACCACATTTCCTAGATACTCCACCTGTAACAGTGCAAAATAAAATTTCTTCAAATTGGCATACAGCTGGTGCTCCGTCAACTTTTCCAGGACTGTCCTTAGGTGCCCTAAATGCTTGGTCTCTATACGACTGTAGATTAGAATATCAACAAAGAAGACCATGACAAATTTCCGGAGGTAAGGTTGAAAAACCCTATTCAAGAGGGATTGGTATGTGGCTAGGGCGATGGTGAGACCAAAAGGCATCACCAAGAACTCATAATGTCCTTCATGTGTCCTGAAGGTGCACACCTGCTGGATTCATTCTGATATGGTGGTATCCTGATTTAAGATCAATTTTTGAGAAAATGACTATCCCATAAAACTCATCCAGTAACTCATCGATCACAGAAATAGGAAACTTAGGACAGTCCTCCAAGGGAAGAAGAGACACCAACGGCTGTCCCGATGTTACACAAAAAATTAAGCCCCGACCATCACAAAAGAAAATATATAATAAAAGAATAACTACGAATGACCCAAGAAGATTGGCCAACTCTTTAGAAGGAAGTAAATATAGACCGGTTTGGTCCAGGAAAACATGTGAAATGTGTGATTTCGATCGCGGGAAGTACAGTGTGCGGGTCACAATTCCACATTTGTCTGGGCGATGGACACCTCGCATCAACAAGTCCAACAATTTCACACCAAAATGTTGGCTCTGAAGAAAAATTTTGAACAGAAGTGCAAAAAATAAGAAAACACAAAAACACAAAGAACACAACATTTAACGTAAAAAACCCGAAAACGAGTAAAAATTAATGAGTCACACCACACCAAAAATTCACTATAAAGAAAATAAGGAGAATTGTATAAATAACACCACAATCAATCCACTCCACACTTTGGAAAACTTCGACACACTACTCTCCATTACACAAGAGAAAACTCGAAATCCATCCTTCTTCCCGTTGACAAAACCGACACAATAAGTTGGAACTTACTGAAAATCGATTACGAGCGCAACAACATGGCACTGCAACCCTTCAAACGATGAGGTTCTGCATCGTAGACTAGACGGTTTGGCGCTCCCCTATGTTCACTGGAGTATTATGCTCTCAAGTTCTGGACTTGTACCTGTTTTAGTGGTGCTGCCTTATTGGCGCTGTGTATAATAAAAAGATTTTCGAGGGCAATGTCCCTAAACCCAATATGGGGGGGACACTCCCCTTACCCCCCTCCCTCGGCACAAGAAACTAACTGTCAAGCTTGATCGGTGAAACTGAGAACTTTGAGTGACCAATTGATTGACACAATCAGACTTCACATAATATAATGATCAAATTGTGAGAGAGAGTGTAATCTAAGTCGTTTTTGTGAGAGAGAGTGTAATCTAAGTCGTTTTTTTATGACTACAAGGAATATGGAAAAAAAAAAACAAAACAAAATCTCTTCATAAAAACACTAAATAACTCGGTACAATCATTAGTGATGACTTTGCCAACAATTACCTATGTCTTAACACTCAAAAGTCCGATATAAAGGCATTCCCCTTAGGACTTGCATTAAAGTCATCACACATGAGACCTTCGCCATAATTCTCACCCATAGGATTTTTGCGACCGCTATAGCCCACATGGCCTAGACCAAAGTCATTCCTAGCATGGTTTTGAAAATCAAACTGGATCACCTATTCTGTTAGGTACAACCGAAAAACCCATCGATCAACCGGTCCGGATATGCAAAAAAATTTTGCGTCGAACCATTCACGATCTTGGAAACCGCAGTTCGACCGGAAACCTATGAATTAGATTTGATTGCATAAACCGCCACGTGCAGCTCCCATTTTCGCTTTCGTCATTGATGCAATGGCCGCACTGTTTGTTGTCGTCTTGAAATGGATTGCTCCTATTCTTTTGAATATTCATTCTCCATCTAGTAAAGCTTTTCGAGGTCATTTAAGAGAGTAGTCTCACCGCGAGAAGAAAAAACAGGAAAGGTGTGAAGGAGAAACCAATGGGATGAAAGCAATCCGTATGAGGGCTCTGTATGGGGAGTTTCCAAAGGAGAAGAAAGCGCATTGGAAACAAAGTCGAAGGAGGGTAAAAAATGAAATTGAGGAAGAAGATGATATTACACAATGGGCAAAGAGTTCCTCAGCGCTGCGTGGCAGATACAAGGATGGGGCGAAGCATGGCAAATTGGAGCCAATAGGAACGTTGAGGAAACTAAGTTGTAATATGGTTGAGGTGCAGACATGCAAGAAAGTTGCAGAAGATTTTAGGTTCTTATGACGTTTTAATTTTTCTTCATTACAGAAATTTTTAAAAAAAGTTTTTGTGGAGTGAGCCTTATATTTGATATCTAAATTCTTTAAAAATAAAATGTTATGAAACTTGAAATAACATGCCAAAATTATAGTGTTGTTAGTTGTTTAAATATTGAGATATTTATTTTATATTTTATAATCATTGTTTTTAAGCTACATCATTTGTATCATATTTAAATAAATTTATAATTTATTATCTTATCCGATTAAACCTCTGGTTCAATCCCGATTCAACATTTGAACCTTAAACCTCTCCCTTCACCAGTTCAATGTCTGGTCCAGATCTTAGAACCTTGATCCCTATAGGACCTATGCTATAATCATTCAGTGCAAGATTGGCTTCATAACTTTCAACCATAAGACAAGCACTATAATAAATCCCCTCATAAAACTTGCTCCATAACCATTCTTCATAAAACTACTGCCGAAACCATCACAAATAAAACTTGCATTGGGACCATCCCCAATAAGATTTATACCCAAAGATAACCTATAAAATTGTGTTGTAATCATCTCATAACTACATGGTAGTCATCCCCTGTGAGGCTTGTCACAATTATCGCCCATCAACCACAAGAGCTGTCATAGACGCCGCCTGTAATACTTGCATCACAATTACCCTCAATAGGATTTCTACAGCATGTGTGGCCCCAAAAAATTGTCACAGTTGTCTCTAACAGGACCTGTGATTAGGAATGTCAATATTAGGCCAAAACAAGAAAATTCAACTTGAAATTCACAAAAAATAGCATTCTGATCAACCAAAATAAGATTTGGGCAGAAGTCAAATCTAGCTTAGTAAATCTAAGAAAAATCATGTCGAACCAGGTTCATGTCAACCTAAAAATAAAACTATTTTATTTCTTAAGACTAGCATGAAACTGTAAATTTTGTTATTTCTTATTTGAGTCCAAAGTGAATATTCATATTCACTTCGAGTCGGGTCTAATGCATCACAGCTTAAATATTTTTCATGTTATGCTGATTAGCTTTTGATTTGGCTGACTCGGAACTAGGTTGGGATTTTTAGCTTTTTTGATCAACAAGTTGAATTCAGGTTGACCATATTTATGTAGGATCATTTGATAGCAAAATTCAAACTTGATCCTGGTGAACAAAAAATTGACACCCCTATTGATGCAGTCGTCATAGAATCCATATCATAACCATCATCATTAAGAACTAAACCACCATCATACCCCGTAAAACCCGTAGCACAATCATTCACAACTCTGACAACACATTCTTTCACAATGTATTGGCACCTTCCCTTATAATATGAGGAACAACAAAGACTTCTAATTCTTTCATACGATCGGAAGGTGTTCAATTGGGTGTACAATGTGTTACCTTAAATTTTCTATGTAAAAACTACCAAGTCCGCATGCTCTCTAATTGTTGTGTTAAATATATAAAAAAAAGCCAATACAATCGAAATCAATTCTCAATATGACTGATACAATTTGATGAATAAATCGGCATAATTTTCTATAAAAATTATGGCAAAACAAATATTTTTATTTAATAATCCAAAACAATATAAATACAAGGATAAGCACCTACAATTTCAGAGGAAGGTGATTTCTTCCAATTTCTACAATTGGAGATGTAATAGGTCTCTCTCAAACGTTAAATCTAAGATTCATAACAAACAAACTCATGCATACTTAACCCGGAACCCATTAGGGTCTAATTATACTGAAAGAGTAATTGCCCACAAATTGCCCTAAACCACCATCATACCCCGTAAAACCCGTAGCACAATCATTCACAACTCTAACAACACATTCTTTCACAATGTATTGGCACCTTCCCTTATAATATGAGGAACAACAAAGACTTCTAATTCTTTCATACGATCGGAAGGTGTTCAATTGGGTGTACAATGTGTTACCTTAAATTTTCTATGTAAAAACTACCAAGTCCGCATGCTCTCTAATTGTTGTGTTAAATATATAAAAAAAAGCCAATACAATCGAAATCAATTCTCAATATGACTGATACAATTTGATGAATAAATCGGCATAATTTTCTATAAAAATTATGGCAAAACAAATATTTTTATTTAATAATCCAAAACAATATAAATACAAGGATAAGCACCTACAATTTCAGAGGAAGGTGATTTCTTCCAATTTCTACAATTGGAGATGTAATAGGTCTCTCTCAAACGTTAAATCTAAGATTCATAACAAACAAACTCATGCATACTTAACCCGGAACCCATTAGGGTCTAATTATACTGAAAGAGTAATTGCCCACAAATTGCCCTAAACCACCATCATACCCCGTAAAACCCGTAGCACAATCATTCACAACTCTAACAAAACATTCTTTCACAATGTATTGGCACCTTCCCCTATTATATGAGGATCAAAAAAGGCCTCTAATTCTTTCATACAAACGGAAGGTGTTCAATTGGGTGGTACAATGTGCTACCTTAGATTTTCTATGTAAAAACTGCCAAGTCTGTATGCTCTCTAATTGTTGTGTTAAATATATAAAAAAAGCCAATACAATCAAAATCAATTCTCAATATGACTGATACAACTTGATGTATAAATCGGCACAATTTTCCATAAAAATTAGGGCAAAACAAGTATTTTTCTTTAATAATCCAAAACAATATAAATATAAGGATAAACACCTACAATTTGAGAGGAAGGTGATTTCTTCCAATTCCTACAATTGGAGATGTAATAGGTCTCTCTCAAACCTTAAATCTAAGATTCACAACAAACAATCTCATGCATACTTAACCCGAAACCCATTAGAGTCTAATTATACCGAAAGAGTAAATTGCCCTTAGGCACACAAAAGACCAAATTTACTTAGGCTATGTACCGTCATAACAATACTCCCCTCTCAAAAGACACCTTGTCCTCAAGGTGAGGAAAACAATTGTTGGATTAAGTTGTATGGTTCCCATGGTTCTTCATCATCAACCAATTCTTTGCATTTAATCAAAAATTCATAATGAACCTCATGAATTTGAAATGCTATCTTATAGCCATTTATCAGTCATACACAAATCTAATGGTGCCCTGAGTTCGAATCAATCTTAGAGAATGTCGCAACCCGAAATAGCTCATCGATCACCAGAATATCTATCAGCTTCGTATTGTGTCTCTTCCATGTCTGCCAACTTCAATCTTAATTGATTCTCTTTGTTCGAGACATTTGAATGTGGTGCTATCTCATCCAAGTGTCGTCGCTCAAGTCCGCTCCTGATTCTTCGCTCGATATGACATCTCCTGATTTGCCTAAAGTAATGACGCCGACCTGATGTCGCGCGAATGTTTTTGGTTGTTGCTGCTCACATCTGTTCCCAACGTCGCCGCTCAATCGCGTGGCGTGCGGAGGCAGTTTGTATGAACCACCATGATCTTTAATCATTTCTTCCAAGATTGCAAATTCAAGTCGAATTGCCTCTCCATGTACGGGAAACACTCCATTATCGAAAAAACATTCCTATATTTCTGATATGAGGTGCTTCTTCTCTTTCTCTAATTTTCCCTATTTACCGCCATCACTCCTACGATTTAAAAATCTCGTGCATACCCAACCCTAATCCTATTAGGGGCTATTTATACCAAACTCTAATAATAATAAAAGACCAATTTGCTCCTAGACTAATGAAAGAGAACATTGCCCTTAGGCTTGGCTGGCGTAATAATACTCTAAAAAAAACACACAGTCCTCAAGGTTAGAAAAGATGAAGGTCTTCCTCCTCCCCCTCACAACATCTTCCTTTGCCTCCTCACTATATGCCTCCTCCCCCACAAACTAAAAAAACTTGGAGCGTGTGATCCTTGCACTGATGGCTAGGGCATATTTCTCATCACATCGAAAACATAATCAATTCGCTCTCTTATCCAACACCTCTTCCTTTGTGAGGCGCTTAAAATTTCCCTCGGGACAGGCCCCTTATTCCTCTCCTCCAGCATCTCCTTCTGACGTGACACCAACTAGATCCTCGGTATCATGGTCATCGAGGAACATATGAAAGCTCTATCATCTACCTCATTCCCTACTGTCTCAAAAATTTGAATTTCACCAGTAAGTTGGGAATTAGGCCCTTCATGAAGTTTCCATCCAATTATGCTTAAGAAATCTCCCTCAGCATCCCTACAATAGTTCGAATCTCTCCCTATATTCCATGACAGTCCCCTCCCGGGCCAAGACATAGAATTGCTCGTGTAGGACTCCTTCCCAAATTACTCATAAAAGTTCCAACAAACAATCCTTAAATTCCTCACACAAATAGACTAGGTATTTAGCCTCCCTTCATTGAAACCAGACTAGGAATTACCCCTCTAAACTTAAACCTGACGCCATGAGTTTCTCCTCCCCATTTAGCCTATTCACCGTGAAATATCACTCCACCCGATACACCAACCCATATGCATCTTCACCCTTGAAGATTGGCATATTCAATTTCCTAATCCTAGCAAGTCCATGCCAACTTCCTCTTCCTTTGTTCTTTCCCCCATGTATCGAGGGTAAAACTTCCCCTTGTGATCATATTCATATCACATCCTTGCTCCTATCCTTTCTTCTTCGCGCTCCTCCATACCCCTTGCACAACCTCTTCTCAGTGTTTCAGCTCAACCGCCTCCATCAATCTCTAACCCACCCTCAATTAGACCCCCATTCAGAGCCTTGGGAGGAGGTTCTTTAACTGGGATGCTTTCCTCCTTGTGTTTCTCTTGTTCAATCACTTTCTCATTCAATTTAGCCAAGGCTTCTCTGGTCACACATTGGTTAGAGTTTTCAAATTGAATCACCAACAAAATCTTGAATTGCATCTCAATAAGTTTCCTCAGCATCTCCTCCAAGCTCATGAATCGGCACTCAAATCAGTTTTCCATGGAGGAAAACATTCCTTCTATGGTGGAGAAGTTTAATCCATACCATATCTGATTTGACTAATCTCTTCTGCTAAATTTTCCTCCAAATCATTTTTCCTAGCCATCATTACTCCGAAGAAGATTTTCGATCCCCCAAGGCAAAATTTTTATAACTAAAATCTTGTAGTTTGCTTCTAGACAAGTAAAATGAAGTGACCGTTCCATAAGTCAGTGATCCTAGATCACTTCAATCTAGGTCGTCGCTTCTCAAATAGCTCCAATCATAAATGTCTAGCGAGATTCGATCACACGATGGCTGATCATGTAGCTGCAGTCCCATCTTCTCAAATAGCTTTAATCTCAACTACTTGTGAGGGCAATGCAAAAAAAAGAGAAAGATGGGAGTTATGGAGTGGAAGTAGAATAAATTTAGGAGTTTTACGTCTTTGTATGTTGTGGTCTTCGAAATTGAGGGCAGGGCACTTATGTACGACTGTCTTCCTAGCTCGAGTCACTCTTTAAAGAGACATGTAGTGATCCATTCTTCGCTTACAAGTGAGCTCTATAACATGGTTCAGTCCAAAAGCGCGCCCAAGTTTGTCGGCTTCCCTGCTGGTTGGAATCACGTCTGCTTTGCACGGTTGATGGTCATAGCGAGAGATTACGGCGACTGCATAAGAATCATCTTACCGAGTGCACGTCAATCTCGTCATTCTACAGAAATCAAAATGCTCTGATACCAATTTGATACAATTTGACGTAGAAATCGACACGATTTATCACATAAATTAAGGCGAGCAAATATTTTTCTTTAACAATCTAGAACAACACAAACACAAGGATAAGCACCTACTATTCGAGAGGTTGGCGATCTCTCCCAATTCCAACAAGTCGAGAGAAAGGAAGTCTCTCCCAAACCCTAAACTTAAGAGTCACAACAAAGAATCTTATGCATACCTAAATCCAAGCCTATTAGAGTCTATTTATACTAAAAGAATAATAGATAATGAAAAATTACATTATCCTTAGGCACACAAAAGGCAAAATTGCCTTTAGTCTAAGGCAACGGCTTAACAATGACCAACTCAATTCCTATACACAACACGATCAAATTTTGATTTAAAACATTCTTACACTAATGACCGAATTTTCTTCGATTAAAGTGAAAAAAAATAGACATTAGCAGCTAGAAAGGAATAAAACAGAAAAATACCTCTCTCTTGCTTTCTGCCGCGAGGAACCATTGTCTTCATGCCAAAGTATAGGGAATGGCTTGATGTCATACGGTTTTAAAATCTGCAATACAAACTAATTAGATTACTTTTTAATCGCAGAAAGCGGCCCGCTTAGATCCAAAATTTGCATCTATAGAGCTCTTGACCACCAAAAAGTTGACAGTGCGCAATCTTAAGTTGAAATAAAATAAAGGTGCAATTAAATATACAGTATACATTTCTCACGTATTTACATATCTCATACCAAAATTTTTATATTAGTACTCAAAATCTTTAAGATCACAAAATAATAATAATTCACATATCTCACAATTAGACTTTCATATTAGCACTCAGAATTTTTAATATTGCATCAAAAATAATATTATTATTACTTTTTAAAAGTGAAAATTTTAGGTGTGATATAAGCAAATGCATAAGAATTGTGTGCTAGGTATGTAAATTTCCCAAAAAACAACCTGGAAAAACTGATATGTTCATAGCAGAGGGATGAGGTCGGCATCAAAATCAAATTTGAAAATAAAAATGAGTTAACTGGTACCTTGCAGGAAAAAAGACAGATTTACCTTTGCAGGAAAAAAGACATACTTCGGAGGTTCAGGGATGTGAGGATGGGGCAAAGGATTAAAATAAGTAGCATTCCTGCAAGAGCAATTCTGCATGAAAGGAAAGTAAATGAAGATCCACAAAATAATGAAAAAAGTTGCAGGAGTAGTGGTAATAAATTGATCGCAAACTTACAAAACCAAATTATTATTGATAAAGTGAACTGATGAGGTGCAAATGTTTCTCTCGGTCAAACAAAGAAAGCCATTCATTCCACCACTACAATATTTTAAGAAAAAATTATAAGTAATCGAAATAAAAAAAATCATTCAAGCAGTGACCTAAGTATAAGCTTACAGACCTCAGAGCTGCATCTATTATAATTTGATATGATGCATGCAATCCAAATTGAGATCTCATTTGATATAGTGAAGCAAATTGCACGGCCAAAGGATGATTACTATTGACATAAATTATGTCAAACATTATATTATTTCTAAATCTTTCCTCCTCCTGACAAAAAACATAAATGAGGTATACTTCACTAATAAAGACAAACATGTTCAAACAAATATGCAGGTATCCAATTACAAAACAAGGGGCATTTACTTACATACAACCCAATTCTAATGTATTTATATATCTAATACCAAAACTTTACTTTTTTACAATTTTACATCTTTCATATCCCATAAAAAATGCCACAATTTTAACTTTTAAAAAATGAAGTACACCTTTTTATGCATTGTCAAGGTTTTAGGTGTTAGATATGCAAAGTACATAGGAGTTGGGTGGTATTTATGTAAATCTTCCAAAATAAAATTCAACTAACAGATGTTCCCACCGTCAATGACTCTTCGAGCTTCCTCGTCTCAGCTAACAAGCGTCTTTCATCAATAAAAGGCAATTTTGCAACCCCCTAACATAAAATCGAAATGCCAAATGTAAAGCACAGCTTTATATAATAAAATTCCAAATAACATTGTGCAATCCAGTCTGACAAATATAAAATACCTGCCACGCGAACTTTTTACCATTCATATCAATCTCAAAATCTGAGCGCAGAAATAAAAAGAGCTTTAGTTTAGAATACGGATCAATAATCAGTAGAGTATGCGGATGAAATAGAGCACCAGGTGGCTGTTTGGGATCATTCCTTTCTTTTAAATATATATGTATATGTATGCATGTATATATATATATATATATATATCTATACACACACATATATAGTGTTATTTATATTTTGATTTGAAATAAAATATGTTTAGCATGTTAAATATATTTTTTTCATTTTTTATGTTTATTAAATATTAAATTTGACCGGACAACAATAGTTGACGACAACTAGCGTTAGTAGTCTTTGTTTATAAAATCACTTAATGGGAGCTTTTTCCGGGTCGCGGCGTGGTACCAGCTACAGCACAATGTATGAGATACTGTAGATGCTACAGTACCGTGGCCCAAATTTCCTCCCCTTTCTTTTTCATTTTCCTCTCTCTTCCTTTCCTTTTCTATGATTCTCCTATTTTATGTCTTCCTTTTCTATTTCTTTCATTTTCCATGAAATCCCCTATTATAAATCCTATTATAAATCCTTGCCTTTATAAATCCTTGCCTATTATATTACTTCATTTTTATTTTATTTGCTAATTGAAAGCATTGCCTAATACAAGTCTTAATCCCTCATATATATAGGGGTTTTTTTTTGCTTAGAAAAGAAGATTTGGATGAGTGCAGATTTCTAAGTGATACCTTTGAAGCATTCTTTTCCTCTAGGGCTATATTCGACAGCAAGGTGCTGCTCCGAATGTAACTCGTCTGAGGTGATGACCGTCTCGGCTGTAGCTCAATCCCAAAGAGACATTTTATCTTTTTGCAACCCTTATTAGAGTATGTGTTATGTCTTTATGTTTGTGTTGTTGTTTTGTTATCGTTTATTTTTTATTTTGACAAGTCCTGTTGTAATCTTTGAAATTCAAAAATAATAATAATATTTATGTTGTGGTTTTTGCTTCATTTGGTGTCATTTAGTATCCGAGTCAGCCCAACCCTACTCATATCCAAGGGTTCCCTAGATTCTGCCCTACCCAAACCACCTCCAAAATTTTTCTACCTTAAAAGTTTTGACGAATGAGGTCGAAGCTTCCCCAACCCTGGAAGATTGACGTGGGAGCCTTTTTCCGGGCTGCATCACTGTAGTTGCTCCCCTTTTATTTTTTGTTTCCCTCTCTCTTCCTTTCCTTTTTATGATTCTCCTATTTTATTTCCTATCTATTTTATGCTTGTCTTTTCTATTTCTTTACTTTTTCATGAAATCCCCTATTATAAATCTTTGTCTATTATATTGCTTCATTTTTATTTTATTTCTTAATTGAAAGCATTGTCTAATATAAGTCCTAATCCCTCTTATATATAGAGGTTATTTTTTTTTAGGAAAGGAGATTTTGATGAGTGCAGATTTCTGAGTACTGTCTTTGAAGCATTCTTCCCCTCTGTGGGCTATATCTGACGGCTAGAAGATGCTCTGGCTGTAACTCGTTTTAGGTGGTGACCGTCTCCAAGAGTTCGGGTGGTGCTCTGGCTATAGCTCGACCCCGAAGAGACATTTTATCATTCTGCAACCCTTATTGGAGTCTGTGTTGTGTCATTATGTTTGTGTTGTTGTTTTGTTGTCGTTTATTTCCTGTTTTGACGAGTCTTGTTGCAATCTTTGAAATTCAACAATAATATTACTATTTTTGCTCCCGTATCAAGTTGATTTGCTTAAAAAACTAAAATAAAAAAAAATGTAAAATAAGTACACTAAACAAATATGCTTTTATAAATAAAAACAAACAAAAAAAAAAGTCCAAATATGCTTTAGACAAATGCCTGTTTCGTTTTACCTTCAGGATAGAAAGAGCTTAAAGATGAAGTTGGATCAGTCATTAGAACACCATAGTGTTTAGGCAGAGCTTCAGAGCTGGAACAAAAAAATACAAAAATATAAATAAAATGCGTATCAGATAAATTAACATCAAATTTTCATTAATATATGCAAAAGTACACCGCAAACTTGGTTTACAACCAACCTGGAAGCTGGTAGTGTTCCCATTAATTGATCAAATGGTTTAAATGGTTGACCTCGGAAAAACGTGATCTCCAAATCAGTAAGGCCCTTCAGATCAGAAGCAAAGGGAGCATAATGGTATGGGTAAAACCTGAAATTTTCAGAATTGTTTAAAACTTGAATTCCATATTTAGGAAGTTACAAAATTTGTTTTGGATATAAAAGTTAACTGTCAAGAAGTACCAATTTAATTGGGAAAATTTATCAGATATGCACATCTTAGTTTAGAAAGATTTACTTAAAAAAGGAACGACAACATTAATTGAGCGTTCAGACATCAACACTAACCACTGCCAGGAGCAGACACCTTCATAATAATATCTCATGATCCAACAGAGTCCTTCAACATATTTTTGAACCTGAGAAGCATATATCATACTGGAGTTAACCCAAGCCACGACCAAACGATAAATACCATTGTTAAAATTCAAAGAAAGTAGAAGACAACTCTTCAATAGAAACAACACAAGAGCAAGCAATAATGATGACTGCAAAATTAGAGAAAATACAACAGCATAAAAGACATAAACCCCTCCTCCTCTAGAGGAGGGCAGCAGATCAGGAGGGTAAAAAGGAAGCTACTATAGGACTGGCCAATAGCTGGGACGAGCCCGGGAGGGGTGGTGGAAGATAGTCGACATGCAGGAAGTAGCGGAAAGGGGAGTCTTGCTCGACACAGCAAGGAGGTGACCTGCTAGAGTGGTAGGCAGGTGGAGGGAAGGTCCGTGGGGCTGGATAGCAGGTTTGGGGAGACGGGACAGCAGGTGGGAAGGCGGGACAGCAATTGGGGATGACAAAACAGCGGTGAAAATGATCCAACAGTAGGCTGGGATGTTGTATGGGTGGCGGCAGGGGCAGGTGGGCAGTGCTGGAAAGCTGGCAGCTGAGCAGGGGGAGGGATGGCTGGATACAGCCGGAGTACTGCAACCTCCTCAGATACAACCCTAGAATAGGAGAAACGCTCCAGACAGACCTAAACCCTAAACCCTAAACTCAAAATAATCACCAAAAACTAATTCCCTAAGCAAAACACCCCCCCTATATATAGTAGGGATTAGAACTTATTGATAGTGTTGTTAAATAAAAAAGAAATTAAAAAGGGAAGACTAGAAATAGGCAATGCTTATAAAATAAGAAAAAAAATAAAAATGGGAAGAACTAGATATAGGCAATGCTTTTATAATATTAAAGAAATAAGAAGGGATGAAAGAGAATTAAGCAATGACTTATAATAGAAGATTAATGGGAAATGAAAAAAAAGATATGGAAATTCCAGCTTCCCCAGGAGGGCCGCTGGTCTAGCAGAAGGCTCAACTGACCGCAATAAGACCGGTTTGGCCGAACTCCACAAGCAGCCCCGCGTAAGTCTCCCGAGGTTGGAGGAGCTTCAAACTCATTTGTTGAAGCTTCTGAATTCCACTGTTGCACCTGAATTCCACTGTTGGCTGCACTTGTGAGCGTACATCCATCTAGATCCAATTTCCTAGGACTACGTGTCTTGCCCTTTTGAATCTTCCCAAAATAACCCATGGTTGGTTCAAGCGGGTGTGCAATGAGAGGATCTAAACCTTGCCCCAAGGCGGTGGTGCTATGCCATCCGTGAGACCTTGAAAAACCGTTGGTTGTATTGGTACTGTATCCGGAGCGGGTGTCTCAGTCGTCTCGTTCGGTGTCAGCACTAAAAAAGTTCCACTAATGCCACTCTACTAGGAAAGGCTCCTTTAATCACCGGCTCTGGCGAGGGAAGTAGAATGATGTGCTTCCCCTCCTTGATGAAGGAATATGTTTATGAATCCATCTTGTTGATCCTCCGGTCAAACTCCCCACAGGCGTCTCAACAGAAGGTAATGGACATCCATAAGGATCACATCACCACAACTGGTCCTATAGCTGGCCCCCAATTGAAAACTCTACTAAGCATGTCCGATCAATGCTAACCTGATCTCCTTTTTCAGCCACGTTAGTGAAATTGGTTGGGAATGCCTCTGAGTCACGAGTCACATTTTATCTACTATTTATGTCGATGTCACGTTCTTGCTGCTCTGACGTCGATGATAAGGCTACAAACCTTTCCGTTTACTGTGCAGCGGGTGTAAAATATGTTGTGGCGAAGCCACTACGAACCTGTCATGTCCTCTGTCTACAGGATTCATCGAATCATGAGCGTCTCTCCTTCATCTAGGGAAAGCTGATATATGTCACATTGTTCCTCAGTTTTCTCCTCATCGCTAGTCTTCTTCGCAGCACCCTGATCTGTGAGTGCGACTAAACTGCTCGTGGGACAACTGGAGGCTATGTGACCGTAACCGTGACATCTGTAACACTTCCTGATCGATATAGTGTTGGAGGAGCTACTTCTCCTGTTTCTTCCAGCTTTGATCTGGAGTATTATTTCCTTATCCGAGCTTACTAGTGTCTCCCGGGATATCCTTCTCGGTCGTAGTAACTGTAGCAGACTGTCTGCCTGACGGATGTTGCCTGAAGGATGGTTGTTGCCTGCTCTGCTTCTGTTGCCTCTCCTCCTTCAGTGCTAGTGTTTGAACATCTCCAAGTGACGAACAAGGCTGCAGCTATACTATATTGCTAATGGCTGGCTCCAGAAACTCAATTAATAGGTTATGGTATGCTCCTCTGGATCAACCAGATCACACCTCATCTGCAGCTGATCAAACTGCTCCATGAACTTCTCTACTGACAGATCCCTCTGCTGCAGGTGGTGGAGTCTTAGAAACATATCCTCACAGTAATAGAGTGTGAGGTATTTCCTCTGCATCACTTTCTTCATCTTTTTTCACTTTGTAATCTTATCGATGCTTCCCTTTTCCTCTGTCTCTATAAGTTTTCCAACGACAAAGAGGTATTTTTTCTCCATTTGATGGCAGCTAGTTTGACCCTCTTATCCTCTGACACATCTTTATACTCGAAGATTCGTTCAACAGATTGCAACCAATCAATAGTCTCTTGATACATACCTCCCTCAAACTCTGACAGATTCACTTTGATGTCGAAGTCTCTGTGTTCTCAAAATGACACCTCATCTCGGAGATTCTCCCTCTGGGAGGGATTCAGATATCCCTCTCTATGTCTTCTATGATATTGTAATTTGAAACGTCATGGCATGTCTTCTTCATCGTTGAAAATCTACCCATGGAAGGGATTCAAATTGTCATTTCTTTCTCCCTATCTAGATCCTTGTCGAAGTTAACCTCCTCCTATGTTAACTCTTTAATCTCTGCAAGCCTCTGAAGAAGACGATGTAGCTCTCATCGTATCTCTTCTCGGATAGGCTCAGACATATTTCTCTTTGGTGACATGACTAGGGATTAAGGAATAGGAAAGAAAAACTTTGGTGAGGTTAGGTATTGGGTTGTGGAAAGAATATTTGGTGGTAGAAAAGAAAATTTTTGGTTTATGGCGGATGCTAGGATAGGACTAAAATTAGGCTGGCTCTGATACCAAATGATACCGCAGTTAACCCAAACCATGACCAAACAACAAATATTATAACTGAACTTCAAAGAAAGTATAAGGCGACTCTTCAACATAAACAATACAAGCAACAATGACGACTACAAAATAAGAGAAAGGACAACAACATAAACGACAAAAATGACCCCCACTAGAGGGGAGCAGATCCCGAGGATAGAAAGGAAGTTGCAGTAGGACTAGATGGTAGTTGGGACGAGCCTGAGAGGGGTGTTGAAAGGTGGTCGACGCGCAGGACAACAACAAAAAAGGGAGTCCTGCTGGACAACAACGAGGTGGTGGCCTGCTGGAGTGGTAGCCAGGCTGGAGGGCAAGTCCTGGGAGCTGGATAGCAAGTTTGGCGAGGCAGTACAGTGGGTGGGAAGGGTGGACAGCGGGTGGGAAGAAGGGGCAGTAAGCAGAAAGTCCGGACAACAAGCGTGGATGACCGGATACCGGTAAAAATGGTCGGACAACAGGTTGGGATGTTGTATGGACGGCGACAGGGGTGGTTGGGCAAATGCTGGGAGGCTAGCGGCTTAGAAGGAGGGCGGAGGGACAGGAAAAGGGAAGAAGATATAACAACACCTCGAAGCATGATACAGCCGGAGCACCACTACCTCCTCGGATACAGCCCTAAAACTAAGAAAAAATTCTACACATAAATCTGAACTCAGAATAATCACCAAAAACTCAATTCCCTAAGCAAAACACCCCATATATATGATAGAGATTAGGACTTATATTTGGCAATGCTGTAAAATAACAAAGAAATTAAAAAGGAAAGAACTAGAAATTGACAATGCTTGTAAAACAAGAAAGAAAAAAAAAAAAAGGGAAGAACAAGAAATAGGCAAAGCATGTAAAATAAGAAAGAAATTAGAAAGAAAAGAAATAGAAAGAGGCAATCACTTCTAATAGAAGATTAATTGGGAAAGGAAAGAAAGAATTGGAGGGAAAAGGAAGAGAAGGGGGCATTGGAGGGGGTGGAGTGGAGGCAATGACTTCTAATAGAAGGCTAGACCGACCCCAACTAGGCCGGTTTGGCCGGCCTCAAGCAGCCTGCAGGGGGGTTTGGTTCAGCATCAGCAGAAGGCGGGACCGGCCCCGGCCAGGCTGGTTTGGCCAGCCTCCCCAAGCAGCCTCACATCAAAATGTGATAGAATTAAGCCAATTTGTCCGCATAATAGGTTGAAAAATGGCCATTTCAGCTACAAAAAAACTTTGTAATGTTGCCAATCCGGTGCATTATCCAGCAAAAGTGATTTTCACATTAATGTCCAAACACATATTATCTATTAGATGGAATTTATCATAAACGCTGACACATTAAAGCACAAAAGGTGAAAGTCATGCTCCACAACAAGGCAGAGCTAAGAAAACTGGAAAACTTACATACCACTCAATTCTTATGTATTTACATATCTAACACATAAACTTGAATTTTTAAATATATACCGCCTTACCTATGCATGAAAAGGTGTATTTCACTTTTTAAAAGTAAAAAAATGGTGATAATTTTGATGTAATATGAATGATTTGGGTGATGTAAATGTAAAAGGCAAAGTTTAGATGTTAGAAATGTAAATACATAGGAATTGGGTCGTATGTATGCAAATGCCTCAAAAAATTCCTAATTACTATCTGAGGCATCACTTCATTACTGATTATAGCCAGAAACTCATTATAATACTCATGTCAGTCAACCGTTAAAAGAGTGGAGTGCAATATACCAGTTTAAGACTACAAATTTGCACTATTGTCATAATCAGCACCAAGTTTAGGCTTGTCGGAGCCCAATCTCTACTCTTAGCTGGTTTTGCAATAGAATACTGCATCAAACATCAAAAGGTAACGCTATTTGAACTTTGAACTTCATTTAGTTCCTATCCATTTATCTGGATTCATGGTTCCTCCTTTTTGTTTTCTTTATTGGGACATTTACATACCACCCAATTCTTATGTATTTATAGACCTAACACCAAAACTTTACTTTTTATATTTATACCAGCCAATATTTCATATCACATAAAAGTGCCACTATTTTAAATTTTAAAAATTGAAAGACAACTTTTCAGGCATAGGTAGGGTAGATATATGTAAAAATTGAAATTTTGGCGTTAGACATGCAAATATATAGGAATTAAGTGGTACGTACGTAAATCTTCCCTCTTTATTTTACCATACCGGAATCCTACAAGTAATTTCAATCCATAATAGTTTTGACAACTCCTTTTCATTAGCCCTTGTGCACTGATTTAGTTTTTCCACCTTACCCAACCTGCCCGCACCAGTAAGGGAACACAAAAAAGTCATTTTACTCCATTGTATTACCTCTTGATTATAACTCCTGCACAAATCTCCAACAATTTATAATTATGGGGTTGTTTGATTGAGTATATTATGAGCGTGCAGAGTTTGAAATGGAGAGATCTTAAATTTATAAGTACGTTCAGTGTAATAAGATTCCTAAATATTTCTCTTGTGGGGGGTTTTGAATACCTCCAATGGTTCATTTTTTTAGAATTCATCAAAATTGAGCGAATTCCAATCCCAACATTTGCTCAACACATTGAGCTCATCTTGACGCTCACAAAGTCCATCATCCAAGCACTCACAAATGCCTTTGGTTCCCCCACTCATGATCTCTAGCATTCTCACGATTCAAAAAACCTTCGACAACCCTACGCTCACGACCGATAACCCTAAAAGATTCATTTTTTCTCCAGAAAATCTGAAAAATATATTAAAATTATATATTAATACAAAGCAGATATTTAAAATATATATTAATAAAATTTCAAGATTCATTTTAGTTTCAACTAAATAAAAAAAGATCTCTAGAATATAAATTAAAACCAACAAAACAACCTTCAGCATTTCAAATAAATTGTGTTTACATAACATTGCTTTTAAAATAAACTTGCAATCAAATAACCCCTATAATTATTTAAAACCATCCTTTATATAACTTTACTGTATAGATAAACTAGTATTATTTTCTAACCTAGATTCAGGTTCTTATTTACCCTTCTCAATTGGGTATACTGCATTGTAAGTCTTAATAGTATAACCTAATTCTTCTTTTATTTTCCATAATATTCACTCATAAGAAAGCACCCCAAAGACACCTATTCAGGTAAATTTTCAATATTAAAATCTTCATCATACACTTACCCAAAATATAAGAAATCAACTTTATAACACCTTTAACGTTTATTCTTATCCAATGTTGCATAAATTACTACACCTCAATATGCCTCAATATTTGTACAAAACTTTCTCCATAATACATCGTTGCCATTTTTTCTTATCCCTGCCAAACTATTAATTTTCATCCTTTTCAAGCATCATCTACGTGCAATTCAGTTTTAATGGAAGTTATTATTTTATCCATTTTCCCCTTCTTTCATACAGTACATGAAGTTCTATCAATAAATTGTTCAATTTAGTCATCTCAAAAACCAAACAAATTTGAAGAGACTATGCTCCAAGTGCTCTATAAAACAAGGTTTATAATTAATTTCTTCATTGGTCTAACTTTGCAATTTAATCTAATCATCATTGGGACTGTTAGAAATATTGGAATCAACGTTTCATTTGTATTTTTTTTTCCATCATTCAACCTAAGCACCGCTGAATAGTATTAAAGTGTGCTTAGATGTGGAGCTTGTGTGCACATTAATTAAGAAAAGGCCATTGAGATCCATGTCCATGAAGGGGCAACAATTTTATAAAGTATGGATGAGAAACCCACATTAACCCTACCGTTTTAACCAACTAAAAGCATAATAATACATAGAACATTACTTACTAGTTAATTCCCAATAAATAAGATTTGTTGAACATTAATCTTCAAAAGCATGATTATGCGGTTCATATTAGAGACGAAAGTTCTTTAACAAAGAATATATCAAATAGACCAAAAAATTTTAATATATTACTGGTCAGTGACAGATATAATTTATTAATAGTGATTTACAAACATACCACTTAATTCTTATGTATTGACACATCTAACACCCAACTTTAATTTTTTAACATACGCCACCTTACCTATGCATGAAATGATGTATTTCTAATTTTAAAGTTAAAATAGTGATATTTTTTATGTTATAAAAAAGATTTGGGTGGCATAAATGTAAGAAATAAGTTTAGGTGTTAGATATGTAAATAAATAAGAACAGAGTGTACGCATGTAGAAATTAGAAAGAATATCATAGGACCAAGTACAATTATCCAGCAATGAACTCAAACTCACGAGGTCATTCTTCAATTCTTCAATTGAATTAACAGCTTCTTCTCCAAACTTCTCAGTATAGTACCTTTCTTTATATCCCGGTTCCCCCAATTTGATCTGGCAAAGAGGAAAGCTACAACAAGGTCAAGCGGTATGGCAATAAGAGCCAAGCTTAAAAGCTTATAGCGATGAATTAAATGTCAAAAAAGGTACACTCCAAATTATACTATTGCTTAACTGTTGAGCTATCAAAATGGTCCCAAGTAGAAGGCCCAACTCAAGGGAAAACACAGTCATTAAAACGTCAAAAAGTATGCATGCCCCATGCAATGCATGGGAAAACAATTAAGCAACTCTGCAAAATAATCGTGAGGTAATTTTTATACTGAAATGAATGTGATTGTAAATTGCACTGCTGATTTCGTAATAATATCAAACTTTAATAATAAGGTTGACCTAAAGTTCACATAAAGTTAGAGCTATAATTAGCAAGATATGATTTTCCTGTGTATTTATTCACCAAACTGATTCAGCTGAACTAAATGTGCTTAAAGCTTGTTTTAGGGTCTCACTTCTCATCTTACAGGATTTTTGTTTGATTATTAGGATTTTAACATACTTCTTTGGCCTATGTTTGCTATAAAGACTGTCTAATGAAATTTAAAGGTTGTGAGGTTTTTGTTGTGCTATTTAGGCCTCGTTCAGTATGGTATTCCTTAGCACATATGACATTAAATGTGTGCCTTCCAAATCATCAAGTGGCCCAACAAATTTATGGTAAGAATATGAAGAAGTCATCATTATCACTCTAAACAAAGCCTTCAAAAGCTTTCTCTTTCAAGCTATCAAAAGCTAGATTTTTTCCCCTAGAATCTTTAGTTAGGAATCAAAGTAAAAACTCGTTATCATTATCATTAGCCTTATCGCAATTAGGTGATTGGTTGTGGATGTTGTACATTCTTTTCTAATTGAGTGCTACATGAGATGGTAAAACTATTTTTCAAAAGTCTTTTGCGGCGGTGTTACTTCGGGTCTATGCAATTTCCTTCCAAACATGTTAATACTAACTATATAAGCTAGTTTTATTAGTGCATAGTATTTCCCCGTTTGTACATGAAACCACCCAAATATAATTTTACTAACTTCATCTGTATTACGTTATACTACCACCACCCACATGTTATAATCATTTTTCACTCTATTTTTCATAGGCTTCTCACAAATCTATGTTAAAATTTTCATGTATGATGCACCAACTTGGTTGTCATATGACCCGTCATAGTTGACATTGAGATTAAATTAATAAAACAAGTCTTATCGTAATTTATAAAATAAATTTAAAGCATTCATGATATTCTCCACTATTGTGACTCTTAAGATATTTTTCATTTTAACCGCCAAGCAATAACCCTCCATATTTTGTCCTTTACTGATAAATCCATTCTTCAGTATAATAGCTACATGAGATTAAAATAACAAACTAGTGTATCACTTGATTTTCTAGTAATATTGATTTATATTCATCAATTTCACATCCATTAAAGTTACCTAACATTTTAATCTTTAATAAACCAATTTTGTGCCCCTCATCTTCTAAAAATTTCCGCATTATTTTAACTTTTTAACTCATGTCAAAAGATGTTTGACCTATCAGCATTATGTGATAAGAAAGCATAACCAAGATACCTGTATTGAATATGTTTCATGAGTATCTACATAACTAATTAAAAAAACATAAAATAAATAATGATATTTGACTTAATCAAAGAAAAGGTTAATTTGTATATGTTAAAATATTGGAGTAGAGTAGCATATATTATTGATAGAAAGAGGGATACATAAACTCTATGACAAGAGACACTCGTAAAGAAAGAGATAAAAAACAGACTAAAGGAGAATGGAAAAGAAATAAAAATAGAATAAAGAGATGTAGAAAAGCCAATAACACCAAATAAAAGAAAAACCCGCAAATTAATAATGACTAGAGATGGTCATTATTATTTTAATACCTAAAGTTGAAGGATGGATGTCAATCTTGTTCAACTTGGATTTGAAGTCATCGAACAGTGGCCGAAGAAGGATCTTTGTGAGGATGTTAGTTGGTCACTGAAGAGCACAAAAGAAAAATAAATTTCCTCGACTAAAGTTTTTCCTTGGAGTGTCTGTCAATCTTTACATGTTTGATACGATCATGTTGGACCGGGGTGTGGGTAATACTAACGGCGGTCTTTTTATCACCGAACAACTGCAGGGGGCCGGAGGTCAACATACGAAGTTCGCGGATCATGATGCGTAACCAGAGAGCTTCACAGATCTCCAAGGATATGTATAGGAATTCAGCTTCAGCACTGCTCCGGGCAACCACCGATGGCTTTTTGTTTTTCCATGTGACAAGATTTTCCCACACAAATGAACAGTACCAAGAAGTAAATCGTCGATCATGGATTGATCTGACCCAATCAGCATCTGTATAAACAACAATAAAAGAAGAGGTGTGGAGTGAGAAAAACAAATTTGAGTATAGTGGTCTTTTAAATATTGGAGAATCCAACGGACAGCGTGGAGATGGAGCTCATAGAGATCATGCATGAATTGAATTATTATATCAACTGCATGACATATGTCGGGGCATGTATGAGCAAGGTAGATGAGTTTTCCCACAAGATGCTAGTAGTGAGTCTTGTTAATAGGAATTGCATTGGAAACATCAGATAATTTTTCATTAGAATCCACTGGAACAACCACGTTTTGCACAAAAGCAGATTATTCTCTGTTAACATGTCAATCACATATCTGCGCTGAGACAAGCAAATGCCTCAAGAAGACCGAGCAACTTCCATTCCTAAGAAGCATCAAGGGGTCCCAAAGTTCTTCAATTCAAAGGACGTAGCTAGAATGTCTTTCAAAAACTCCAATGTTGGTAGATCATTTCCTGTGAGCACAATATCATCAACATAGACAATAAGAATAACAATTTGACCATTGAATGAATGTCCAAAGAAAAGAGAGTGATCTGATTAAGCTTGAGTAAAACCATGACCCACTACTAGCTTAGTGAACTTGTCAAACCAGATTTGTGGGGATTGTTTTAGTCCATAGGAACATCCATAGGAGTAGAATAAGGAATAGTCCAAGAACTCTAGCTCCCCCTCACTTGAAGTACAGTTAGAAAAATAGGGAATACTTTGAAAAAATGAGACATCAACACTCACATAGAATCTGTTTGAGATAGGATCAAGGGACTGATATCATTTTTTAGTAGTGGAGTACCCTAGGAAGATACATTTTATGAATTTGGGATCAAGTTTATTCTGAAAAAAGGTTATACACCCAAAAATTTTGGGATCTAAAGTGGAGAAAACCTGGTTGCCAGGAAAACATGACATCAAGATGGCTAAGGGGGTTCAAAAGTTGTGAATTTTAGAAGGGACTCTTTAGGAGATAGGCGGCAGTCAGTATGGCGACATTTCAAAAACGTATCAGGACATTAGATTGAAACATAATGGAGCAAGCAACGTCAAGGAGATGTAGATATTTCTCTCGGCTTACTCCATTTTGTTGAGTGTCTATACACGACCTATGGTGGAGAATGTCCTTACTTACTAAGAATTTACCTAAAATAGATTTAAATAACTCATGACCATTATCAGTCCGAAGAACCTAAATTGGAGTTTTTAATTTGGTCAAAATGAATGTGTATAAGTTTTGGAAAGTGACAACATCTTCCGATTTGTTTTTTAAAATATATACCCACATCATTCGAGTGTGGTTATCAATCAGAATAAGGAATCATCGTTTATTAATGTAGCTAACAGTGCTAAAGGGTCCCCATACGTCACTGAGAATGAGTGAAAAATGAGCGGATGATGTGTAAGTGGGGGAAGGTAATGAACCCGAAGATGTTTGGATAACTGACATGTTTCACACATGAAACTAAAAAGACTTTGATTAGAAAACATCAATGGATACAAATGTTTTAAATATTGAAAATTAGGTGACCCAAACGACAACGCGCAACATAATGGGATATTCAGTGACTCGAGATAGGCTACAACTACTGAGTGATATGTCATTGTTCTCCATATTTTTCTCTTGGAAGTAGTAGAGTACAGCTACCCGCTTAGCAAATCCAATCATCATCCTCAAACGAAGATCCTAAAAGACAATGTTATGTGTTAACCTAGTGACAGATAAAATGTTACACTTCAACAGTGATACATGTAACACAGATTCCACAGTTAGGCCAGTCATTAGAACAACAAACCCTTTACCAGCAATAAAATTATCGGAGTCATCCACAACTATGATCTTCCCTTTTACAGAACATGGATAGTATGTCGAGAAAGCTTGCGAGCATCCAGTCATATGGTCTATGACACTCAAATCAATGATCCGGGATTAGAGGAAAAATATGTGTCATAGGAATAGTACCTTGACGGACAAAGAAGGTCAGCGTGCCAGCAGAAAATTGATTGGATCTAAGTAGCTTAATTAACTGCTCTGACTTTTTAGAGAGTCGAATGATTCCAAAATGTTCTGGGTGGGAGCTGGTTGAATCGTGTTAGATTCTGATGTCGTAGAAAGACCCTTGGCAATAGAGGATTTGGCCGAGGATTTGTATGTCGGTTTTCCGCAGAACTTTCAACACTTGTCATGAGTTTGGTTGGGTATGTGACAATAATCACAAGTGGGGTGACTTCACTAATAGATAGTTGTCGATTTGAACACAAACTTTGTTGATTTTACTTATTTTTTAATATTTTGATTTTATCATAAAAATTATTTATGCTTCAGTTTTTAAAAAATACTCTAAGGCGTGCATGGTCAGTGTTTTGCAGCACCGTGGTCGAGGGTCTTCACACCTATGTGCCTAAAAACTACGCATAATTCTTCAAGCAATGCATGAAAGAAACACAAGATTTCGCCGAACAATGTGAACGAACACTTGGAATTTACATTTTTAATACAATTTTATCAACATTATAGATAGCTTATTTTAGTCAATTTTTCCGGACCCTGCAAGTCGAAATTTGGGCAACCAACTGATGTCGTCCAGTTTGGGAGTTGCATTGAGAGTGCAAGACCTTACCACCATGTCTAACTAGACATGTGCGGCTAATAAAAATATCATAGGACACCATTGCTAGTATTTCTTTTAATTCATCATGCCTAACCAAGTACGTGTAAGGCTTCGATACCTATATAAAAGAAGCATAAAATATCCTCACCACAATAGAACAAAATGTATGAGTACTGAAATAGCGGCTTTTCCCACGTGCATATAAATTTATGTGTGGCAATCTCCACCTTTTTTATATATATGTGAATCACATCTTCCATTTGCTCTTATCCCGCTCTCCTACAATGATTTTCTCTACAACAAAGTTGATGGAAGAACAAACCCCCATTTTAGGATTTAAAGAACTCCTTACTTTTATCTTCATCGATTTGTTGCAAAAGAGATCTCCACACCACCAAGGCCCACTATAGATAGTAAAGAAACATTACAACAACAACAAAACCTTTATCCCACTAAATGGGATTGGCCACATGAATCTTTTTTCTCAATTGCATCATATTTTCATTTAGTTCTAATAAATTAAGATCATTTTTTATACAATATGCCCAAGTCATCCTAGGTCTACCTCTGCCTTTCTTAACATAAGTAGAATCTAAAACATCTAGTCTTCTAACCGGATCATCAGATGATCGACGTTTAATGAGACCAAACCATCTAAGACGACTCTCTAATTTTGTCTGTCATTGGAGCTACACCAACCCTATCATGGATACATTCATTTCGCATTTTGTCTCTAAATGTAAAGCCACTCATCCACCTAATCATTCTTATCTTGAATACACTTAGCTTAGTTTTATGCTTCTTTTTTAAAGGCCAACATTCAGCGCCACAGAGCATTGCAGATTTCACCATCTTATAAAATTCTTATAAAATTTTCCTCTTATAAAATTTTCCTTTCAGTTTAAGCGGTACTTTTCTACCAGACAATAGGCCCCTAAGCATTCTCCACTTCAACCAACCAACTTGAATTCTACTAATAACATTCCCATAAATATCACCATCACCATCACAGCAGGAAACATTGTTGTACAAAATAGTTCTCAAGTCCATATGTTGGAATCCTATGCCATTGCATAACAAACTACTTGCCTCAAGCAAAAAATAATTAACTAGGATTAGGAATCATGCTTCTCGTACAGCTCAAGTGGTAGCTCCTACCAAGCCTGTTATGCACTTTCTCTATTCGCTCCATTTTTATAACTAATTAGTAAGGCTTCCTGTACTCTCAGCAAGCAAATCACTTGCCTCATAAACAGCTTCAGCTTTATTATTATTATTATTTTTTTTTTTGAGAGCTAGATTTTGATCAATGATCTATACTTGGCTATTAAAAAAAAGGATGATAACTTGAACTTTGGAATGATTAAATTGCAGCCTTTATAGTCATTTCAAACTTATCAGCCCTTTGACTTGGGTTGAGTCAACGAAGGAATCTCAGGAGGTGCCAACAATGGGCTGATCCGAGCACCAATAAGGCAAGTGGTTCACGTGAACTAGGGAGGAGAGTCACTGGTGTTGCATGAAAACAGAGAGCAAGGCAAAACGGAGGTCTTCGAGGAGTGAGGACCAAGCTTCACATGTTGGAGATGGAACTAGGATGGAGTTCGGCCTTTGAGCTCGCCGGATATGGGAGCAGAGAGACTGGCCGAGCAGAGAGCTGGTGTACGATTGGGGGATGTGAGAGAGCGGCAAGCTTCATGAGTAGGGATCGTGCAAGGGAATAGTGAGCTAAGTTGGGTGCATTATCACGATAGAAGAACAAGAGGTGTCTGTTGTGTGATTTTTGGGTTTCGATTTGGAGAGCAGAGAGAGGTAAGGTGCGACAGGCTAGGGGGAAGGCTTGAGTTGTAGGTAGGTCGCATGAAGTAAGAGCAGGAGAAAAGAGCAGTCAAAGGCTAGGCAAAGAAGCAGGGATGCGAGGACTAGCGAGATTAAGAGCAGGGGTAGCACAATCTTGAAGTGCGTTCAAAGATGAGGAAGTGAAAAAGAGTTGTGTAGCTGTCTCTGGCATGAGGAAGGGGCAAACCTCAAGAGGACAGGGTGGATAGTTTAGGTTTTGTTTTTCCCTTTTTTGTTTTTTGGTTTAGGAAAGGGACGAACAACATCGATGGACAGGACTGTTCACTGTGAGCAACAGTAACATTGGCAAATAAACGGGGTATAAAAGAAAATGAAAATTAATGCATTAATTATTGCTCGTACAATCTCACTTCTCGTGAATTTCAAGTTCGCACCATGGCCTTGAATTTCATGTTGATGCTTATCAAGTATGAACTGAGATAGTACTGGTATATTTTCTAGATAATTTTGACATACTGAAACTGCTTGAGCTGTCCGTTTTACAATAAGACGTCGTTTGAGCAACTATGATGAACATCGGAGCAATTCAGGCCAAACTTACATCAGTGTTTTATTTTCATTGTGCTTGGTCTTTTCAATCATAGAATATTTTTTTTGGTATTTTTGATATTTTGAACGCAATGCCACGATTCATTTTTATTAACAGAGGTCATTTGGCCAGCCCCGACAACACTTGAAGAGATCCGGCTCAACTTTTCATGGTCCCCCATTTGACAACAGTCATCTTCGTCATGCAACCGTTCTAAGCATTTTGGCACTCTAAACACATTGATGAATTCTATTTCATGAATGGGTGATGTTTTAGGAGACTTCAGGTGTGATTAAGATATTTGACCTTAACTTACATGATGTTGTATTTTTCATTCATCGTTATCATCATATTCGATCAACTCATCTTGTGGAATAGATATATATATAGCCACAATAATAGGTTCACGCACAAACATCAACACTTCAAACATAAATGGACCATCACAATGATAAAGCGCAGGAAAAAGTAATCAAGATGGATGATAAGTTAAGAAAATGCTAATAATAAAGTTGATGTATATAATGGATTATCAAATACTGCTAGTTAGCCTTCATGTTTATTAAGACAAAAAGCACACGTGTGTGGGTCAATATAATATATATATATATAATAAATTTAATAACTAATCTTATTTTTTAATGTACAACGACTAACTTTGCGTGCAACAGGAGTGACTTAAGATCGTAAAAACTGCAGAGCAAGTTGACATTTTATAATAAGAATTTTATTTGACATTTTTGTTATAGTGATTCTAATGTAAAAAAGAGCAAACTAAACTTAAAAATTATTTCATTGCAATAAGATCAAAATAACAAAATTACTTGTTACAAAAAAAAAACAACTTCAATAGCAACCTAATCGATCTCAATCTATACACAAAGAAATTTGGTAAGTAAAAAAGTTAGATTAAGAAAATAAGGGAAAATATGTATTTTCCTAAAATACCTTCATTTTAACAATACAAACTAAATTTTCCGTTAGTTAAAATGGCAAAACTATTTTGGCTCCTGTTCAAAAAAAAAATCAATAAATGTACATGTCCATATGCATCTTTCAAATCCTTGGGAGTATGGTGTTTCTACCTTTAAGGTAGGACATTCCACTTCTTCACAAACTATTCAATAGAATAATATGTATACATATAGACCATTTATCTACCATTAACTTATGATGATTGCATTTTTTTTATCTCTGAATGCAATACATTCTATTCTCTCATGGCATCTCTTTCAAAGTCCACAGCTATAAAACTTGGATTATCAAAATGCAGCATAAGTGTGGGCCGTGTCTTTAAAAAAAGACAGAAAGAAAAGAATGATTCTAGTAAATTTTTAGTGGATTGTATTAAATTAAAAAGTTGCTCATCTAAAATGTAGTCATTTGAGAAAGAGCTGAACAGGTGTTCCAAGGATCTCAACGTTAATAAATTAAATCGCTTGGTAGTATATAAAGCCCAAAACAACTAAAAATATTATGCAATGATTGTGATTGAAAAGAATTATGTTCACAATCTATAAAAACTAGATGCAAACAAATGAAATCAAGGAAAAAATAAGAAAGATGACTTTTCCAAATAATTCGCCATTGGTAGACAGTTAAGTTTTAATGGAGTTATTTAGTTCTTCAAGAGAAATTTTCATATATTGGAACACGTTATTTATATTTTTTTTTAAAAAAAAAAAGCCTAAAGGCTAATATATTAAAGAGAAAAGATATATATTGGTTGTATGCGTGGGCCCAAAAATAGGCACTCAACCCACACGGTACAACACACACAAAAAAACCAAAAATGGTACATATAAAAATAAAAAAAAGCACAAAAACCACTAGGGCCAGAAAAAGAGAGGGTCATCACAATTTAGTCATGCCTCTGCCTCTAGTTCTCGGAAATGATCCAGCTAACAAATTGGTAAGGAGTGTATCATTACCCGAAGTAACCAAAGTATCATCCATAAGATTCCTGAGCTCAAGTAGATCTCCATTCTTCTTCTTCCTCCTGGAAGTGTAAACCTGTCATTCCTCATCCGAAGAATGATGAGGTGGTAGAGTTGTAACAGAAGGATTACCAATTGTAGTACCCACAATAGGTTCTAGTATATGTGCAGTATGAGTTGCCTCAGTATGAGTTGCCTCTCCTCTACACCAGATATTTCCTGAAGATGGGGAGCTGCGAGGTTCTTCAGATTATCAATCTGAACACTATCCATTGTAGGTAATAGTCCTTCAGTATTATTTTCAATGGGGTTTGCAGCATCACATCAATCGCAGTAGTAGTAACAGTAATAGCAGTGTCAGGGGAGGGTCCACAGGGGCAACAGACATCTCCTGACCAGTAATATTCTCCTCCGGTGAAACTAAAATGTCCAGATTAGTGGGGTTAGACTCATCCTTGTTCACTTGAACCTTAGATTTCAAATTAGGATGGCGCTTGTGACATTTATCAAGGGTATGCCCAAACATCTTACAGTGGGTACAATATGAAGGTCTGCGTTCCATGACAGTTTGTTGTCAATATCCATTATGAGTTGTGTCCAGTCAGACTTCAGTAACATCAGGTAAAGTAATATCCCTTTCCACATGTATTTTGACCACATAAGATCATGTTAGATTGAAAGTGGGTAGATCTAGCTTCAAATGGTACCCAAGAATGACCCCAATAGAGTAGAGAACCTGATGATGAAAAAAGTGCAGCTTGAGACCAGATAGACTAAATCATATCGGTACAGTGGGAGTTTCATGATTTGCGTCAAAATTAAGAGACCACTCGAATAACTTCATTGATTTGTCTGCAATATTAAGATATTTATTGTAGAAAATCTAAATGTAGTCTTCAGCCACGGTTAGTTGAATCAACACATGTCTTTCATCCATAAGTCTCACTTTCAACTTGTCTAATAGTTTAAGATCATCAACTCTCTTTCTGATAACTTTTATAGGTGGGTGCCCCCGCTGAAATTTTTCAATAAGAGCGAACTTGAATTTCTCAATCCGGGAGTTGATATTTCTAAGTCAGAGAAAAAGATTGTTGTTTTCCCACCTTTACTACTTCACTTCTTAACAAAAGGGCGATCACTTGTACCATCACGACAATCCTTATAGCTTAAGGGGAAGACAACCGCCGACTCCACCTGAGGGTTACCCACCACGTGGGCAAATGAGGCTTTGTCTGGTTCAACCATAGAAGAAGGGAGTGTCATTAGAGCAGGGAGAGTTGTCGGCATTCGCCTGTTGCGAGGTCCCCGACACACAGACGAAACGAAGATGTCGGACAGGAAGAGAAGTTGTCGGACAGGGAGAGGCACAACATCGAAACAGAACGATGCAGACGCAACAGACACAACAGACGCAACAGACGCAGACGCAGACGGGAGTTGCAACAGAATTAAATGCGAAGAAATCGAGCGAGACGTCGATGCTGACGCAGACGCAACAGACGCACGCGATCCGACAGCATCGAAGAGACGCAGTAATGTCGGGACGAAACAAAGGCGAGGTGTGAGCCCTCTCCTTCCAACGACAGAATCAAATGTGACTGTAATCGCTATTGGAAACCCTAGCATAGCTCTCGACCTTATTTATATTTAACCTTTTTTTTTGAAAGCCCAAAAAAATGCTAATATATTAAATAGAAAAGAAGATACAGATGAAATGTGTGGGAGGGCCCAAGCATGACACCCTGTCCACACAAAAAACCATAAAAGATTTCAAAACTAGAAAAAACAAAAAACATTAGATATTAAAATAAAAAGCCTAACAGTGCTGAAATACATAGTATCAGGTGGCTAGAGAGCGACCCAATTTGGTCTTACCTCTACCTCTAGTTTTAGAGAATGAACAAACTAATAAGTTGATAAAATGATTGTTATTGTCACTAGTAACCAATGTATCATCCAATATGTTCCCGAGTTGGAGTCGGTCTCCGTTCTTCTTCTTGTTCTTCTTCTTCCTCCTGGAATAGACATGTCATTCATGGAAACTGAACTAACCATTGCTTCATAATGGGGTGGTAAAGTTGAAGCAAAAGGAATACCAATCATAGTACCCACAATAGGTTATAGTATATGTGAAGTATGAGTTGCCTCTCCACCGGATACTTCCTGAAGAAGTGGAGCTACAAGGCTCTCTTGATTATCATTCTGAACACTATCATTTGTAGGTAATAGTCCATCAGTATTGTTTTCTATGGGGTTTGAAGATATCAACATCACATCACTCGCAGTAACAGTAATGACAGTGGCAAGAGAATCATACACCAAAATCTGTCCAGTGGTAGCTTTCTCTTCAGGTGGTACAGATATATCCTTAGAACCATCCTTATTCATTTGATCTTTAGATTTCAAATTAGGGTGAAACTAATGACATTTATCAAGAGTATGTCCAAACATCTTACAATGATAACAATAAGAAGGTCTATGCTCCATGACGATTTGTTGTCAATATCCATTATGCATTGTGCCCAACCAGACTTCAGTAACATCAGACAAAGTAATATCTCTTTCCACAAGTATTCTGGCCACAGAAGATCTGGTAAGGTTGAAAGTGGGTAGATCTAGCTTCATAGGGTCCCCAAGTATGACACCAATAGAGTAAAGAACCCGATGATGAAAAAAATGCAGCTTGAGACCAAGTAGACTAAACTATACCGGTACAGTAAGAGGTTCATGATTGGGGTCAATATCAGAAGACCACTTGAGTAGCTTCATTGGTTTACCAGCAATGTTAAGATATTTTTTGAGAAAATACAAATATAGTCTTCATGCACGGTCACGGTTAACTGAATCAAAACATCTCTCTCATCCATGAGCCCAACTTTTCACTTTTTTGATAACTTCCACAGCTGGGTGTCCCCACTGAAATTTCCCAATGAGATCAAATTTGAATTTGTCAGTCAAGGTTGAAATTTCTAACTCACAGAAAAATAGTGTTGTCTTCTCACTCTTCCTGCTTGCATTCTTAATAAAGGAACAGTCACTTGTACCATCACGATTCTCCTTATAACTTGAGCGGAAGACAACCGCCGTCTCCCCCTGAGAATTACCCGCAACTTGGGCAAAAGAGGTTTTACCGGGCTCAACCGAAGGAGGAAGCTTCATCGCAACAAGTCACAGTAAGAGAGAAGAGCTGCAAGTAGGACAGAAGAGGTCCTGGGCGATGTTGCGCAGAAAACGCAGACGATTGACATCGCAGATAACGGACGTCGCAGAATTCTGCAGAGACGCGCACGCCGCTTGCACGAACGCAGTCCCGCAGAAGATGCCAAGCTGCAGGCGACACCGCAGCAGGAAGAAGAAACCGCGCTGCAGCTCGACAGACACGAAACCGCAGCAGAAAGACGCGGAGGCCCTTCGTCGTTGGGCGCGAAAGAGAAGAGGACGATCGCGATGGAGATTGACAAGCGCAGAGTCCTTCGTAGTCGTCGTCGAATACGAGAACTTCATCATTTGAAGGGCGAATAAAAAAACTATATATATTTTAAGGAGTGACTTGAGGCTATTATACGAGCCCCGGCCATCCCCGATGCGCCTAACAATTCGAGTTCCACACCCTCCATATATATATATATATATATATATATATATGTATATA
>NW_018165194.1:258372-299797 GCF_001263595.1 Phalaenopsis equestris | reverse complement strand
AATATATATATGTATATATATATGTTATAAACGAATAGACTTAAGCCTTGTTTGGTTGAACTTTCAAAATGCTTTCCATTAGGAAAAAAAAAGTCATTAACTCCTTTTTCATTATTTCGGGATGTTATTCATATTTAACTTTAAAAAACTGTTTTTGTTAAAATAGTTTTTAACAAACTTCTACAAAAGGAAAAGCTTAATCAAACAAAACCTTAGTGAAAGGTTATATGGATAATGGTCAGAATTTCTGCAATTTAAATTTCAAGAGCATTGGTGTTGCACAAAGCATAAGGGGTTTTAGGATAAAATACGTTCCAACTGGTCATGACTTTTTTAGCAAATGGATAAAAAGGATTTAAGTTGTCTGTTTAAAAAAGAATCCTCTGAATAACATTGCTTCATGCCTGTTCTCATAAATGCAAGGAAAAAATAAAAAATTCAGAAGTAAAATTAATTAGAGTGATTAAGTCATTAGAATAATATATTTATGGAGGACAAAACAAACATTAACAAAAGTGAGCCTTGCAAACCAGCTATTTACTAAAATCCTGCCAGGTGATCTTTTGAGCATTTTATTAACAACTTATTTTATCTTCTATAAACTTCTTTTTTCACCATGTGCGCTTTATGTGAGTTCGAGAACAATTTAGTATAAATATCACAGAAAGGATGTTAATGTAATGAAAATACTTAACAATCACAACCTTGTTTCGCTTAATATTATCAGTACCCTGCCATTAGTGTTTACATTTTGAAAAGATCCGAGCATGCAAATCCGATCAATTTATGAACAAGCATAACTAAATTTGCACTGGGTTATAAGCTTATCTGACAATATCTTTCATTTTGCATTTATATGCCATCTAGTTTGATTATATTTTGAATTTGGCATGAGATCAATGAAAATAATGAACAAAACAGTAAAACTAACCATTGACCACTAACATAAAACTCCAGTCAAATTCTGATTATTTTTGAGTTGTATAAAATGCTAACAAATAAAAAGCATTAACAATGTAATAATTGCTCTGCCTTAATTTGTTTGTGAAATATATTGGAAGCATTTTGTAAAGGTTGCGTTCTGAACAAAATTTGCTTGCAACAGGCTCTACATTCCGATATCACAAATAAGCATATCCAGCATCCATATACGATTCAAGTGAATGAGATGTAAATTTACCTTGTCTACACTTAAACCATTATCACAACTTTCTCTGTGTGTCTTTAGCTTCAAATCTCCATTGCTGTCCATCGCCTGAAATCCATTACCGGATGAACAAATTATATCATACAAAAATAAAAATAACTGCCTCGGTGAAGAATGATTTGACAAGGGAAACACAATTCTGAACTCGTGGAGAACTTACAAATAAATAAAGAGAATATTAAATATACATGAATTTAGACAAACGACTCAGTTGTCTATTTCAAAAAAAAAAATAATAATAATAAATAAATAAATAAAAACATTAGGCATGCACAATTAAGCTATATTGAAGAGCGACAACAGCAAGCCTTTATCCCACAAACTAGGCTCAGCTAAACAAATCGTTTTTCTCTATTGTGCCTTATTGAGTGTCATTTTTTAATTTAATTCTAATAAATTCAGATCATTGTTATGCAACATACCCAAGTATTTTTAGGTCCACCCCTACCTTTCTTAACATAAGTCAGAATCTAAATATCTACTATCCTAATTGGATCATCAGATGGTCGACGTTTAATATAACCAAACATTCTAAGACGACTCTCTCTAATCTTATCTGTCACTAGAGCTATACCATTCCTTTCACGAATATATAAGTTTTTCTTTTTTCCTCTTAAGTGTAAAGTCACTCATCCACTTAAGCATTCTCATCCCAGCAGCACTTAAATTGGTATTATGCTTCGTTATAGGCCACATTCTACGCCATAAAACATTGCAGGTCTCACAACCACCTTATAAAATTTTCCTTTAAGCCTAGCTATGCCAAAAGAGCATTTAATAAAAATCATTTTTGATTCCACAAATCGAAATTGGAATGTCAGAAATGAGGTACAACATCATATAACAAGTTAATAGCATGATTGCATAAATATGACATTTGTATAAATAAGAAAAAGTAATTAAATAGGCCAATGAGATTTAAAGAAAATCGAAACAAAAAAGATTGTCTAATGCGAACAAAAAAAGGAAGCAACATCACCAAAAATCTATGTTTTTGCAGGTAGCCCAGGAGCATGCACAAGAGTTTATGATTTAGCAGAAAGACTTCTCACTTCTTAAAACACAAATCTTCATGACCTTTCAAAATCAAAATATTGTGTCATTGATACAAGAGGCTATCCAACAAGAACAATGAATTAAATTAGGGTTTAGAATTTTTCATTAATTATCAAAATTCTGGACCGACAAACTTTATTAAGGCCTGGAAAATCTTCTAGAGGCTTCAAGAAATTTCTGAAAAAGAGAGAAGCTAATAGGATCAATGATTGAACTTCAAGTGTGAACAAGGCTTGGAAGGTTCCATCATGAAAGAGGATTCATTTGAATATTATAATTGCGTTTCTATAAAATGATTATTAGAGTACTAAGTCATCCTAAAACAAGTGTGATTAGTTTGAAACTTCTTTAGAGTTGTTTTAGATTTGGCATGGCTCCTATTTTCAATAAATATGAAGTCTTGGAGATGCTAATTACAAGCTTGAAACAATAGAATGATCTTTCTCCTAGTATCCATACACATGAAAATTATTCTCTTATTTACGATATCCAGAAAACTCTTCTTGTCCCCTTTCAATATTTTTTAGCATGCCTTATTTGTTTGTTATCAAAATTAAGTGATTTAAGGTTGTATTTCCTGATTTGATTTTACAAATTCACAATTTTAGCGTTTACTAGTTCTGCAAATTTGGTCCACATAAAACCCTGGACATTGTGAAAATAAATAGTTCAAAGAAACCAACTTCTCTATACTCCCTGGAAGATACATGCATAAGGGTGGAAATCCTAATTAGGTTTGATATGCTAATCCACATCATTGTATACCTCTTACATATTCATCCATAATTCCTTTGTAGAAAAAACATCACCCATAGAAATCTAAAAACTCCACATAAAGGCATGGCCTTGATATCTTGGAGCTATCCTAAGCCTTATGTGTCCCAAAACCTAGATGATATAGTATTAAAGCAAAATTTCTACCCCCTAAAACTTGAATATGATTCGCATAAGATTTTGAGAAACCATAGAAAAATCAATGAAGACAAAAACCCATATATTCATTCTATAGCGCTTTGCCCGACCTCACTAACGTTGATCACTTTTTGCCCACGTTCAGGCAAAGTCACATCGCCCAACCAATAGCATAAACCACCAGCTAGTCCTCTCAACATGACATTCCTCCAGCCTACGTTTGTTCCGATACCTCCCGGCCGAATCCAGCCTCTAAACTAACACTTAGTTGACTACTATAGGCCTTTTTCTCAATGAACTTACTATATCAATGGCTTTGCAACGCACATGCCAAAACGGTCACCCTATTTCGACTCTTCAGAGGAACTAATAATTACTCTATTATGAATATCATTCCCTTGACTTCAGCTACATTATTTCAACTAAGTTAATGATGCTACCGCTCATTTCTCAAGATTCTGGTGGCCCTAGTACTAGTTAAGCTAGACGTTATGTTTCACTTAAAAAAAGGAGTGTCGATTAGCTCCTCTACTTATGATATTGGTAAAAAGTGAAATTTGAAGACATTCCATCCAATAGCTCACCCTGCAAAAAAATTTGGCATAATTTCTCTGAATGCTTTAAGGCTCGTTCAAAATTAAGAAAATCAATTTTTAAAAAACAATGTACTGTAACAGAGTCAAATATAAACTATGATCAACCTACAAGCATTTCTATCAAATCAATTCTACAATCATAATGAGAGACTTTTGATCACTAAGTCGGAACCTACCGATTGCTTTTGAAAATAATTTAATTTAATATATATATATAATTTTGATTTTGAAAAATAACATTTTAATTTTAAAAAGTGAGACCAAATAAATCTCATATGTTTAATAGTTTAGATAGTTGAGCACAAAATCACAAGTGATATAATATGTCAAAAGATGAATGTACCACTTCTTAATAAGCTTAATTATTTAAACTAAGAAGTTTATAACATTCATTAGAGTCTGCGAACTTTTATGTGACTGACACATCCCCTATCTAATATAAATATTAGAAAGAGTTTATTTTACCTAGGTTCTAAGTTTCCTAATGAAGAAAGCCCCAGTAGTTAATTACCTCTTAAATGACTGAAGTCACTTAAGAAAACTCAGATTAAGATAAGTGTTTCTGTCTTCAAGTTTTCAAAGTTCAGTTTTCAAGGTTGAACATGGAAAAGTCAAGTGGGAATGGTTTGAATAGAAACAGTTATTTTCATGAGTCCAAAGAAGTAAAGAGTAGGGGATGCCACAAATCTCGAGGCTTTATGTTTTGGAAGTGATTGTTATTAGATGTTTTAATTCTGTTAATTTTATTATTTATGACTTACATTTACATGATATTGATCATGCAAATCGCCTAGAAAGATAGGAGGGTTTACGTCGTACCGAACGACAACCTTAGAGCCTAAAGAGAGTTAGAACTTATGCTGCACAACATGATTGTATAGGAGTATAAAGATAGATTGATGATTTACGTCGTGCTAGACAAACAACCTCGAAATTCTATGGCTTGTTGTTATTTAAGAATAAAGAAAGTTTGCTGAAGTCACTCCATTGCACTGTAGGGTCTTGATCATACAGCCCATAGAATTTGCTCCAGGCTCCTCATCGCACCGATTACAGGTTTAGGGTTCACAGTTTAAGGTGTACATGCAATTGTTTGGTCGGCGGTCTGTCGCAATGTTCCACCTAAACCAGACTACTGTTCGTCACCCTAAAGGTCTTGCAAGTTTTATAAGCAAGTGCGGGCATAAAAGAATAATAAAGGCGCAGTAAAGGAATGCTATAAAGAGTGCACTAAAGAGAATAAACAGTAGAAGGTGAAATAAAGAAAAAGCACTTGAGAGTGCAATAACGAAAATAAAATAAACATGCATACCTGGGAATCCATGTCGCTACAGCAATTAGTATTGCATATAAAAGTAAACGATTATAGCAAAGGATTTAAAAAGCAGAGCAAACACGTGTTTGTGTGTTAAAAAAAGTAGCAAGGTCACACATGGAAACTCAAAGAAAAAAGAACGTAGGTGACGCAAGAAAACTCGAAGAAACCCGTAAGTAACTCGTGAAAATTCGAGGAAAACCGTAGGTGACGCATGGAAAACTCGAAAAAAAACTTATAAGAATTCAGGTTGGGGTGGGCTCAAAGCTGGGCTATGTGCTTTATAATCCAACTTTGGATAGATGTCACCAGCCAAAAAATCTAAAGAGAGCAATTCCTTGCCGCAATCATGGAGATTAAAGGATGGACTCTCGTAGCATCTGATTCAAGTTTCTTTAATTCTTCATGCATATAGGGTTTATTCAGCAGTTGAAAGTAATAATTTCACGATAAAATATATTTTTGTCCGTGTCATATATATAAATATTTTAAAGATCAAGTGGTCCGCCATTTTATCACTCGATCGGGGCAAACGACAACCTAAGAAAATCAAGGACATCCTCCCACCAAGAGCTGGTGAATAGTATTGTCGGTTCTGCTATCCCTTCATTGAGAATCATTAAAGTAGGAGACACTTTTAATTCCCACTTTTAGCGCACATAAGCACTTTCATCATCGCCCATTTCAACCCCGTATCATCCAACTTACATCATGCTCGATGGCACCTATATCCCTATACTAAGCACACTTATACCTAGGTATAAGCAGCACAAATCAAACCAACGAGCGAAAAAACAAAAAAAGAAGTAAAATGGGGTGAGAGAGATGAGGGACCAATCCATCTGAAAGAGGAAAAGAACAAACAAACGATGTCTCGGCCCTCAAAATGGCATTTAAAACTTTCTCCAACATCAAGTAATACGAATTTGTAAAGATCGTTTGAAGCTTCCAAAATAATGGGAACCCAGCATTTAAGTCTCTCCCAAGAAAATTCAGTTGATGTGTCGGGTAGGGCGGCAAAAAACACACCTAAACTACCAGCGAAACATGCTAACATGTATCACGAGAAGGGACGGTAGGGAACAAACCCCTAAACAATAGGATAAACAAACCCAGCTCTCGGGTAAGGCCAGGGTGAGCAAACCCAAAACACCAACATGTATCATAAGTAGGGGCAGCCTCAGGGAGTAAATCCATAACAGGAGCACAACAACAATTCACAGGTAAGGGCAGCATAAAGAGAGGGCAACCCAAACCAGCCAGAAAAAAAAAAGGAAACTGAGCTCTCGGGTAAAGGTGGCAGGGAGAGAGGGCAAACCCAAACCAGCGTGTATTACAAGTAGGGGGACAGCAGGGGTAAACTCCAATCAACGGGGAACAAACACAGCCCTCGGGTAGGGGAAACAGGGAGAGCGAACCCGAACCAACCGAAAAGAAGACAGCAGATGCCTCAGGTATGGGCAAGCAGGAAGCAAGCCCACAGCAGTCAACAAAAACAGCACCAACACCCCTCATGGGTAAGGACTGCAAAGAGCAGACCCGAACCATAAAAGAAAGGCCAACATATATCGCAATTAAGGACAGCAGGGAGCAAGATTCCAGCAAAAAAATAAAAAACTACAACAATTCTCGAATGAGGGGCAGCAAGAAACAAGCCCCCGGCAGCAGAAAACAAAAATTCCAGCAACTCTCGTGTTAGGGTCAGCAAGAAACAAGCCCCAAAGCAATAAATAGAAACCCTTGGATGCCTCGATAAAAGGAGGGAACAGAGAAACAACAAGAAAAATGACGGCTCCCAAACCATCAAAAGAGCTGGACAACCCCGCATTTTTATCAAGCCCCAAAAAAACATAAGTATACTAAGCTTTTTAAAAAAATGCATTTTTGTTCTGCCCAAACCGACAAGTAAATCCTTTGACCGTTGTTAGAGTGAGAAAAGAGGTACTCACATATATATTAACGCTAACAACGGCATCACATCCTTTTTTTTTAGCAAATGAAACTCGTAAAAGCCCCCCAAATCCTCTCCACAAATGTAGTGCTAAAACAACCTTCAACCCTCTTCTAATAAAGTATGTAAAACTTTTCCAAACTACCAAAAGTGAAAATCCAAAGTGACTTTTCTTTAAAACATTTCCCTCAAAACTAGCGAAGATGATGAGTGAAAAGAGCTCCAAAATTTCTTCCAAGCTAAAGAAAGACGATATCCAAACTAAGCACCAAATATGTTTAAAAAAAAACAACAAAAATAAGCAGCAATCAAAGCTCCAAATCCTCTTTCCAACCATGCCAAAATGAGAGCATGTATACTTATATATTCCTTAGCAAAACAACGAAATAAAAAACATATGAGGGGCAAGAAAAGCTCCAAAATGTTACCCTGAACATGCCAAAATGAAGTTCAAAGTGCACTTAAGCATACCTTAGCGAAACAGTGAAATAAAGAGCAGCTAAGGAGCAAGAAAAGCTACAAAATATCATTCTAAAGATGCCAAAAAAGAGTAAAGTAAAGGGGCCTGTAAGGAGCAAAATGACATCCCAAATATCATCTCAAACTTATCAAGAATGTAAACTCAACAACATTATATCCAACATTCGCTCTCTTTTTTTTTAACAAAAAAGAAATGCATGGGATTTAAGCCTTCAAGCCACCACAACAAAGTTTTTCTTCAAAGTGAAGGCAAAAGAAACAGAGCATAAGAGAAGTAAGAGTAAGAAAAAGGAGCAGAAGAGGTCACCTTGCTCGGTTTACACGAGAAGAACAAGAAAGAAATAGAGCTTCCAAGCTCATGACGCACACCAGGCACAAACCAACCGGGACATGAATGAAGACCCAAAAACTCGGCAGCACCTCCCCCTCACACCAAGACTTCAACAAAAAAAAAAACTCCTCCAAGTGGGGTTTTTATGACCAAAGAGGAAGACGAGCACTTGCCTCCACTTACCGGGGGGTGAGACATAGGTGACGGGGACAAGGAAGTGGCGACTGACAACACAGAGGGAGGTGGCGACAGGAAATGCAGAGGGAAGTGGAAGTACCAAGAGGGGACCTCGGGCCGAAGCATCGCGAAAAGGAGAGCTCGGGCGTGAGGAAAGGAGCCTGGCTAGGGCTTGCTCAGGCCGAAGAAGAAAACCCAAGGGTGGGGAAATATTTGAGTACGTAATACGCACGCAAAACTGCGTGAGTAATAACCCGCAATACCTCTGCTTCGCGGTTATTGGGAGGTTATTGGGAGGTTATTGAGATATTAATTCCAATAACCTATAACCCTAATAAACTTCGCAGGTTCTATTTCGATGTTATTCATAGGTTATTATGGGGGTATTGCAGGGTTAATGGAGTTAGGATTGTAAACGAGTCGAGCCTGAGCGAGCTCAGGGTCGGCTCGTGTTCGACTCGTTCGATATACATTGGCTCGTGTTCTAAATAGCTCATAAAGGTTGTATTCATGTTTGGCTCGAGTTCGGCTCGAAATTGGAGGAGATAGTTGGAAGAGGAAGAGGAAGATGACTCGGAATACCTCTGCAATACCTCTACTTCGCGGTTATTAGGGGGTTATTGGGAGGTTATTGAGGTATTAATTCCAATAACCTATAACCCTAATAAACTTCGCGGGTTCTATTTCGATGTTATTCATAGACTATTATGGGGGTATTGCAGGGTTAATGGAGTTAGGGTTGTAAACGAGTCGAGCCTGAGCGAGCTCAGAGTTGGCTCGTGTTTGGCTCGTTCTACATTGGCTCGTGTTTGAAATAGCTCATGAAGGTTGTATTCATGTTCGACTCGAAATTGGAGGAGATAGTTCGAAGAGGAAGATGACTCGGAACTCGAAAGAGGAAGAGAAAGAGGAAGAGGAAGACAAACAATAAACCCTAGCTCTCGCCGCCGAAACCCTTTTGCGATTTTGAGAGGAGTGCAGCCGTCGCCGACTCGTCGAACGCCTTTCACGATTTTGAGAGGAAGGAAAAGAGTCGTCGACTCGTCAAACACCTTTTGCAATTTTGGGATTTTGGAAGAGGAGAAGCAGTCGAACCCTCGCGATTTTGAGAGGAAGGAGAAGAGGCGAAACTCGGAAGATAGAGAATCAGCCGAACATAAATTTATACTTTTATATTATATTATATTAATTATATAACTTATATTAGAGAAATATATAATATTTATATAAGTAATATTTATTAATAATTTGTTATATACTATAATTTTTTATATTATAATTTTTTTTATTTTAAAATTTTTTAATTAATAACAAGTTTTTATTTTTAATTTTATGAATATGTATTACATGTGTGTGTATATATTTATTTATTTATTTCTTTTCGAGCTAATTCGAGCTAAACACGAGCAAACAAATGTTTATTTGTGTTCAGCTCGTTTATATTTCGAGCTTAAAAATTTGTTCGTGTTCGGCTCATTAAGCTTAACGAATGAGTCGAACACGAGTTGTTCGCGAACAACGAGTCAAATTGATCACGACAGCCCTAAATGGAGTACGCACGCAGAATTGCGTGTGTATTACGTACACAAATATTTCCCGAGAATAAGAGGTGTGAATCGGCCCTTAGGTTAAGTAGTGTTTTTTTTCTTTTATTTTTTATTTTATATTGTTTTATAATATATATATAAGAATATTATTATTAAAATGTGCACGAAATCATATCAACATGGGTGTCTCTCCTAGACAAATTCGACGTCCTAGGCACACCTATGCGGTCTGTTTCGTCATTCGGGGTCGTCCGGACAAGATCGTTAATGATCGGGTCAAAAATGTGTCAAAATTGATTTTATCCGTGATCAACCATTTTCAAATATTGATTTTAATTCTGATTAATTATGAAACTCATAAAGGTGTAGGTGATGTGCATTCTGATATTTATGTGTGTGATCGTGCAAATTGCGATCTTCATGAGTGTCCAGGTCATGGAGAGTTTCCCTAGGGCTGGTCCTATCCTTATAAGAGCTCGACTCGAGCTTCGAAATGTTGGTTTCAATCGACTCACCTGAATGTTGAGGGTTCAAAACCACACATATGAAACTTCATGGAGTTAACAAAAGGCTCGAATTCCTAATTAGGTGCGGGACCCAATACTAGTCTTCTAAGAGGGCCGTAAAAAAACCCTAGCGCTAAATCCTATGTTCTTGGAAGAGGAAGAGAAGACCTCGAAATTGAGGTCAACAGAGACCAGCTTTTCCTTTGGGTATTGAGGATCTTGCTCCTTCCTACCATATAATAATAGCTATGATGTAACCCAAGGCTGAACTGGCAGGGGAGGTTGAATCGGTTAAGCAGGGGGGAAACAAGCCCTTTCCTCTGGGTTAGAGTTGTCGCTCAAGGTAAGGGGTCCCTTTAGTTATCTACTATTATATATATGTTAATTTCTCTGATTAGGGTTCAATTTTTGCTTTAGCTTTCTGTCGTAGGAGTCATTTCTCTTGTTAAGGTTGTATATGAGGACAGGCGATCTTCCGGTTGTATCCAACTCCACGATGGTGATTATCTCTGTATAATTTCTTCCTTATTCCCCTCGCCTGCTCACAACTGCATTCCATGAACTTCATTGTTGTTGACACCCCTCCATGCACCTCCCTTGTTGTTGCTACCCTCCCTGTGTGAGCCTCTTCCTTGTTGTCAGTGCCCCTTTCTACACCTTCCTTGTTGTTGCCGCTCCTTCCTACACCCTCCTTGCTTTTTGTCACCACGCCCAGCCTACGTCGCCCGTAGCTGTTCAGTTGGTTGTCCCGTCGCCGGATAACCCTCCAACCCCTATTTCCCTTGCTGCCACCATCTTCCCACCTCACCCAAGTGGGTATTTGCATTTGTGTAGTGTTTTTCCTATTTGAAGGCTGTTGATTTTGATCTCATTTGTTTTTGTGTAATAGAACTTGTTTCCCCTATTGGGTGTTGGGTTAACTCCCGTATCAAGTAACTTCTTCAACATGTTTCCTTAAAATTTGCATAATGCATTTAATTAAAAATAAAGGAGTACAAGGCAACATAAATACAAAAGAAAAACAAAAAAATGATAGTCCTCTAGTACATATACTAAAAAACAACACTATCAAAGCCCTAGTACAAATGCTCAAAACAAAACTATCAGTAATGTTGCTTCAGCACAAAAGCAAGTTGTTTTGTAAGGCATCTAAGAGATGCTTTGGTCTAAAAGTTGTCCTACTACAACAAGAAAATTACACATGCACATTGCCACATGAGTTAAGGTCTCAACTAAAAATTTATTGAACAAACCAGGCATCCTGACATGCTTCCAATGAACCATATTTACAACAGCTCCTCCAACCCCTCAAGTTTTAATCACAATGATGAACATGATTCTTTTTAGTCATGTCTCAGAAGAGATTACTCACAATGTTAAATCATTGATGGATGAAAGGTTTCAATTTCCATTTACCAGGGAGAGAAATTAAAAAAAAAAACTATTATCATTCAACTAACTTTGCCAAACTTCAAGCAAGGGTATTCAAATGAGCTGTTCTGTAATTTCCATGTATCTAATAATTTAATTCCTCAGACTTCCACTTTATTTATTCCTTGTTGACTTTCTTTCTGTCAATTCTAATTGATTGCCCTTAATATACTTAATTTTTTTTTTGTTACAATAATATGGTTTAAGAAAAACATGGATCCATCCATGTGCAACCGTCACAAGCCTTTGATCCCTCATACGTCATGTGGGTCGTTCTAACGCATAACCATCGGCTAGTGAGTTATTGCCATGATGGTGCGCAATTCACGCTCGTAAGTACATTCTCGCGGTTGTTGCAACCATGTTATAAGCACCTGTCACACCTATCTTTTAAGGTTGCACCTGTTGAGCTTTGCCTTCCTCACAAATCACCATGCTTGCACCAGTTGTGTTGGGTTTGATCCATCAATGTTATATATGAGTGCCCCAATGCCTCTAAGTGGCAATGTCCATGCCATCTCCGACCTCAACACTATGAGCGCACAAATGCCTCTGAGTGGCAATGTCCATGCCATCTCTGACCTCAACACGGTGCTCTTGTTGTCTTGATCCTGCCTACAAAGGTTTAACTTCAATTTGTCAACATCACGCTTCCTCTCTTCCCATGCCAAAGAATCAATAATTGATTTCCATGCCTTCATAACAATTGCCTATTTTTCAGGTTATTTTATCTAACAAGATTGTTGCATCAACGCCATCAATTATAATGCTAAAAATCTCCTATAGTTCTATTTACTACTCGGCAGCAAATTATGTTTCTTATATTGTTGGTGCTCCTCAATCATTTATCAATATTGTTAGAAAACTGACAGCTTATCCATATCAACAAGTTTGATTTATTCAGTTCTCATTTCCTTTTCATTAAGGCTAAAACTTTTTTTTTAATACAAATAGCCCACTGAATCAGAGATTTCTAAGCTATCTATTCCATCCTCCCTCTTTATCATGGGCAAGTTATTGATGGAGCATCCCAACCTTGAAATTATATGGTACATTTATGTTATCCTTATACTTCGCTGAAGATTATTCGATTGTTCATCTTGATTAATCATATTATTATCAGACAATCAATTGAAGCAAATTATTCTAAACTATTTTCACAACTTACCAATATATGTGTCAAAATAGTCTACTCACTTTGATTCATCCATGGAACCCCCTAGCACTATTAGCTGCACTAATTTAATCAATTCGCTATATTTTCTCTAAGCTCTACCTTTTGTAAGCATTTACAAGTACACATTACCATGCCTTAATTTTTTAGACCTCTTGTGGCTATCAAGTTGAGATGGACATAACATAATCTCTAGACACAAAAATTTAAGTTATGTCCTCCTGTAATTATTAGCAAAAGGATGTTAACGAAAGCATTCCATCATATTACACTGTTTGCAAATTTTTTGGTAAAATTCTTCTAATTGCTTTAAAACTTGCCCAAAATTGTGGAAATCATATGTTATCCATCCAAACAATAAAATTCCTAAGCAAGCATACAATCAAAATCTATTATCACTTATGGTGAATGAAGTGCCACTTTTTTCAAATCAAGCAGGTCCACAAAATTTGGAACAAGAAATTGATAAAATTATAGAATCAGAGCCTTTAGAACCTCCCCTTGTGAAACTAAGCCCAAAAGAGGATACCAGAATCTCACATGTTCCCACAATTATTTTTACAGATCCTTGAGTGCAATTAGCCTCTCTTCCCACGCCTATTGATGACATTGTCGGTGTCCCATATTCAACTCAGCTTTCAAAGTTATATGTTAGCTTGTCATCTATTGATGCTCAAGTGAATAGGCGGCTTCAAATCTTGTCTTTTAAGAGGGGCATAAATAAAAATAAAAATTTATCATTATCTCTCGAGCTGTCAAAATGTCTCGTTGTTTGCGAACTGCTCGTGTTTGGCTCGTTAAGTAGCTCATGTTCGATTCATTTGCTTAGCAAATGAGCCGAACACGAAGAAATTTTTGCGCTCGATATTGTTCACCTCATTTTTTGTGAGTTTTTGGTTTCTTTCTCTTAGAGTCTAGGATCTAGCCTTAAGACTCTCATATTGACTATCCTAGAGGACTAGTGATTGAAACCGCATTAAATAGATTTTCAAACCACTTCTTGACTCATTTTTGTAAAAACCTCACATGAGTGGTCACAAGCACTCAACTCTTAGTTGAAAGGGCTAAGGACCAGCATGTGGAGGGCCCAAGAATTAGTTCCTATAGGATCAAGAGACCTTAGGGAAAACCTTCATAGCTTAGCTATGCAAACACCACAATTCACATATTCGATGCACATAAATGTCACAATTCACATTACCAGCGCTTGCATACACTTCACCATTAATTAAAACTGAAATTAATTTTCAAAATGATCAATTGCGAACCCAAAATTCAAAGAAAACCAAATTCGACGCATTTTTTACTCGGTCATCGATGAACTTGTCCGGACGACCTCGGATGACAAAACGAACTGTGCAATGATGTCTGGAACGTCGATTTTACTCGAAAAGGGCACCCATATTGTTATAGTTCCGCGACAGCACAAAAATCGATGCAACTAATTATTTAATTAAAGAAGGCGGGATCAGGCTCAACCCGGGTTCGATTCGAGCTGAACATGAGTCTAATAGTTTGTATAATCGTACAAGAGTCCACGACACCACAGAGTACAAGAGTGAACCACAAGATAATAAAAGAACTAGAAAAAAAAGGATTATGTTTGTACTAACTTATTTATGCAAGATAATACATTAGCCTTAACTTCATTTATTGTTGATAAACTTGTGATTAACCCTAATACATATATGTCAAAAAAAAAAGAGAGAATCAAATCGGTTCTATCAATATAAGATACCTTTATATGAGATTATCAAAACAAATAGACAAGCTATCTGCATGGATGAATGATAGTTGTGTTTCTGTTGTAATCCATGTCAATATCATTAGCCAAGTATTGATCACACATGTTTCATCATTATGTTATGATTTATGGAATTTGCAAAATTAAATGACTAAAAGGAAAAGCGTGAATTAAGGAGACTCTCCAACTTCAAAAAATAAACCAATTAGAGTCTAGAATTTTTTATAAATTGTCAAAATTCTATAAAGTCCTAGAAGTTTCCAAAAGCTTCCCAAGGCAAGGCCATAAGAATCTTCTAAGGGATTCCAAGAATTTTCAAAAGATGAGATAGTTTAGCATCAAATTACATCAAAATTCCCATCCAAATGGGCTTGACTAACCACATTTTGCAGGATGATTCATTTTAATTATTTAATTGCATTTATTTTGAATTTGCTTGTTAGAATTTTAATTTGTTATCTCAAATTAAATGTGATTGAGAATTTTCTTCACATTTATTTTGCATGTTTTAATTACTATATTTCAAAATATATTGTCTTCAGGATGATAAATACGTTTGACGTAATTTTTTTATTCCTCTCCTTAATTTTCAATCCATAGTTTAATTATGCCCTCTTTCATATAATTCCAAACACGATAAATTCTTTTGATCACCTCTCAATATTTTGAGTACATCACTTTTGTCTCTTATCAAAATTGAACAATTTGAAGTATTGGTTATTCTTGACTCAATTTTATACATCTTTGATATTCACCACTTTGGCTATTTTGGTCCACATAAGCACAAAAATATACAAAAGCCGAGGTACTGAGAATCTCATTCTCTTTCCTATCCAGATCTAATACAAGCACAAAGATGGAAACCAAATTTACAATTTAAAGAAGATTTTACACAATAATTCATATCATTGCATACCTCTACTAATTCCTCCAATAATTATTATTTAAAATAAAATTCTAGAGAAACCTAAAAGCTGAACATGAATCCATGGCCTTAATACTTCATCAGTGCCAAAAGACTTCGCACCCCCAATAATTGTTTTGCTACTATAATAATGCAATACTATATTATGGGCATAGTTCCATATGTCATCCATTGTCTATAGAAATCTATGTTGTATGGATACTAAAACGGGATATATCTATTATCGAAAATATAAGATAGGACACGTCGGATACACTATAATAAAAATTATTAATATATATACATATAAATTAAATTAATAAAATATTAAAAATAATACAACAATAAGCCTTCATCCCACAAAGTGGGGTTGACTACATGAATCCTTATTTTCAATTGCGTTATATTGAGTATCATATTTTCATTTAATTCTAACAGAATGAGATCCTTTTTATACAATTACCCAAGTTTTTGTAGGTCAAACACTGTCTTTCTTAATAGAAGTTGAATCTAAAACATCTAATCTCCTATCAGGATCATCAGATGATCGACGTTTAATGTGACCAAACCATATAAAAGGACTCTCTCTAATCTTGTTTGTCGCTAAAGCTACACTAGCCATATCACGAATATATTCATTTTCCATTTTGTCTCTAATTGTCAAGCCACTCATCCACCTAAGCATTCTTATCTCAGCCACACAAAACTTTGATTTATGCTTCTCTTTTAAAGGCCAACATTATGTGCCATAGAGCATTATAGTCTCACCACTATCTTATAAAATTTTCCTTTCCGTCTAAGAGGTAATTTTCCATCACACAATAGGCCCAATGCATTCCTCTACTTCAACCATCCAACTTGAATTCTACTAATAACATCCAGATCTATATCAGTGCAGACCCGAGCTATAAAAAAAAACGCACCTTTTTAATGATTTGATCACTCATAGTAACAACTCAATCACTAGAGTTACTACTACTAAAATTACATTCCATGTATTCGGTTTTATATCTACTCAAACGAAGGCCTTTAGACTCCAATGTACACCTCCATAATTCAAGTTTTTTTTTTTTCTGGAACGCTTTCTATAGAGTCATCCACAAGAAGGATATCACCATCAAAAAGCATACACCAAGGTACATCATTCTATAAATATCCATTAAGAGCATCAACAACTAAAGAAAAAAATATGGGCTTAAAGTCGATCCCTGATGTAATCCAACTAAAATAGAAAAATAAGTGGTCAATCCTCCTATTCGAACACAAGTAACAAATCTAGTATACATATCTTTAATGACTTGAATATAATTCTTATCAACACTTTTTTTTTTCTCTAGAACTCCCAAAGGACTTCTCTTGAACATTATCATAAATTTTTTCTAACTCAATAAAATCATATGTAGATCCTTCTTCTCTCTGTACTTCTCCATCAAACCTCTCAATAAATATATAGCTTCCATAGTAGACCTGTCTGACATAAATTCAAACTGTTATGAGAAATTTTTGTAACACGTCTTAACCTATGTTCAATTACCCTCTCACATGATATTAAAGTATAAAACATCAACTTATATCTTCTATAATATGCATACTATTGTACATCCCTTTATTCTGAAAAATGAAGACCAAAATACACTTCCTCCACTCAAGCGTCTTTTTAATTTTGAAAATAACATTCAAGAGTTTAGTAAGCTTAGAAACTCCCAAATCTCTTACATATTTTCACACTTCAATTGGGATGTCATCAGGTCCTCCTGATTTTTTACCCATGATTTTTTTTAAAGCCTCAACTTATTTTTCACTAATGTGACGGTAAAAATAAAATGTTTTACTATTATTAACGATATTAAGATCACTGAGGTTGATCGTATTTTTAGAAACTTCATTGAAAAGTTTATCAAAATAACTCACTCACCTATGTTGAATATCTTCCCTAAAGAAATTTGTTTTTTTAATTTCATCTTTAATACACTTTACTTGACTTAACACTTTAATTTTCTTTTATTTTTGTTTGGATAATTTATACATATATTTTTCACCCTCATTAATATCTAATCTACTATAAAGATCATTAAAAGTAGATTTTTTAGTGTCACAAATTATTCTTCAAACTCCCTACAAGTCACTTTATATTTTTCTCAGTTCTTTAAACTTTTATAATTAAACTAATTTTTATAACACAATATATTTTAACTTTTCTTGCAGTTTATTATTCCAGTTCAACTATTTTTACTGATATTTTTTTCCTTTTGATCCTTAAAATACATATTTTGGCACTTGTTTAAAAGTGTTTGTTACTTTATTTTTGTTTCTTCATGAACATCCCAAATCTTTAAATCATGAAGTTTACTCATAAAAATAATTTTATATGTCTCTTAGGAGCCCCCATCTAACTTTACGACAATCTTTTCTTGTATTTTTATCTTACAACTTTTCATCTTCAAATCTAAAATTAATAATCGATATTGAATACTTAAATTTTCACTTAGAATAACCTTACAATCTTTACACTCTCGATGAAATTTTTTTTCTCATAAAAAATAATCAATGTGTTTTAATAGATTCATTCTTATAAGTTTCATCTCTTTTCTTAACTAAATTATTAGTAACAACAAAGTCATACGCTACAGCAAAATCTAATTTGGTTCTGTCTTCTTCATTAAACACTCCAAAATCATAGCCATCATAAATATTTCTAAAATATTCTACCACTCTAACAATATTTCTATTTAAATCTCCTCCAATAAAATTCTTTCACTTTAAAAGTTGATGTTGTTGATAAAATTATAGCCCTTAAGACTTTTAATAACATTAGCCTCTAAATATATATTTTAATTTAAATAAAAACATTAAAATAAAAAATAAAATTAAAAATAAAAGTAATCCCAAATAACACCTAAGATGTTCATAGATAATTATTTAGTTTATGACATACAAAAAATAAACATGTTTTATCTTCAATTATAACAAGAATCAAGTCTCCTAAATCAATCATTCATTAAAAAAAAATAAAATGATCACGGGCTTATTTGGCTCTAAATTCCTATGTATTTTCATATCTAACACATAAATTTTGATTTATACATTTACACCACCCAAATCTTCATATCACATCTAATATACCACTATTTTCAATTATAAAAAGTGAAATGTGCATTTTCATATGTATATATGTAAGGTGTCATTTATATAAAAATTTAAATTTAAGTGTTGGATACGTGAATACATACATATTGAGTGATATGTATGTAAATCTTCATTAAATTTTACATAAAAAATATATATCATTTTTTAGTTATAAAAATATTTTTTTTGAAATTTTTAATTCATTAATTTAGGATATATGTGTCTGACACGTGTCCTCTTTTTTAAAATATTATTTAAATCGGACTCTTCTAAGCCGTATCCAACAAGGACATAGTCGTGTCCATGTCCGATGCATATCCGATATGGTACGACTCCTTTATTAGAAGTGTCTGTACACATGGGTAGAAATATAAAACTGTAACCGTCATACAATTTATCATAGACTTGTTGCCAATCAACTATTGATCCTTGCAATAAAAAAAAAATACAAAAAATAAAAAAACTCTTGCAGTAAAACATCCTTTTGAAATAAATCGGTTAGTAAAGGATAACTTGTGGATTAGAGAACCATGAATAAAATAGAACTTCATTACCTCACATGAGAAAATACTTCTTAGAGGTTAATTTGAAAATTCATTGGAAAAGAGAAGAATATAAATTGAAAAAAAACAACCAAATCTGCATAAAAGAAATTCTTCTAAATATCATAGTGACAACGGGAAAGTCGATTACCTGTTGAATACGAGCACGTTTCCTAAATATTTGTTCTTCATAGACAGCAACTGACTGAATAAAATGCTCCACTCTCTCCAGTAAAACCTATATAAAATGAATAAAAATTGGATTGACGTGCTCCCAAAATTCGAGGATATTTTCCAAGAAACAATTAAATGAAAACAAAGAGAAAAAAAATAAAATTGATACGAAATTCAAGAAGAAATATACAAAGAAAACAAAATCTCAGCTAAGCACAAGCAGAGAAAAATTACATCACCAGCATTTGTTAGATAGCCGCCCATCGCTGCAAACTCCCTCTTATACACAAACATGAGTAGGTTAATTGCCCCCTGAAGCATACCATACAAAGTTACCTCAAATGAATAAAACCACCCAAAAAAAATATTCCCAAAATTAAATGGTTTAATGTTTGTAAATTTTAAAAATGCAGTGCAAGTTTAACAAATTAACGGCATAAGGCCGACCTACTACAAACCTCGCGGATTTCTAATGTCGGCATATGCGGGAGAAAATCATTTCCAACAAAAAAGCACATAAACACGAAATCGTCTACAAGCCGTTCAAAGCTAATTCTGAATGGCGGATCTGTTATCTGCAAATCGTACTCCAGATATTCTCGCAAGATCCAAATGTTAAGGAACTACAAATAAAACATTAATCAATAAACAAGAACTATACCAGTCAATCAAAATTACAAATAGAAAAGGTTATTAATAAAATAAATCCATACCTGATACTTCTTTTTGTAAATTGGGGTTTCATCTAGAGCTTTTCCATCATCACCCGAAGCATTTTCACTAGACTTGCTTCTACAATCAGCGGCAAGATGCCCAACCTGACCGCACAAAAAACATTTCCCCTGATGCCCTGGCAGTGTCACCATCTATTCAAATGGTTAGTAGTTAAATCAACAATCAGAAGCTAAAATCATTTGCTAAAAAAGAATAATCAATCATCTGCCAAAAAAGTAATTAGGGGCGTTTACACCCAATTCCTACTTCTTTACATATTTAACATTTAAACTTTACTTTTTACATTTAAACCCCCCATCATATCAAAAATAGCACTATTTAAACCTATAAGAAGTTAAATAAACCATTTCATGCATGGGTAAGGTGGAAGGTATGTAAAAATTGAAGTTTAGAAGTTATGCGTAATATATAGAAATGGAGAGGTATGTATGTAATCTTCCAAGTAATTAATGATATTTGCCCACCTCTCTCAGAATATAGAAATGAATCTCATGAGTAGCCAAAGATAGCATAATCAAGTCTGCATCCTGTTAAAACTTTAAATTCATAAGCATGCATGGGAGATTACAGAGGGTGATAAAAATATCCATTGAAGCTAAAAGCTGAGATAAAAGTTGTAGAATGCTACATACCAAGCCATACAGACAATGCCTTGTATTTGGATCGAAACCAGGAAGGTTACGTTGCAACCGTATGTAGGACATTATTTTGTGTTCACCCTCGCCAGGCACATTTGCATCAGATAACATTACCTTCAAATAATAGAGCAATGAATACATACATGTGTGCATGTGTAGAGAGAGAGAGAGAGAGGCATCATGAACACAAAAATAATGTACAAATACAAGCAATGGTAGAATCTGTGAGTGGGAAACTCATTATCCTAAGTTCACTTATGTCCACACCTTAACAGACCTCCACCCATGACTTTGTTTCAATTTCATTTGAATGTAATGTTGAAGTGCAACAGAAAGTTTAGCCATAAATTCAGTCCCGGGAGTTATGACATTTGAATCAGATGTCTCTCGCTTATCCGTCAGAGACAACAGTTTTCCTTCTTCAAATTCCTGCCTCAGCTTTTCCTCTTCAGATGCCTGTGAAAAAATTAACACCGATATAAATGGGTATAAATGCAAGTAAGAAAGGTAACTTTACATAGGCAGCACACAGTTCTTATGTATTTACATAAATCACGCTTAAACTTGCATATTTACACACATAGCACTATGTTGCTTTAAACCGAAGCATGAAAAGATGTATTTCACTTCTAAGAAGTTGAAAAGGGTGATAAGAATGCTAATTTGATTTGACAAATATTTGAGAACTATGTGCATAAATATGAAAGTTTTGGTGTGATATACATAAATACATAAGAATTGGGTGCTATGTATGTAAATGCCCTGATAAGAAATCTATCATAATGCTCGTGAAAGGGGCTACCAGATACTTACAGCTTCAGCTGCATCCTTCGCAGCCCTAAAACGTCGGGTTCGCTGCTGATTCATTTTAGCCCTGGGGGCAACACCATCTGCAATATTCAGGCATTGAATGTGCAGATAAAATCAGCTAAGAAAAGAAAAATTTTGTCATGATGGCATCAATATCCAAAGAATCTTACCTATTGCCATATACAAAAGTTTTCTTGGGCGGACTAATCCAAAGAGATGATCAATATAATAAAAAATTGACTTGAAAACATCATCATAGGTTGCAGGTGGAGACTGCAAAAAAAAAATTACCTTTAACATGGCTCAATAGATGGAATGAGAAAAAACATTCGCCAATAAAACCTAAAACATATACTGCAATGACGAACACTATGGTATAAGCATTTGCTAATAGGGAATAACAATTACACTAAAGGTTTTCAAAAAACTGGAACTCCAGATATTAAAACCTATAATTTCTTTTTAATAATTAGACCATAAAATAGTGCTGCCGTAATTTAAAAAAAACGGTAATTGCGATGCCATAATTTAAAAGAAATCCTGCAAGAACTTCCAAGTTTTCAAAAGAAACCCTTACATAGAGTCAGGTTTAATTGTCTTTTTTGCTAAAACAGGCTAAACTATTATCCTTGTCTGTAAAATTTTGAAATCATTGTTCATCTTCATCAAAATATCAAACTATGAGAGTTTTATACAAATATCCAAATCTGATTTGAACTTTTTTTTTCTTATTGAAGATTTATCTTGAAGAAAAGTTATTAACATGATTCTCATATCATATAAGTATAAGAAGGCGAGCAAATGATAACCATTTCATCTGAACAAAACTTATTCTGCCTGCACCTTTTCCTGACAGCATGCCTTATTTCATGCTTTGAACTGCTTAAACAGCTCAGAATCCACCATTACTTGAAGTGGAAAATAAAAACATCCGTCAAATTCCCAAAGATATCAGCCCCATCCCCACCCCTACCCACCAGGAACAAAACAAACATTAGGGGACATTTGGTAACTGCCTAGCCAGATTTGAGCAGGATTTAAGTAATATTTTACGTAAATCTAGCCAGACAAAAAAAATCGAACAAATTAAAACCATACTTCACTAAATAAAATTTTTCTTTCCTTCCGCTACTTTTTTTAATGTAAATCAGGATTTATTAAATCTGATTATTATGTGGATTTAGCAGATTTATCTTAGGAATAAAGTATAAACGAATTGAATGGATTTAACCTTCAATTGAACCAAACATTATTCTGGATTTACAGCATTTGGATTTGATTGATGCGGATTTATCATATTTGCTAAATCCTATTTAACCTAAATCTTATAGGCAACCAAACACCCCCAAGAAGAAGATGACTGTTCATTAGCCAAAAGCCAGCAACCCTGTAAATTAACCAGAAATGCAAGAGTATTAACCCCTGAAGTGCTCTAGAATGTAATTTAATTCAGTCATTAAGGCAAGAACTGGAACTAATAAGCAAGCTCTTACACACAAATTCTGCTAAACAAACAGCTAGTCCAAATTTAGTGAAAAACCACATCAGCTGCAAATAAAAATAGAAACGCGGACATCAATACAGCCTACTGTTTCCAAACTGCAACATATGTAGAAAGAATTACCAGATGGAATTTTTAATTTTTATTTTGCTTCAATTTCTACCCAGCATTGCAACCAAAAGCGTAGTCATCCTCCCCATCACCAAACTCAGCATGCTAAAAGAAAAAATCACAACATATACACAATCTACACTGAAACTCCACCCTCAGAGTTCTTTACTCCAAGAATCCTAATTCTTAGCAGATTAAATAAGGAGGTGACATTAAAAGAGAAAAAAAAAAAAAAACTAACCCTGCCATCCGGGTGGAAACAAGGATGGATAATGCCATTCATGTCGAGGTAGAGATTGTCAAACTCGATCCCGTTAGGATTCGGCGCGGAGGGATCGACAGATACAGGCTCGCCGCCAGGGCCCTCCGTCGGCTCCTCCTCAATCACATCCACAATTGCCAAAGGATAACGATCGGCGAGCCAACGGTAGAACGCCGGAACTCCCATCGTCGCCGCCGCGATCAACCGAGAAGCAAATGGATCGAGATTTGGATCCGATTGACCAAAATGGGAATAGTAGAGAGCAGAAGTACCGAAGTCGTACTTTAATACGGCAGCGTCTCCGAAACCGATATATGTTTCGGGCAAATACCGAAATATTCGTTGTAGTCTTTTTTGATTAATTTCAATTAAAAAATGATTTTTAAAATAATATTTATATTTTCATAAGCTTTATGTATGCAATATTAATTTTATTTATATTCAAAATAATTTTCTATTGGGGGCATGTACATAAATGTCACCCAATTCTTATGTATTTGCATATCTAATACTTATAAATTTACCAAATTTACATGCATAAATAGGGCAGATATCAAATATGTAAATATGTGATAATTGAATGGTATACTTGTAAATCTTCCTTTCTATTATCAAGTAATTAAATCGGATGTAAATTTAAATTAGTAAAAACTTACCAAGCAATTATCAATGTATTTATCCATCAATTATCATGATTTGTTATAAGTTTTAAAATAATAAATTTTTTCTTCTTTTTCTTCACTTAAATATAATTTATAGCCAGAGTTTCTTCTAATAGATTAGAAGTGGGACTAAAGATAAAAATGAATGTCTGCGTGATCCTGGCAAAGGTGGGATTATGGTTATTGGCCTTTTGGAGACCATTTACACACATACCACCCAATTTTTATCTATTTTCATAAACAGTCTCAGCACCAAAAGGCTGTGGAACCCACTTAAATATACTAATCGGTTGTTTTTTAAAAATATGAGACTCATTCTAACACGTGATTAATTTTAATTGGACACCTGATATAAATTTACGTTAAATATCTTTATGCAAGGCCTCGCAACATTTACATGTATAATACCACTAAATACCACTAGACTCGTATGTATTATACAACATTTACACTAAATACCACTAGACTCGTATGTATTTTCATGTATAATTCCTAAATCAGAGGAAGGGACGAGTGCTCTAGTTTACAGAACTTTACATGCATACCTCCCACATCCTATTTATTTACACATCTAACAACTAATATTTTATATATTTATAAAGCAAAAATAATAATGTTTAGCATTTTTAATACATATAAAAAATAATTTGAATAAATATTATTATTTAATTATTTAGTTATTTTGAACAAAGAAGAATCAAACGCGATCGGACAAACATTTGTTGGTGTTCGGCTCATTTATAAATCGAGCTCAAAGAAAATCATCATTTTCGGCTCGATTTTTAACAAAAGAATAAAACATAAGTTATTCTACGAACAGGATATCAGTTGCAAATAACATGTTTTTTTTACAGCCTTAACTGTCCGAGCACGTGATTCTTTCTTCTAAGTCGAACTGTGTCACTAGCTCAAGGTGTTTTTGGTCCTTAAATAGTGGTCATCTGATTCAACAGGATAAGTCTCATGATGCAACGGAACAGCCTTTGTAGAACTCGCCTGGGAGACTGGAGAAAACATCATATGGAAAAAGTTTGTTTTTTATTTAGGCTGATGTTTGTAAATGTGATTATTATACTTATAAAATAAAATAAAAAAATTTTATTCATGCATGCTCTTGTTAACATGCTCATGGAAGTTTTTCACAACAATAATTTCTTTACATGTATTTATAATTGTTCGTGTGGTCTGATATTCAAATGTTGTTATTGCTGGAGCCTCTTTTGGAGGTGAATCATCTGAGTTATACTGCGCCCTCCTACTTCTTGTGAGCCTTCAACCTGATCTCTCATTTAAGTTATCATCAACGAGTCAAGTTGTCATTGTGAGCGGGTCTGTTCCCCGACATCGAGTTCCTCGAGTTCAAACACATATCTGCAATATTCAAGTAGGGGTGAGAATTAGGTCATTTAATGTTTTCTTGGTATAAAAACAATTAGATGAGGTCATGTTGTTTTATATGTTGTATTATGTTATTGAATGATTGTTACTATCTGATGAGAACTATTCTTCACCAAGGGCTTTTGGCTCTTTTTTGGGCCTTATTGTGAGCTTCTTTATGTTGCATGGGGCGTATAGGTTTTCTCGAGGAGTAGTAATCTACTTTTCTAGTATGTGTTGCACCCTTTTTACAATCTGAACAATTTGGATATATGAGTTTTTTATCATATAAAATAGATATGAGAATTTGTCGGCTAAAGCAACCGGTGGGTGAGCAGTTTACATAAATTTTTAAGGGTAGAAAGTTTTAAATCATCACTGCTCCATGTGTGGTGCACTTCCTTGACAGTGAACTTTTGTAGTTTGTAGGCATTATGGGTGAGTCGCTTGCTAATGATGAACGACCAGTTGCATTTTTTCAAGGCTGGGCCCCATCTTTGAAAGACCTTTCTCTTAAGTGTGGATCATAATAGTGCATCACTCTCCTTTTTATTTCTTCTTGTTCAAGGGTTGTTTTGGTACTTCTTCTTCTAGTATGTCAAGTGCGAGCTCCATCATTCATGTTTTGCCATTCATTCAAGCATTTTTCCTTGCATGTCAAGGTGGCCACCACTCTTTGATTGTGTGAGATGTATTCGACAAGTAATAACACCAACATTCCATGCAAGAGTAAAAAAGAATTTTACCCAATTGTGACTGAGGAAATGGTATTGAGCGCCAAAAGGGCATATGGGAGAAAATCAGCCCATTTTTCTTTTGTCCCCTTAACGTTCTTTATTAGTAGGTTAAGGATTAACTTCTTCCTAGCTTCGACTTGCCCGCTAGTTCGCGGATGATGGGCTAAGTTGAATTTTATGTTAATATACTGGCTTCAACAAAAATATTTTACTCCTTGGTCAGCGAATAGTGTCGCCTTGTCAGTTGTGATCACTATCCGGAGGTCGTAGCGATGAATGAATGTTGGCATCAATTTTGGGCTTCACACATGTAGGATGTCCGCTTGAATGACTCAGGAGAATTCACTATTTATTTATAGTGCCTTGTAGCTCAAAACATCCATCTAGATCCCACCCGGGTGCGTGTTTGGGGCACAAAGCTTGGATCTGTGATGATTCAGCCTTGCTCGAGAGAGACTATCGTAGGATAGCATCAGTTACGATATAGAGCATGTTTAATGGCCATTCTAATGTTTGGAGACCACATTCCATACATCTGGGGCCTTATAAGGTCAAAGAAACTCATCAAAGCTTCTTGTGGGCATTCCGGGAAGATTGGGGTTTAAAACATTGTACCTGGGGTTCCCATCAACACCTAAATCTTTGATGTAATGCCTATAAAAATGTCTATCTTTGAGGTTATGTGACTATATTTTAGTCATAAGCACTCTCTCATACTTTATGGATCAAAAAAAATTCTTCAACGTACGTCTTGGGTGAAAAGTAGGATTTTCAAGGCTAGACCAACGTTTAGGCACCAGCCCCGGGCACATAGGAACCCAGAATAGCTCCCAGGTTCTCCAAACCAAGAGTTTGGAAAGTAGGTGCCAGCCCCCTAGCGCCTAAGAGCCAGCCTTCTGAAAAGTCGGGGCTTGTTTGTTATAAAAGAAAAAATATATATATATATTAATTTAAGGTTCCCATCAACACCTAAATCTTTGATGTAATGCCTATAAAAATGTCTATCTTTGAGGTTATGTGACTATATTTTAGTCATATGCACTCTCTCATACTTTATGGATCAAAAAAAATTCTTCAACGTACGTCTTGGGTGAAAAGTAGGATTTTCAAGGCTAGACCAACGTTTAGGCACCAGCCCCGGGCACATAGGAACCCAGAATAGCTCCCAGGTTCTCCAAACCAAGAGTTTGGAAAGTAGGTGCCAGCCCCCTAGCGCCTAAGAGCCAACCCTCTGGAAAGTCGGCGCTTGTTTGTTATAAAATATATATATATTAATTTAAGGTAGTATTATAATAAAAAAACAAATAGAATGAGTAATTAGAAGAGAAAAATTAAGAAATTTATTAATACATAAAATGAAATATTTTTTCTTAAACATTATGTAGTACTTTAAGGATCAAGTTTTCTAATTAAATAATTTTGAGTTTATTGTATATTATTATATATTTTTTAAAACTTGCGAGCCCACAGGCTAACAAGTCAAGTCGGAGCAAGCTTGAGCTTGGATTGTTAGCTCATCAAGCTCGATTCACAAGCCACTTATTAAGCCTAGCTCGAGCCTGCTCACGAGTCAACTTCACTCATTTGTATCCCGAGCTTCGGGCACTCAACCTTAAAAACTCGACTTCGTTCACTCGACATTGGTCATTTGGCCTCAGGCACTCAACCATGATTTGCTTCTTTCTTTGAGGTGGTTTTCGACGAGTGATGTGCTCTGAGTCATTGGGTTCATAATTATATGGATTGTTTGATTAGTGATAACTTGGATAATCACTTTAAGATTATACAATTGTCATAATAATATGATTCAAATACAAGCTTTAATAGATGTTAATATATTTATGACTTCGCAAAGAATGAGCACATCTAAATTGAAAATTTTAAAGATCCTTTATATACATATAAAATTATATATATAACACCACGTTCCCAAGTTATTTGGTATAGCATTCGGTTCAGCGTTGTAAGTCCCCTTTGGTATAGGGTTTGAATCCAACCTCTGACGACTGTTGTCTAATCAGGGGGTACTCAAATATTTAGGCACGTTGGTCACCCCCAGATATGACAGAGGTTGAGCCAATAGGGTGGGTTGGGGACCTCAGGTCCGAACCCACTCTTTTAAAACATTCATATAAATTTGTATTATATAGAAGTTTTAAGTATAAGATATGTGATATAAAATCTACAATTCTTATAAATAAACAATCATGTATACAAAAATTCTATATATTACAAATTTAAATGATTTATATGCATATTTTTTAGGGAAATTTGTTAGAACTTTTCATTTGTGATCCAACTTTATGACCCAAACACTCCCAAACACTTTATGCATATGCATGGATCTTTGAATACTTGATTTTCACATATTCATTCATAAGAGAAAAATATACATGTGTGCATGCTTGTAGAATTGGATCTAAGAAGATGGAGTTTCTTTCTCTAATCCCCTGAAACTTTCTGTACTTTATGATGAAGAAAAAGATTTGGTGACTGTGAAGAATAGAGATGACCGTTCTCTGAATTATGCATTATTTAACCATCATTCATCAGAGGGTTATTGATCAATAGGATTTATGATAATTTAATCGATTAATTAACATTTATTATTAAAATAAATGACACATGGTAGTAATCACCATCTATAAGGGGTTACTTATCAAAAAGAATTTAAGATAATATAATTAATTAATTAAAATAAATAACATACATTAGTAACCACCATCCATAAAGGGGTTACATATAAAAAAAGATTTAAATTAATTAATTAAAAAAATAACACACATTAGTAACCATCATCCTAAGGGGTTACTTATCAAAAGGTTTTAAGATAATTTAATCAATTAATTATCATTTATTATTAAAGTAAATGACACACGTTAGTGGGTTTGTGGGCAACGCGGGCCACAATTAAAAATTTAACATTCTCCCACTTAACCCACGTAATTTTTTTAATAGTGCATATCATACTGCACAAAATAAAATTTAAAATCTTTATTTATATTGGTGAAATCATAAATCATCAATAAATATAAAATTAATATGAATCATGACGATTTTGTATCAATTTATCGACACAATCCCTTTCATGTATCAGTATATCAATTACATAATTAACATAATGAGAAATAACATTATGGTTTCATAATGTCTATCAAAAGATAAATTTTGTTGAATATCTTACAATGTAAAGTGTACAATAATAATAAAACAAGATATATAGATATCATAAACAACGATAAAATGAGCTTAAAGTGTCAGACATAAAGAGCAATAAACATAAACCAATAAAGGGTTTTAGTAATGTCCATTCTCACGATATGTTCATTAAACGTCTTCGATGACAACCCTTTCGTCAATGGACTCGCAATCATAAGGCTGGTGGCTAGTACGCTCAATTGACACCCTATGTTTATTAACTTCTTCCTTAACGGCAAGGTATTTTAACTTCATGTGTTTGACATCTTTAGAATACCTATTTTTTTAGAAAAGAAGACTGCTAAGGAGTTATCACAATCAATTTTCAGCGGCTTGGCAATACTGTTAACAATTTCAAGTCCTGAAATAAAATTTTGCAACCATAAGCCCTAAACTGTAGCTTCAAAGCATGTCACAAATTCAGTTTTCATGGTGGATGCAACAGTGATAGTTTGTTTTGCACTTTTTCACGAGATTGCTCCTTTAGCCAAAAGAAGCAGATAACCAAATGTTGATTTTATGGTATTAACGCATCCAACAAAATTTGAATCTGAATCTTATCACTTCAATATCATTAGATCTTCTATAAGTGAGCATATTATCATTTGTTCTTTGGAGGTACCATAAAACTTTCTTTGCAGCTTTCTAATGATCTATTTCTGTATTACTTTAATATCTACCCAACATCCCGAAAACAAAGCTAATGTCCAGTCTAGTACAAGTTTAAACATACATTAAGCTTCCAACAATAAATGCATAAGGAATTTCTTCCATTTGGTTACATTCTAAATCATTCTTTGGACATTGCATAAGGCTGAATTTGTCTCCGTTCTGAATTAGAGCAACACTTGCAAATCACCCTTCGATATCAAATCTCTTAAGAACTCTATTAATATATGTTTTCTGAGACAACCCTAACAATCCTTATGATTTATCATGAAATATTTCTATTATAATCATATAGGATGTCTCACTCATATCTTTCATTTCAAAGTTCTTTGAGAGAAAAATCTTGGTTTCATACAATAAGCCAATATCATTTGTAACCAGCGAGATGTCATCAACATATAAAATGAGAAATATGATCTTGCTCCCACTGAACTTCAGATATATACACCGATTAACAGTGTTTTCGTTAAATTCAAATGACGTGATTGTATCATTGAACTTAAGATACCATTGTTGGGAAGCTTGCTTGAGTTCGTATATTGATTTCTTCAGTTTACACACCATGTGTTTCTTTTCTTCAACCGAAAATCCTTCAGGTTGACTCATGCAGACCTCTTCATCTAAATTCACATTCAGAAAGACACTTTTCACATCCATTTGGTGTAACTCCAAATCATAATGAGCTACTAGTGTCATGATAATTATAAATGAATCCTTCTTAGAAACTTGAGAAAATGTTTCTTTATAGTCGATGTCATATTTCTGAGTGAAACCTTTGACAACAAGTCTGACTTTATATCGTTCAATATTGTCATTCGAGTTGCATTTAGTCTTAGAGACCTATTTACACCCAAATCTTTTACAACCTTCAGACAATTCAACGACATTTCAGACTTTGTTGTGATCCATCGATTTCAACTCATCTTTCATTGCATCTAACCATTTAGAAAAATTTGCACTTTCTATGGCTTGTAAAAATGATATTGGATCTTCATTGATTCCTAATTAAAATTCAGACTCATGTAGATAAAGCACAGAAGCATCAGAAGTAACAAACCATTTTTGTCGTTCTGACTTTCTATGTACTACTTCATGTGGTTCATCTAATGTAGGTTCATTAGTGACAGTTTTATTCTGGGGTATTTGATCATATATATGTTATTCTTGTAAGTTGTCAAATTGTTCAACAACTGTAAAAATAACAACTTGAGAATAAATTTTGGGTAAAGGAACTTGAAACCTAATTTCTTGGATCTCCACTTTACATGGTTCCAAACTCCCACTAACTTCACCATTTTCAATGAACTTAGCATTTTCAGTTTCAATAATTCTTGTATTGTGGTTAGGACAAAAAAATCTATACTCTTTAGATTTTTCTTGATAGCTAATGAAGAAACCATTGATTTTTCTCGAGTCCAGTTACTTTTCATGTGAATTATATAACCTTATTTCTGCTGGGCAACCCCAAGCAAGCAAGTGCCTTAAACTAGGTTTTCTTCCTGTCCACAATTCAAAAGAAGTCTTTGGAACTGCCTTACTAGAAATCCTATTTAACAAATATGCAGCAGTTCTTAAAGCATGCATCCACAATGATGAGGGTAAAGAAAAATTACTCATCATACTCCTAACCATTTCTATTAGAGGACGATTTCACCTTTCTACAACACCATTTTGTTGTGGTGTTCCTGACAGATTGTATTGAGCACATATGTCATTAGTTCGAAGAAATTTAATAAATTAACTTGAGCAACATGTACCTTACATAATATTCACCACATCTATTAAACCTGATAATTTTCACTTTTTGTCTAATTGTATCTCAACCTCAATTATAAACACTTTTAAGGCATCTAATGATTGATATTTTTCATGTAATAAGTAGACATACCCATAATGTGAAAAGTCATCAATAAAAGTAATAAAATATTTTTTCTCCACCAAAAGATGGAACGTTAACAGATTCACAAACATCAGTGTGTATAATTTCATGAAGTTGTGTGCTTCTTGTGACGTCTATCTTAAGTGTGTGTTTTCTCTTAATACAATCTACACAGATGCCAAAGATCAGTAAAATCTAAATCATTAAGGATTTCATTATTTACCAAGATTTCAAATCTTTCCTTGGATATATGACCCAAACATATATGTCACAAATAAATTGAATTTTCATTCATAAAATCACGTTTAGCACCAACTTTATGACGCAAGGTCATCAAAGTCTCAACAAAAATGTTATCTAGTTTAAGCTTATATATACAATCACAAAGAATACCAAAACCAATGAGATGATTGTGTTTAAACAGACTGAAATATCCATTTTCAAATTTAAAAGAGCATATAACAAAATCAAGTTTAGATAATAAAATCAAATAATGGGAAACATAAGTGGCATAAAGTGTTTGAAAAGGGTCTAATTGATGTTCAGTATCTAAAATTAATCAATAAATTCCAATAACTTCAACTTGAGCTTTGACTCTATTTCCCATGAAGACAAAATTTTCATTTGGGTTTATGATTTGGGTTGTGAGGAATCCCTATATCATATTAGAAACATGAGTGCTACAACTAAAATCAATCCACCAGGTATTATAAGAAACTTTAGACAAATTCGATTCGAAACATATAGAAACACAATGTTTACAATTCTTTTTGAACCACTCTTTGCTCTTCTGACACTCATTTTGATAGTATCTAGTCTTTCTACAAAAATGACACTTAATTTCTGTATGTTCTTTTTGAATTGGGGCAGACGACGCCTTAATCTTTAGTGGTTTTTGTTTGCCCTTTTCATTTTTCTTTTCAGGTTTCTTTACAACTATTCGTTTATGACCCATGCGATTAATGGAGTGATTTTCTCATTTCTTATGCCTTACTTCCTCTTGAATGAGCATACATTGCAGTTTATTTGCATTTCACTTATCTTTTATAGTGCTGTAGTTCATATGAAATAGACTATACTCAGAAGGTAAAGAGTTAATGATAAATTGCACAAGAAAATTTTCATTCACTTCCATTCTCAGGGTCTTAAGGCTTGTTGTTATGTTCTTCATTTCAACGACATACTCATGCATAGTACGAGAACCATTAAATTTCATGTTAGTTAACACACTCAATAGTGTCCCAATAAGAGACTTATCAGTAGAGTCATACTGAGAATAACCCTCAACAAATTTCAAGAATTCATTAGCACTTTTAATGTTAAAAAATGTACACTTTATGTTGTTTGCCACAGTCATTCACATAAACATTGAGCTTAATCTGATGGATTTCTCCCAAGTTTTATGGAAAGATCTTTGCTTAGCACTTCTAGAATCAGTAAGTGCAGGAGGTTTGTCAGTCGTGAGCGTCAAATCAAGATCAGAACACCATTGTGAAACTAGACTTGCTTGCGTCGTTCAGAGAAATTAAGCTCATTGAACGTCTAAATAGATGTAGCTTGTGAATGAAAAGAAACAGGAGTAGATACTGCAAATAAATAGAATGTACTCATACATCAATGCTTCGACTATTAAACATAAACAAATATTCATATCGAATTATATTAAATGAAAACATTAATAGCATATTGAAAATCTCCTTTATGTCATATAATAATACACAATAATAAACATAATTGATGTTTGATTTTGATTTAATATAATTAGCAATTGTTTATACTTAAATTAGACATGTCTATTATATTTGGATATATAAACATATCTAACCAAATATATAAATATGCCACACCACAATCATATTCAAAGAACAATCATATTCAAAGATTATAAAACAAATAATCAACCTTTGGGAATCCACAAATATTTTATAATCAATGAAATTTAATATACATATAATAAAATATAAAATTATTTCATAATAAGCATCGCAGACTCATGAATAATTAAATTTATTTAATTTGACATCCGTTAAACATACTAATTTGGTCACTTTGGTGACTAACAAATTAAACATAATATAAACATCAAATAAACAATCATTTCAATCACAACAATATATATTTCATAATATAAATTAATAATAACAAAAATTATAGGGTAGGTAGATTAACGAAGAAGGCAGACCATAAATACACAAATTCATAGTCTAACAAAACTCAAAATAATATCTTGATTCACCAATTAACTTTAGTGATCTAATTCCAAGCTCTAATTTACAACGGAGATCAAATGCAATTAATTTAATTAAAAAATAATGAAAAAACACAAATTCAACAATCAAGACTCAGTGCTACATGTTAGAACTTTCATCTGTGATCCAACTTTATGACTAAAACACTTTATGCATATACTGACCAAGATATTTGAATTCATGTTTTTTACATATTCATTCATAAGAGAAAAAAACTTACTTGTATGCATGATTGTAGAATTGTACATGAGAAGATGGAGTTTCTCTTTCTAATCCCCTGAAACTTTCTGTATTTTCTTATAAAGAGAAATATACTATGTCTGTTAGGAAGAGAGATGACCCTTCTCTGAATTATGCGTTATTTAACCACCATAATAAGGGGAGTTATTGAAAGATAGGATTTATGCTAATTTAATTGATTAATTGATATTTGTTATTAAAATAAATGACACATGCTAGTTACCACCATCCAGAAGGGGTTACTTATCAAAAAGAATTTAAGATAATCTAACCACCATCCATAAAGGGGTTACATATAAAAAAAAATTAAATTAATTAGTTAAAATAAGTAACCCGCATTAGTAACCACCATCCATAAAAGGGGTTACATATCAAAAAATATTTAAATTAATTAAATTAAATAAGTAACACACATTAGTAACCACCATCCATAAAAGGGGTTGCATATCAAAAAAGATTTAAATTAATTAATTAAAATAAATAACACCCATAAAAGGGTTTACATATAAAAAAGGATTTAAATTAATTAATTAAAATAAATAACACACATTAGTAACTACCATCTATAAATGGATTACATATCAAAAATGATTTAAATTAATTAATTAAAATCAATAACACACATTACTAATCACCATCCTAAGGGATTACTTATAAAAATGTTTTAAAATAGTTTAATTTATTAATTGTCATTTATTATTGAAGTAAATGACACAGTTTGTGGGTACTGTGGGCCACAATTAAAAATTTAACAAAATTTACATACACACCACACGATGCTTATGTATTTACATTTCTAATTTTAATATTTACACATATAGCACCTTGTCATCAAAATCTATGCATTAAAAGTTGTATTTCACTTTTGAAAAAAATTAGTGAAGATGATATTTTTGCAAAGAAGCTATATTTTTTAAGGGGTATGTTTATATATATGAATGTTCTAAGCTTAAGACAAGTAAATACATAAGAATTGTGAGGGGCTACAACCTGCATCAATCTTGTTGCTGCACACGATGCTGTCTACGTTTACTGCGGGTGTAGCTGTTTCTTCTCACTTCCCTCCTTCAGTGTCTCCTGTTTTTCCCAGCAATCTTGCTTTCTTCCCTGGCGATGAGGGGAGATCGAGTTTCCGTTCTTATAAAGCTGGGATAATATTGAAATCCTCAAGCTTCCGGCCTATATTTTGTTCTTCCAGCGGAAACTCCCTGCCGGCTGGGGAGAACTTATCCAGGTTTATTAGCTCCTCCTGTTTTGTTGTTTGCTCAAGCTAGGTTTTCACTCATATCGGGGCGCTAGCATATGCATAGCTTGGGTGTAGCTGTTTTGAAGTTTTCAGAATTGTTGGTATTAATATGATGAGTTTTTTCTTCAGAGCTGGCGAGATTATCTTTTCCGTCTAAATTATACTGGATTTCAGCTTTCTAATTGAAAGAGGAAAAAGTATATTGTCAGGATATCCTATCAGACTTTTGCTAATTTTTTTTATACATGTCCATTAAAATTCAGTTGTATAATCTTACAATCTTACTGTATTTTTCTTCTACATTCAGATTTACAGTTAGATAGCAGTTGATAATAACTTTGTTAGTAAAATTTGTTCCATTTTGACAATAATGCATTACAATTTTCTGACAGAAAAAAATATTTTTGAAATGTGGTATCGATTGTGATATAAGCATCTATTGTTCAACTAAGCTTAAATATGCTCTAGCCTGCAGGAGTGGAAATCATATTATAATTTATTTCTTTTAATTTTTATCAATGGAGTTGTTTGCTTTTGGTCAGCTTTTGCATTATAGAAGGGCCAGATACTGTTGAGGACTTTGTTCAGATGCAGCTGCAGGAACTTGATGACAACATAAGAAGTAGACGAAATAAAATTTTCCTTCTCATGGAAGAGGTTATATGAAAACTTCGCTTCTATTTACCTTGTTCATTAATTTCTTGATGGTATCGGTAGATTTAACAAAAAATTTCTTCTTTTTTAGCTATAAATTTTGCTTCCATAGTTTTATGTTATTTTCTGTTTTTGATGATTCATTCGTTGATTTTTTATGTCTGTGACTAAGATAACATATAGAAATCTTCACTTTCCACAACTTGTAATCCTTTGCTTCTATTTACGTAGGTGAGGAGACTGCGCATACAACAACGAATAAGAAGTGTGAAGTCCAACAATGAGAGAATTGATGAGAACGAAATGCCTGACATGCCATCAACCATTCCGTTTCTTCCCAACACGGCGAGTTTTTGAGCAACTTTGTTGCATCAAACTTTAATATTTATTTTTTCGGTACATACATAACACTCAATTTCTTTGTATTTACATATCTAGCACCTAAACCTTAAGTTTTATATTTATACCACCCAAATCTTTCACGTCACATTAAAAATATCACCATTTTAACTTTTAAAACGTGAAATACATTTTTTCATGCATATATAAGGTGGTATGATGTAAAAGTTGAAGTTTAGGTGTTAGACATGTAAATACATAGAAATTAAGTGAGAAATTAAGTGACATTTATGTAGACATTTATGTAAATCTTCCTTCTTTTTTAAAGTTTCAACACTTATGATATTGCTTTACAGACACCAAAGACTATGAAGCAGCTGTACTCGACTTCTTTTTGCTTGGTTTCGGGCATTATCATGTTTGGAGGTCTTCTTGCACCCATGGTAGGTTGCTCTATTAATATTGTTCTTTTTAGTACTTCATGTAATGAACACCTTCACTTGTTTTCTATTTTGTTTTAGGGCCATTTACATTTATCTTCTTACATTTCCCACACCTAAACTTTCAACATAGCACTTAAATTTTTAATATAATATAAAAAATAGCACTATTATCATTTTTTTTAAAGTGAAGTACACCTTTTCATGCATAGATTTAAAATAACAAAGTGCTACATATGTAAATATGAAAGTTTAGGTTTGAGATATGTAAATACATAAGAACTGTGTGCTACGTATGTAAATTTCCTTTATTTTTATTGTTGTTTGTTTATGACTCTAATGAGTAATAGTGTATAAACTATTCATTCTGTCCTGGAGATTTTATAACATATGCATCTTTTTAGTAAAGTTTGTTTATTCAAATTATGATGAGATCACTTTCTTCTATCTAAAAAATTTTTGGCTTTTGTGAGGCTTATATAGGTTCAAGTTCTCCAAGATATTGATGAAATTTATAGTTGTTGCTTAACATACATTGTGGGTGGGTCATATTTTCTGCCAAGCATATCTTTACATTTTTATTCAAAATTATATCTGTCCCCAGCATGAATATGTTCATTAAGTGTTATTTTTTTTATTTATTATTCAAAGTATCTATATGTTATTCTTGAAATTCATCTGATGCTTGAGAGCATATATTTATTTAGTGTTATTTTTCTTTCCAGAAAACTTCTAATGTTAGCATAGTTACTTTAAAAATTTTATCCATTATTTAATTTACCTAAAGTTTTAACCTAAAAAACAGAAAGTGAAGAGAAAATTCATTTCTTCTTATTGATTCAATTCAAATTGCCTTTACATATAGGAGTCCCTCCTCCTTAGATAAGGAAACTAACTAAATAAGTTTAAATAATTTCCTATTACATTGCAAGACTAATTAAGCAAGATTTGATACAGATATCACATGATATAAATAAGGAAGGAGAATAATATCTATATAAGAGGAAAGACAATAAATTGTAATTTGAATTAAATCTTTCAACACTCTCCCTCAAGTTGACATGAAAATATCTTTCAGAGCCAGCTTGCACACTAAATCGTCGAACTGTTTGTTGTGAAGACCCTTTATTAGAATATTCACTGCTTGGTCGTTAGAGGGAACATACACCATGCAAATATCTCTTCTGTCAATTTTTTCTTTGATGAAGTGTTTGTTTATCTTTACGTGCTTTGTTCTATCATGAAGGACATGATTGTGGGCGATGACGATGTCAAACTTATTATCACAGTACACCTTTATTGGTGGTGAACTATGAATTTTTAACTCCTAGAGAATTCTTCTAATCCATAGAACTTCACATATCCCATGGGCCACATATCTGAATTCAGCTTCAGCGCTGCTTCTTTCCACGACACTTTGCTTCTTGCTCCTCCAGGTTACTAAGTTTCCTCCTAGAAAAGTGCAGTACCCTGAGGTTGATATTCTATCTGTAACACTCCCAGCCCAATCTGCATCTGTAAATGCTTCTACCTATAAGTGCTCATTTTTCTTGAACAGTAGTCCTCTTCCGGGTGTTCCTTTCATATATCTAAGGATCCGATAGACAACCTCCAAGTGATGAGTATTTGGAGAATGCATAAACTGACTTACCATACTAACAACAAATATTATATCAAGACGAGTGTGTGACAAGTAGATTAGTCTTCCCACCAGTCTCTGATATTATTCTTTATTGACACAATCTATTTTATTTGTTACTTGTAACCTTTTATTTGGTTCAATCGGGATTTCAACTGTTTTGCACCCAAACATTCCGGTTTCACTGAGTAAGTCGAGTACATACTTTTGCTGATTAATAAAAATCCCCTTCTTAGATCTGACAAACTCAATACCAAGAAAGTATTTTACATCTCCCAGATTTTTAATCTTAAATTCTGTGGCCAATCTTTTTCCTAGCATCATCTCCTGTAAGGATAATATCATCTACATAGACAATGAGTATAACGAGTTTACCAGTTTCTGAATGTTTGTAGAACATAGTATGATCAACTTGACTTTGAGTGTATCCATATTTTGTAATCACCTTTTCAAACATCTCAAACCAGGCGCCAGGAGATTGCTTGAGCCCATACAAGGATTTCTTTAATCTGCACACTGTCTTCTCCAAACTTCTTCTCAAATCCTGGTGAAAGATCCATGAATACCTCCTCTAATTCACCGTTTAGAAAAGCTTTTTTAACGTCAAGCTGATGTAAGGGCCAATTACGGTTTGCTGCTATAGACAGTAAAATCCGAATTGAATTGATCTTGGCTACCAGAGCGAATGTCTCCTGATAGTCAATTTCATGAGTTTGAATGAATCCTTTCGCTACTAATCTTGCTTTATATCTTTCGATACTCCCATCAACTTTACTTTAGTAGTAAAGACCCATTTACACCCAACAGTAGACTTGTTTCTTGATAGAGTGACAATTTCCCAAGTCCCATTTTTAAAAAGAGCATCAATCTCTTCCTTTACTGCTATTCTCCAATTTGGATTACTAAGAGCTTCCTGTATTGTTCTGGGTTCAAATAGATTAGAAATTTTTGACAAAAAAACTTGATGTTTGTGTGAGATTTTTTTATAGGATAGATATTTCAAAATGAGATATTTGGTAGTACGAGAATGTGTTCATTTTCTAAACTCTATAGGAAGATCCAGATTCATAACTTCTGAATCTTGAGCTTCTGTTGGTCAAAAAATAAGATCAAGATCAGAAATTATCTGTGTTTCTTGAGGACCATCATTCGGTTCTTCAGATTGGGAGGGAGCTAAAGATTCAGTTTGAACTTTTTTTCTTTTATGGAGTCTTTTCTTAGAATAAACAAGGGGTTCTGCTGTTGTATTATGCGGTATTTCTCCCCCTGTATTAGACAAGATACTTTCAAACGTTTATTGACTAGGATTATTTTTATTTTCAATAACTATTTCTGGTTTTTTGTTTTCACAGACCTCAGGTGTACTTGATGTTACAACAATTTTTGGTAATGGATTAGAAACTTGCCAAAAATCTTCTTCTCCATCTATATTATACTCCCCATGAAGTGGATTTTTGTGAAAGAAGAGAATTTTTTCCATGAAGATCACATCCATACTAATGTAAATTTTTTTGGTGACGGGATTCAAGTATTTGTAACCCTTTTTGTTTGAGGCATATAAAAAAAAATGCATTTTTCAGATTTTGGATCCAATTTTGATTGATAATTATTCGGAATATGAACGAAACATGTGCATCTAAAGATTTTTAAAGGAATATTTGAAGGCATTTGTAGATTTAAAAAACTATTTTTCAGTTTGTTTAGAGAAGTTGTATATTGTAAAACTCGAGTTGACATTCGATTTATTAGATATGATGTTGTTAAAACAGCGTCCCCTCATAAATATTTAGGAAAGTTCATTGAAAACATGATAGCCCGAGCAACCTTAAGTAAATGTCTATTTTTTTTTTCAGCACTTCCATTTTGTTGTGGAGTGTCACGACAAGTAGATTGATGAATTATGCCTTTGTTTATTAAGAACTTCCCTAAACATTCATTAAAATATTCAGTTCCATTGTCAGATCTAAGGATGCATAGCATATTATATTTTAGTTTCAAATTTAGTTTCAATCATGTTGTAAAAATCTTTAAAAAAAATTTCAACTTCTGATTTTTGCTTATAAGATAAACCCAACATATTCGGGTGTGATCGTCAATAAAAGTCACAAATCACCTTTTCCCAAATAATGTTTTGACTTTTGAAGGTCCCCAAACATTACTATGGATCATGTAAAAAGGTCTTGAAGGATAGTATGATTTTGGGGCAAAATTTATGCGATGACTTTTTGTCAAATAACATGGTTCACATTAAAGTAAAACACAATTAACACCCTTAAAAAAATTAAGAAATAAATGTTTTAAATAAGAAAAACTTGGATGACTTAGTCTAAGATGAGATTCCATTATTTTCTCTAATGTAGAGTTCGACCTCATACTGCTGTAGATTTCAACCTCTTTTTTCCTAGGAACAGTATCCTCAAAGTAGTAAAGTCCTCCTATCTTCTTAGCTCTCCCAATCATCATTCCCGACTTCTGGTCTTGAAAAACACAAGAAGATTCACAGAAAATTATACGACAGAATCTTTTGAAAGTTTGTTGACGGATAGAAAATTACATTTGAGTTTTGGAACATGGAGTACAAATTTAAGACCTATACTTTTGGACAAGTTAATGTTTCCTTTTCCAACAATGGAAGAGAAACTACCGTCAACAATACGAACCTTTTCATGGCCAGAACATGGGATGTATGAATGAAATAAATAGTGTAAATTTGTCATGTGATCCGAAGCTCCTGAATCAATAATTCAAGGGTTTAGTTGTCTACCCGCATGTACCATTGAACAATTTGGAGTACCAGTAGCCAAACTGGGGTTTAGCAGATTCAGGAGTTGATCGATTTGCTCTTTGCTAAATGGGCTGGTTTGTT
>NW_018165194.1:251017-258224 GCF_001263595.1 Phalaenopsis equestris | reverse complement strand
GTGGTTTCTCCTCATTCTTCTGTGAATATGGCTGTCCATTGCGTGTCAAATTTTCCTCCAATTGAAATGCCGAAGTCTCAGGTATGTTGGTAGGAGTGGATTTCTTGTTGAGCATTACTCCTCTTCGAGTTTCTTTGCGGCGAACTTCTGAGAAAGCCTTATGGATTGAAGGCATGAGACTTCTTCCAATAATTCTGCCCCTAACCTCATCAAACTCCTCATTAAGTCCAACAAGAAATTTAAAAATTCTATTTGCATCAACAATGGTCTTATATCTACTAGCATCATCAGGACACTTCCACTCTTGATCATTGAACAGGTCAAGGTCTTGCCATATTCTCTTTAAAGAATTAAAGTATTTTGTGACAGAGTCATTACTTTGACAAATATCACCAAGTTTCAGGGAAAGTTCATAAACCTGAGATTGGTTACCTATATCTGAATACATTTGGGCCACATTCTCTCAGAGTTCTTTGGCAGTAGAGTAACACATGTAGTTTGCGCCTATCTCTTCTTCCGTAGAGTTTATCAACCATGTCATTATCATGGAATTTTCTGCATCCCAGGTTGCGTAGGATGGATCTGTAGCGGTTGCTTACGGACTTCTCCTGTTAGGTAGCCTATCTTCCCTCTTCCTCTAATATACATCCTCACCAATTGTGACCAGTGTAGATAATTATCACCATTGAGAAAGATTGTGGTGATCTGGGCTGGATGATTTTCGGTGGTAGTTCTTGAAGAAGTTCTAGAAGAGGGTGGTGCGGAAGCAGATGACAGGGTAAAATGCTGGGTAGAAGTAGCTAGGGCTGTAAACGAGCCGAGCTTGAGCGAGCTCCGGCTTGGCTCCTGGTCGGCTCGGCTTGGCTCGTGTTCGGCTCGTTCGAAATTGCTCGTGTTCGAAATCTGCTCGGGAACAGTGTGTTCGTGTTCGACTCGATTTAAATATTCGTGTTCGTGTTCGGCTCGCGTTCGACTCGAAATTGGTTTGTTAAACTAAAATTGAGAAAAATAGATGTAAAGTGTGAGATTCAAACCTGGATCAAATATATACAAAAGAAGACACTAACTACATTGCCACATGAGATGTTATGATTTAAACTTAGACATAAATATATATAATATATTGTTATGCAAATAATATATGTGATATATTGTTATATAAAAAGTTATATATTTGTTTTTTGAGCCATTTCGAGCCGAACACGAGCGAACAAACTGTTGTTCGTGTTTGGCTCGTTTACATTTCGAGCTTAAAAATTTGTTCGTGTTCGACTCGTTAGGCTTAACGAAAGAGCCGAACACGAGCTGCTTAATGAGTCGAACACGAGTTGTTCACGAACAACGAGAAATTGACAGCCCTAGAAGTAGCGGAATCATTTGTATTTTTAGACATGATAAAAATTGTGTGGTTTTGCAAGTGGCGGAACAGTGGAGAGGTAATTCGCGAGTCGCGAGCCAAGCAGATTAGAGCAGCAGCGGCGAAACAAAAGGCGTCGTTTGCGATCCTGATTCTTATTTCCGTGAGCAGCGTCGCTCGCACTTCCTCGCCTTCTTCGGCGTCGCCCGCGCTTCCTCGCCTTTTTCGGTTCGAAGAAGGAAAGCGCCTGCTTCCGACATCGAGAGACAATCTTCTTCACGCGAAAGGCAGGATTCTCCAGAATTTTTTTTTCTCCCGTTCTGATACCATAAAAAAACAGAAAGTGAAGAGAAAATTCGTTTCTTCTTTTTGATTCAATTCAAATTGCCTTTACTTATAGGAGTCTCTCCTCCTTAGATAAGGAAACTAACTAAATAAGTTTAGATAATTTCCTATTACATTGCAAGACTAATTAAGCAAGATTTGGTACAGATATCGTAGATTTGGTACAGATATCACATGATATAAATAAGGAAGGAAAATAATATCTATATAAGAGGAAAGAAAATAAATTGTAATTTGAATTAAATCTTTCAACATAACCCAACTTAATTTTTAGTATGATCCTATTTTATAAATTTGCTCACTTTGGCATAGATGTTAATTTGACATGATATTTTTTTAATTTTCAGGTGTTTATTGATATCACATTAGATGTTTAATTGTATTTTTTAATTGTTTGAGTAGAAGAAAGTATAATCCATCTAATTCGATTGCCTACAATAAGTAAGTTGGTGCACATTCTTTTTAATACATCTTTTCATGCACAGTAAGGTGACATTTATGCAAAAATTGAAGTTTAGGTGCTAGATATGTAAATAGATAGAAGTTGGATGGTATGTGTAAATTTTCCTTTTACTGATTTTCACTTTCAAATTTTCTTTGCTACAGCTCGAGCTTAAACTAGGGTTTGGTGGCACATCCTATAAAGATTTCATACAGAACATGCATCTACCTTTGCAGCTAAGGTTTTTAATAAGATTAATTATAATTTTAATGTTTTTCAGTAAGCTTGAAAATCCTGGATTCACTCTCTTTATATTTCAGTCAGGTGGATCCTATTATAGCTTCTTTTTCAGGAGGAGCAGTGGGTGTAATATCAGCACTAATGCTTATTGAAGCAAATAATGTTGAGCAGCAACAGAAGAAGAGATGCAATTACTGCCAAGGAACTGGTATGTATTAGATATTTCCTACTTTGGCCATTTTAGGTCGGCGCGTTGGAGAACTAAACCGATTCAGGGTATAATCTCCAATCCAGATTTTCATAGGAAGATTTACGAACATACCACACAATTCCTACATAATTACATATCTAACACCTAAATTTCAATATTTACCTTTCAGCCACCTTAACTATGTATCTATGTATAATAATATAAATATTATTTATTGAATCCTTTTAGAACTTAGGGGCCTGTATTGTTTGTGAGTAAACACAACTCGGTAAAGACCTTATTTTTGGAAGGAGGGTAGAAAAAAGGAATGCATGTGATTGATGGTTGAAAGAGTGCCTCCGATTTTGATTGTTGAGCTTGAAGCTCCGGTAAGCCAGAACAAATAGCTTGGAGGAGGTTTCTTGGATTACAATGTTTCTAGAGAGAGGGAGAGAGAGAGAGAGAGAGAGAGAGAGAGAGAGAGAGAGAGAGAGAGCGTATTTCAAAAAGATTTATGTTTTTTTTAGGCCCGAGAGTCCCCTTCTTACTCACTTAACTTTCTTTTATACATAAAGGAGAATAAAATAAAAAAAAAATATTTCACACAGTACTACGCCAATCCGTAGTGTCTTGGTGAAATGACCGTCACATAGATATCATGCTGCATTTTTAAAGCATGATGGATTTGCGTCCTTGTAAATAATGATGACCATCTCTGATAGCTGTCCCTCCATAGATGGGCTAGATCGTTCCTGTGGGAGAGGTCAATCTAGTTGTTTCGACAGGTGAGCTTTGTTCAACCATTTCTGTAGGTGGGTTCAATTCAGGGGAGCTTAGGTCAACCTAAACATCGTTTCTTTACATTTATAACACCCAAATCTTTTATATCATACATATCACATAAAAAATAACACTATTTTAACTTCAAAAAAAAAAAAAATGAAATACACTTTTTCATGGATAGCTAAGGTCCCATTTATGTCAATATTAAAGTTAGGTGTTAGATATGTAATTTCATAAGAATTGTGTGGCATGTATGTAAATCTTCCAAAAAAATATTTATATTCTTTATTTTTTTTTCTTTTTGTTTAGTCTGAAGATTTGCTTGCTACATGTTGAAAAGTATCACTGATGTTATATTTTGTATATTTTTGATACAGGATATTTGGCCTGTGCCAGATGTTCTGCCAGTGGTATTTGTGTAAACACTGAATCTGCTTTAGTTGCTGGCATTCGTGATGATCCTTTTCAAACTCCTACAACTCGAAGATGCCCTAATTGCTATGGGGCTGGTAAGGTATGTTAGGCGAGACAAATATAATGATGGATTCTTTTCTGAAAGTTCAAAATTTTCGCTATTTTGACAACACATTTTAGTGGTAAAGTCGCTGTATTAATCATTGAATCTTGTCCTGTATTGTTTTAGAGGGCTTTCCTTGTAGCAATAATTGTCTATTGCGATGTAGAAGTTCAAATTTTCAAAGAGCAAGGTCTCTATGCCATGCAAGCGCCAATAGTAGAATCAAAACTTAAAGAGGGGGTGGCAAAATAAAAAAAAATTAAGGAGTGACAAATATTTAAATTTTAAAATTTCACCTCCTTTCGAAAAGCTATTATAAATATTATTATTAAAATTAAATATACTTAAATCAAAATTATTATTCAATATTTAAGTTTAAGAGATAATTTTCATTTCATTATATGATATTAAAGAGTTTAGTAAAAAAAATAGGGGTGGATGAGATGGCGATCCCTGAACCACTCTTCGGTTCCAACACTGAATGTAGAATAATGGATGCGTACATCAGTTTCTCCCTATTGATGTGGATCCTCACTTAAATTTGTAGGTTTGACAACTTAACGGATTAATTTTATTGATATGAAAAAGGGTATAAATACATATTATATGAATTCTAAAATAGGAAAGATATAACATTCATTTATCCAAGATTACAATTAATCAATTCCTAATAACTACCCGGAGATAAAATGAAAGACATAAAATAGAAAATAATCAGAAATGAAACAAATAACTTCTAACATAAAATAGGAAATAAATCAATACTAATAACTTCTAATACTCTTCCTTAAGTTGAAACATGGATGTTAATCATGCTCAATTTGAATTTAAAATCATCTAATAATGCGTGGGGAATATATTTTGTGAGGTAGAACTTGAAGTCTTCATTTCCAAGACATTTAGGGATACCTCTAGTTGACTGTGGCTACCTTTGACTGCATTTTCTGCATTTTCTGTAGGTAGGTGGAAGACTGCTACAAGTAATGCTGCAGGGATATTTGCAGGGAGTTGGACAACTTACATGAAAAGCTGCAAGAAAAAAAAATGGAAAAAGCTCAACAATAATAAAAATGGAAAGCTTCGGTGGTAGGCATGTTGTAGGAAAAAGACGCGTTGGAGGGTTTGCTGAAGGGAAAAAGCTTTAGACGAGGGTCTGTTACAGGAAAAAGCTTTAGAGGAGGGTCTGATGTAGGAAAAAACTCCAGAAGAGGGTTAGTTGCAGATTGAGAGGAGGGTCTACTACAGAAAAAAGTTCCGGAGGAGGGACTACTTCACGAAAAAGCTACGGAGGAGGGTCTATTGCAAGAAAAAGCTCCGGAGGCAAGAAAAGGCTTTGAAGGAAGTGTTGTGCAGGAAAAAAAGCTCTGGAGGAGGGATGAATGAATAAGGTTCCCAATAACCCCAACCGCTTCATAATGAAGGACAACATTATGAGAATGAAGCATAAGAATAAGTTTTGGAAGAGCATTGCATTCGACTATTTGGTTATTGTTTTCATCATTTTTGAGAGCTAATGTTCGCAGGGCTCCGATAGCTACTCTCTGCACCTTTGGATCTTCTGATTCTAGTAGTTCAACTAAAGGTGAAATGCCACCTTTAATTCTAACGAAGGTTTTAATGGTGCTATTTTCATGAGCAAGATTTGTGATAACATCAACAGCCCTCCTTATAAGGCTACTAACAACCTGTATATGTGTTGTGGTATATATATAATTGAAAACGATCGACGACGAAGCGAATAAAATAGCACGAGAAAATTCACACCAAAAGAACACACAGATTTACGTGGTTCGGCAAATTACCTACATCCACGGAGTTGCAGAGGATTTTACTAATTGAGGAGATGTCCACCGCCTGATCACGTCGACAGTTACAAGGAAGAAATTTCTTATTTCCTCTCTCTATATTTGAGAGTCACAATAGAAGAGAAGTGCAAAGAAAGGAAACACCGCAAGCAACAATTTCTTCCAACTATATTCACCTCAAACAAAAAACTTCTTCTTTCCCTTTTGTAAGCCTCAAGAAGAAGAAGAATCAAAGGAGAAATCTCCTTTCTGTCTCTGTTTCACGAATTAAGGAACCGAAACCTTCTTCAGCGGATTTCGCAAATCTAGAGAGACGGGGGAGAGTCACAGCATCGCGAGTGAGAAGCCTTTTTAATCGTGAACAGGAAGCTTCGGAACAAAGGAGGTGACGTTTCGCGAAATGGAGGCGAGAACGGTTCGCGTGCGAGGGAGCGTGAGGAGTCGCGACGATTCGCGAAATGTGGAGGCGGGAGCGGGAGATCGCGATTCGCGATCGCCGGGGTGGAAGAGGAGGTCGTACCGGGTTCCACTTCTAACATATCTCCCACTTGGAGACCTGCCCCCGGACTCCACCACCTCCTTGAACTAAATCTCCACTGGCGGCGTAGCCATTTTCTTCAAACAAGAATCCTCCACCTCTGCAACTCAAAAGCCCATGTCTTCAAGCTAGAAGACCAACTGAAGCTGCGCACAACTTCAGTTTCTCAATTGTAACACCCTTTGTCAACATATCAGCAGGGTTCTGACTTCCACAAATTTTCTCAGCATCAACTGTCCATCATCCAACAATGATCGTATGAAATGATACCTGATCTGAATGTGCTTTGTCCTGGACTGAAATGCTGGATTCCTGGCAAGGAATATAGCGCTCTGACTGTCAATGTAGAGAATGCCCATCTGATCCTTCTTGCCTAATTCTTTCAAGAAGCTCTGTAGCCATATCATCTCCTTTGCAGCCTCTAACACTGCTATGTACTCAGCTTCTGTGGTAGACAACGAAACTGTTTTATGCAGATTAGAGCCCCATGATACTGCAGTGTCATCAATAGTGTAAATATAGCTTGTAGTACTTCTTCTAGTATCAATGTCTCCAGCTAGATCAGCATCAACATAACCCCGTACCTTTGAACTCTTTCCTGAGAAACACAAGCAAGTTTCTGCAGAGCCTCTTAGGTACCTCAAGATCCACTTCACTGCTTCCCAATGTTTCTTTCCAGGATTACTCATGTGTATCTGCTAACGACTCCCACTGCATGTGCAATATCAGATCTGGTGCAAACCATAACATACATAAGTAAACCAATAGCTGAAGCATAAGGAACCTTACTCATGTAATCTCGTTCCTCCTCAGACTTGGGTGACTGATTCTTGCTGAGTTTCAAGTGACTTCCCAAGGGTGTGCCAACTGGTTTGGCTTTATCCATATAAAATCTGCTAAGTACCTTTTTTACATGCTCAGCCTGAGAGAGTCTCAACATGCCTCTGGCTCTATTTCTGACAATTCTCATACCAAGGATTTGCTTTGCAG
>NW_018165194.1:250031-250919 GCF_001263595.1 Phalaenopsis equestris | reverse complement strand
TGACATAGCAACAGTGATCTGTCTGACATCTGCTGTACCCTGCACTGTGGATAAAATTATCAAATTTCGTGTACCACTGTCTAGGAGCTTGCTTCAGGCCATACAAACTCTTCTTCAATCTGCAAACTGACTCTTGCTTTCCTTGTACCACGAACCCTTCAGGTTGGTGCATGTAGATGTCTTCTTCAAGATCCCCATGAAGAAAAGCTGTCTTCACATCTAACTGCTCAAGGAAGAGATCTTCAGAAGCCACTATAGACAATATCATTCTAATGGTTGTAAGCTTCACCACAGGAGAGAAAATCTCGAAATAATCAATACTGTGCTTCTGCTGAAAACCCTTTACAACAAGTCTAGTCTTGTACCTCTTACTGCCATCATGCTCAGTCTTCACCCGGTACACCCACTTATTGTGTAATGCCTTCTTCCCTGTTGGAAGATCTGCTAACTCCAAGTCTGATTTTCAAGCAGAGAATTCATCTCCTTCTTCATGGCTAGCTCCCGCTTGCTCGAATTTTCATCTTGCAAGATTTCTTCATAACTTTGAGGTTCTCCACCATCTGTCAGCAGAATGTAGTTCATAGTCGCAGAATAACGCTGTGGAGAACGTCTGACCCTTTCTGATCTGCGAACCGCAACTGTAGGGGTAGACTGCTATGAAACTGTCTGTGGAACAATAGGAGTGGATGCCCCAGATCCACTCTCCTCGTCACCTGCATCTCTGTCCTGCATTGTGACCTCTGGTAAATCATCAAACTTTACCAACTTAGATTCCTTCAGTGTTGTTTCAGAAACTATACTGGACTTGTTCTTGTACATAACATTCTCATTGAAGCCCACGTTCCTGCTCCTTATGATCTTCCGACTCTGATCATCCCAGAAACGATA
>NW_018165194.1:247179-248326 GCF_001263595.1 Phalaenopsis equestris | reverse complement strand
CAAGTCTTGAACACACTGAATACATCAGATTTATATTTCAAGAAGTAAACCCATACCTTTCTACTGTGATCGTCAATGAATGTGATGTAGTAACGAGAGCCTCCAAGAGATGCCACTGGAGAAGGTCCCCACACATTTGTGTGTACAAGGTCCGCCTTTGACGTTTTGTCACCTTTCAAGAAACTGACCTTCTTCGGCTTCCCCATAATTCAACTCTCGCACATGCTGAAATCAACTGACTTCAATTCTAGTAGCTTGCCTTTGGACTGAAGTTCTTTCATACCTCTTTGACTCTTGTGGCCAAGTCTGCAATGTCACAACTTTGTTGTGCTCTCTGCAACAGTAGTATCAACACTGTTAATTAAACCAGTAGTCATATACAATGTACATATTTTCTTATCCCGAGCCAGTACCAATGCTCCTTTAGTAACCTTCCAAGTACTATCTGAGAAAACTACTGAATGTTCACATTCATCAAGCTGATCAACAGAAATGAGGTTCTTCTTCAATTCAAGAATGTGTCTGACCTTTTGCAGAGTTCACTTGTTTTTATTTGTAAGTGCAATGTCAATATCTCCCATTTCTACCACATTCAGAGTTTCTCCATCTGCCAGATATACTTTTTCAAAGTCACCTGCAACATAATTTCGCATCATTTCTCGATGGAAAGTTGTATGGAACGAAGCTCCTGAATTTAATATCCAGTCATCAACAGGACTATGAACTGCCATCAGTAGTGCATCATGTGATTCTTCAGTTACCACATTCGCACTGTCAATCTTCTTCTTAAGATTCCTGCAGTTCCTCCTTATGTGACCAGTTTTGCCACAATTCCCGCAAGTTTCTTGTTTACCAGGCCTTGACTTGTTCCTGCTTCTGTTCTTTGATTTGATCTTCCCCTATTTGAGTTTCTGTCAAGTGATCTCCTTTTGGAATCAACATTTAGTGCCGAACTCAAACTTGAGACTCGCCAGAATCTTTTCTGCGCACCTCATCGGCCAAAATCAAATCACGAATGTTTTCAAATTTCAGTTTAGATTTATCTGCAGAATTACTGACAACCATCCTCATAGTTTCCCAGCTATTTGACAATGAAGCCAACAATATCAGTGCACGCATCTCACATCTCATCATCAAATTCAATTTT
>NW_018165194.1:194885-247137 GCF_001263595.1 Phalaenopsis equestris | reverse complement strand
GATGGTATTGAAATCATTCAGGTATTGTACAACAGACGTACCTTTCAAATTGAATAACTTCTTCAACTTCTTCATCAGATATACCTTGTTATTCGCCGATGACTTTTCATACATACCTGACAGAGCTGTCATAAGATCCACAGTCGTCCTCTCCTTGGCGACGTTGTGTGCAACGGACCTCGATAGGGTCAATCGAATAACTCCCAGAACCTGTCGATCCAACAGATTCCATTCAGTCTCATCCATCCTTTCAGGTCTTTTCCCCAATAACGGAAGATGAAGTTTCTTCTCATAGAGGTAGTCCTCTATCTGCATTCTCCGATAACCAAAATCCGTGTCATTGAACTTCTCGATCCCTGAAATCTTCACTTCGTCTGCGCCCATCGTTCTTCCTTAGATTCGAACCCAATCTCTGCTACCAGTTATTGTGAAAAACGAAAGCAATAAAGTAAAAAAAAGGAACGCGTAAAATTGTATGCAGAAAAACATCAGAGCGACACACAAATTTACATGATTTGACAAATTTGCCTACATCCACGAATATATGTACACTGCCTGATCACGTCGACAATTACAAGGAAGAAATTTCTTATTTCCTCTCTCTATATTCGAGAGTCACAATAGAAGACAAGTGCAAAGAAAGGAAACACCGCAAGCAACAATTTCTTCCTATTATATTCACCTCAAACAAAAACTTCTTCTTTCTCTTTTGTAAGCCTCAAGAAGAAGAAGAAACAAAGGAGAAATCTCCTTTCTGTCTCTGTTTCACGAACTAAGGAACCGAAACCTTCTTCAGCGGATTTTGCAAATCTGGAGAGACGAGGGAGAGTCACAGCATCGCGAGTGAGAAGCCTTTTTTATCGTGAACAGGAAGCTTCGGGACAGAGGAGGTGACGTTTCGCGAAATGGAGGCGGGAACGGTTCGTGTGTGCGGGAGCGTGAGGAGTCGCGACGATTCGCGAAATGAGGAGGCGGGAGCGGGAGATCGCGATTCGCGATCGCAGGAGCGGATGAGGCCGTACCGGGTTCCACTTCTAACAATATGGTGGCCCCTCCTATGCCTTCCCAAGAGACCCACAACAAGAGGTAAGGCACCAACATCAGCAATTACTTGTTGATGCTTTGGCTTAACGAACAAAGGGCCCAAAGCAAATGCACTCCCTTTCTCCATGTCATGTTCGTAGTGATGCTCTCCCCTGCCATCCCCATCCATTATTAGAGTCGTGGGCTCCTGCATATGCCAAACAAGTGCAGGTACATCCCTGTTCTAACTATCACATTAACAAGCTCCTCACTCTTTGCAAGGTTGGCGAGGGCACGAGTAGCATTTCTAGCTGCTTCCCGATTGGCTCTCCTCCATGAGAAGCCTCTTTCTAGGACCTCTACCTTTGATCCCTCACCTGACATCTTGGGATTTCTAAGGAGCTTTGGCAGCAGATTTCGTCGGCGCCATTTTCACTAAATGCCTCATCCTCTTCAGCCACTGATGATGGAGTGACGACATCCTACACCTTTCTCTTCTGCCCCTTCCGCTGTTGTGACGTGGCTGACAGCCGCTGGCATCATTGCTCCTCCTTAATACTGCCCACTTTGCATTAAAGAAAAAGAGAGTTACAAAACATACAAAAAAGAGCCGCTAATCATCCAGCTCACAAACCTCTTTGTCCCTTTGAACAAATACAAGGGTCGACTATCATCTATATTTCTAATAACAAAATATCTTCTAAAGCATTTTGAGCACAATTATGTGCCGTCATATTGTTAGAGCTAGCTGTGTAAGAGAAGAGAACCTGCCGAAAACATGCCAAAAAAGTTGTATCAAAGTCGATGTTTCTTAACTGACGCCAAGATGGTCCGCCCGTGGTTTGTTGAAGTGGTTGCATTCATCCATGGTTCAATTATCGTGCCAATGAAACATACCGCTTCCAATTCAACTCAAGAACTATCCCAATGAAGAAGGTTTTGCCCTTCCGCCACCAAACATATCCCTAATTCATCCCGGATTACCACTCCCAACTTCGCAAAACCAGAGGGAAATAAAGTTCCATCAACATTTGATTTGACCCATCAAGGATCCATTGCACCGAGCGAAGTTCCATTGCTCCTGATAAGCCTGTATAATAAAACAAAGTGTTAACATATTCATATGGTTGTTAAAATTTTGAATATAATTAAATATTGTTGTTTAGATAAGTAGATGCGGTCTTACCCAATATAATGACGATACATAAATGTAAGACCTAAAAAAAGATGGATTTGCATTCCTCTTATTGCTCAAAATCATCGCTTGGGCGTCGACATGGTCATTTGCAATCATGTCATTGCACAGTAACTCTACCATTGCCCGACGATCTATAAAAATGTCTTTCATGTGCAACATAATATCATTCCTGCATAATAGTACAAATTTCAAATATAATAAAGAAGTTTTCATTCACTTAATCACAAAAGAAGTGCATTATAAAAGACACAGATTTACTCACTCATTAATGTATTTTGACATGACTTGATCGATCACCGTCTGTGTTTCAGTTGATACCATAAATCTGTCAGGATAGTCGATCTAGGGGACAGCTGGAAGAGGCTACAAAAAAAAAAATTATGTTACGTCTGAAATACACAGGTAATTTAGATGATATACGACAATGTACAACAACAACAACAAAGCCTTAATCCCACTACGTGGGGTCGGCTACATGAATCTTTTTTCTCCATTGCGTCCTATTTAGTGTCATATTTTCATTTAGTTCTAGTAAATTAAGATCATTTTTAATACAATAAGCCCAAGTCTTCCTAGGTCTACCTCGGCCTTTCTTTACACAAGTCGAATTTAAAACATCTACTCTCCTAATCGGATCATCTAATGGTCGACGTTTAATATGACCAAACCATCTAAGACGACTTTCTCTAATTTTGTCTGTCACAGGAGCTACACCAACCCTATCACGAATATATTCATTCCGCATTTTGTCTCTAAGTGTAAAGCCACTCATCCACCTAATCATTCTCATCTCGGAAACACTTATTATTATGCTTCTCTTTTAAAGGCCAACATTCAGCGCCATAGAGCATTGCTTGTCTCACCACCGTCTTATAAAATTTTCCTTTCAGTCTTAGCGGTACTTTTCTATCACACAAAAGGCCCGAAGCATTCCTCCACTTCAACCAACCAACTTGAATTCTACTATTTACATCCCCATCTATATCACCATCGCTTTGGACAACGGACCCATGATATAAGACAATGTATAAAAAATAAATTCCAAATAACACATTAACAACATCTGACTGATCTCCTAAAGTTGTTAGTGCTAAGACAGCTGATCCTTCTACTTCTTTCTCTTCAACTCTTTGTTGTTCCTCTACAATGAGATTTGTATATACAGTAGAAAATACAATTATTTGAAGGCCCATCCTTGCTACAGTGTCTATTATTGGTTCTTCAGTTTTTTATTGTTATTCTACTATGGGGGTGGTATGTACAACAACATCTTTATCGGGTAACATCGGCTCATCGACTTCCCCTGTTGTTTTTCTTCTCTTCAATTCGAAGGCAGTGAAGACGAACTCACTATCTTCTTTCTTCTGCTCTGTCTGCCCTTAACCCTTTGTATTAAGCTGACAACGGACCGTTCATGTGTGTCATCAACTTTATTACCTTCGACAGGGGTTCCTTCTTCTCCCACAAAAGCCGACGGCTGGATTCCCTATTCTCCCACAAAAACTGAATGCTGAGTAACGTCAATGTTCTGTTGGGCTCCCACTTCTCTTTCACTATAAACAAAATCAAGAGGACTCCAACCATGATGAATATCATGAGGACTCCCACCATGAGGGGAGGCTGACTGAGGATCATCTACTCCGATCTTTTCGCATTTATTAGTTGAAATATTTTCAGATTTATCAAACTTATGTTGTAACACCGACATTTGCCCCTGCAAACTCGACACCGCAACAGTTATTGTATTCAAGGTTCCTTGAAATTCAGTGAACCATTTCTCTTGGCCTTTAAGCAACTCAATTATTGATTCCATGCTTTATTCATCGTGGTATACAGTGGCTCGGGGGCGATATCCCCTGAATCAATTGGCCCCATATCAAATGATACAGGTGTCCCTGGTCTGCCTTGGACTTGCGTCGCTGGAACTAGACCAAGTAATCCTTCATCTGGATTGGATAACAGATTGAGCTCATCCTCTCTCAGATCCAAAAATTTATTATGAACCTACAAGTTATTTCAAAAAGAAAGACTTTGATCATTACTAGTTTCAAAATAACATAATAATTTAATTGAAAATTAAAAATATATGTAACTTGCCTGATCAGGAGTCAGCCTCTTAAAAACTATATAAAGTTGGGATGAGCTCAAACTTACAGTTGTTGGCCACCTCAACATTCGAGGTATAGCCTCAGGATTGGCAAAGGTGACATATTCAGCTTTATTCAAAGAAATAAATAACATATTCAGTTTTACACAAAGAAATAAATAGCATTTGACTTTAATACGATGTACTTACCGTTAGGAAAAAAAAGAAAACCATTTATATATCCCAGAGGCCGGTTCCGCCTTATTTTGATAGCTACCGCATTTATTTGCTCAATAAGATATTCACATAGTGCAGCGAACCAATTAAATGAAGCAAATGTATGTACATTCTCTCCAAAGATGTAAAGTTCTTTGGATATACTGAAATTACTAGACGAAAAAAATAAATTTGATAACAAATAATTTATATACAATTGATTAAAAGGGGCAGAAGACTCCCCAGTTCCAAAGTTCAACAAATCAGTCTTCATTTGACGGGCATCAACGCCACAGGATGGAACTTTCTTCCACTTTGGAATTTCTCCTCTATTTGGCATGCCAATCAAAATGACAACTTCATTAGGATTTATCCTCAAATCTTTCCCTCCCATTCTGAAAATCATTTTTTCATGTATCCAACATTGCAATATTTGAAGTGTGACCACATTGTCTTGGGGATAAGGTGAAAGTGCAAAGAAATGATCAACTTTCAACATTTTGAGCTCATTCCTCATCTCGTCAGATACAGCAGGCCTGACCTTATCAAGCGCATCTCTAACTACAGATGTCCGACATCTACAACTCATGGACATTGGGTTCACAAACCTACATCAAACAAAATAATGAAAAAAACAAAATAATGCAAAAAAATAAGGGGTTAGGTAGAAAGATTTTATTTCGGGATTACTATGGTAATATTTAAGCAATATTATGTGATCTTGTATAGTATTATTTAGGTTATATTATAGTATTACTTACGTTCTATTCTGGTCTTGTAGTATTTAGGTTATATTTTGGTTGTATTTCAGTTGTGTTTTGATATTAATGTAGTATTACTTAAGTTGTATTCATACATAGTACTTAGGTTATATTATGGAAGTTTTTCCGTTGTATTCTGGTATTAATAGTATTAAGGTTATATTCTGGTAGTTTTTCCGGTAGTTTTTCCATTTATTATAGTATTATTTCTGTAATACTCAGGTAATATTTAAGGTAGTGTTAAGTAGTGATTAGTTTGATATTATGTGTTAAGTAGTGATTAGTTGTAGTGATTGGTTTTGTATTATAATTAAATAACATGTTTTATTGTGGTTTAATGTTGGTTTTTTAAGGTAATATTGTGTGCACTTGTGTACAACTCAAAAACAGTAAAATCTCAAAAATACATTACTCTGATTGATTTGTTACTCAAGTACAACTAAAATATTACCCAAATGGTTTTCTTAATTAAAATAGAAAAATGGTTACCCAAATGGTTTTCTTAATTAAAATAGAACCACCAAAATAAAAATTACCTGGATGAGCCATCTTGAATTTCCTTCTTGTTTCGCTCTTTCACTTCCTTTTTCTTGCGTTTCTCGGCCTCCATTGTCAATTCCTCTTCAGTTTCCATTCTCAAGGGCTCTTCCATCTCCATTCTCACTGGGCTCTCTTTGGTTTCCAACAGCAACTCTAAAATCCTAAGTTTTTCTGATTCAAAAACCCTAAAAGATCGAATGAAGGTGCTCAACGCTCTCCTCACTCGGGCGACGTTTGGGTTTCCGATGAAATCACCTTTTTTCAAGCGCGCTGTTTAACTTTTACGTGTTTCGGGCCGGACTCGGGCCGGGTCGTGCCTTAAGAATGCCTTAATTTCATTTTTTAGTTGTGCGGGCCACGCATAGTTGCATGCGGTGTCCACACAGAATAAGCGCTCCAAGTTTTGACATTCATTTTAGGCTCCATTTGGGGCAATGGGGCAAGCGCGGTGCCCCGCAATTTTGCTTAAACGCAGGTAGTGGGTTCGATTCCGTGATCCGCTTTCCGCTTCGACGTTTTATGCTGGTGCCTCTCCCGCGATTCCTCCCTTCCTCCTTCGGCTCGGTAAGCCGCGATCTTCCCCCAATGTCGTCATCTTCTGTCGTAATCCCCGCACGTTTCTATTGTTACTTTTTTGTTTGTTCACGCAAGAATCCCTGCCCTTTCTCTCTGCCGCGATCCGGCTTCTGTTGTTTTCTCCTCCTCTATTCGCACGAAGCAAATGCCTCCCCCGCTCCTTCCTCGTTGTCGCGACTCTCTAGCGCCGAACCTCAGGCGACCTATAGAGACCTGAAATTACCATCTTTTTTCTTCTTCCACTCCATCTTCAACCCACATGCACGACTCCACTGCTTCCATGCGTTACAAGACTGTGTCGACATGTCACCGACAACTTCTAATTTTGGTTAATCTCATACTTTTTTTAATGTCTTTATACATCGATTAAATTTATTGTTGGTTACTCCTTTTTCCATTGTGACTGAGAAGTTGGAGTAGGCAATTAATCAATTAGCCCATACACGGTTGGGGTCCTTTTTTGTCACTTCATAGAGGAAGAAAGAGGTTGTAGAACTTATTATTTCTATTGTTGGTTTATTTTTTTGATCAATTGATATTGTGTAATAGATAGACAATGTTCTTGTGTTGAAGTTATCCTCAAAACCAACTAATTTTGATTTTTTGAGAATTAAAAGCTTCGGATGAAATTTTAGTGAAGCAATTTTGATGATTTTTATTCAATATGTTGATTTTTGTAGGTTTGACTATGGTTTATTGTGATCATATATGTCAATAATAAAAAATAATGTTTTCTATAGCTCTTACAAAACAGAGGCAAAATGATCTTTTTTCTAGAAACAGCTGTGTGTCAGCTGTTTTCACACAGCTGCAACAAACAAACAGTTAGTTTCTTCACAGCAGCTTCCTCGCAACAGCTTCCTGGAGCAGTGCAGTTGCATTTGAAAAGTTGAGAAGCTACAGCTGCCCCAAACAGACCCTCAGTAGTGCATGTTTGCGTGAGTGTTTGCGCGTGCATGGGTGCATGTGTCTATTTGTCTCTCATATGTAGGCCAGCAGCTTTTATTGGATCCGTAGTTTATTGAAATATGATATTTGTCGTAGCAGCAATATCACAGTAGCAAGGGTATCCTAGTCCAATACAGCACTCCAGCAATCCGCTGCACATCGACTTCCAGGAAATCCCAACTAATGCTGCAGAGAGTATTCTTTCCGTCTTCTTAACCATCTCTATGTATACTCCTTGTTCTGTAAACTCCATATAGAAAATCACATATAGTTTCTGCTGCTACCTGCTTCCTCCATTCTCCATATATTACGTCTTCTTCTCGGTTTCTGCTTATTTACAATCGGAACAGCATATTTCGTCACCACATGAACAATTTTAAGTTTAATGTTAAGCTTTAAGATTGAATTTTAATTTTTTTCCAGTTTGTTGCTTTTTTTTTTTTTAAATTTCACTGTATTTTCCTCAGGTAATGTGCCCAACTTGTCTCTGCACTGGGATGGTAATGGCAAGTGAACATGATCCTCGTATTGATCCATTTGATTAAGACTTGCTCGCTTTTTCGGGGCACAGAACTTGCAGCTTCACTGAAGTTCAATATTTCTCTCAAGTGGTAGATAGCCGTTGTTGTAATATCTGTTACTCTATTTAAATTTTCTCCAAGTCTTGTAGCAACTAAATATTTATATTATGATTGCATTACAGGGAAACATGCTATTTACACTTATCTAATTACGTATGAGCAGTTTCTCCTGAAGGCAAGTGAAGATTCTCAACATATATTTGCATGCCATTTTGCCAATTCGTAGTATAGAACTTTAGTCCCACATCTCGAGTGCTCCAATTTGAATTTTATAATTTATTTGGCCTCCACTTTGAGTGCTGCTATAGTTGGTTGTTATTTAGGTGTAGGGTAGGACTGAAAATCTCTATCACTCATATATGACCAACTCTTATTGAAGAGAGGAAGGTTATTGTTGCCACTGTGCCATTCTTAGCATGTTGGGAATAGGTTGGTAGGACTTCTTGTTTCCTTTTAACTAATATAGTACCAAGTTAGCCATATTTGTGTTGAATACTTCATTCCTAAATCACAAAACTATTACAATGAAGAAAATAAATAAGTACTGAACCAATCAATTGTCACCTGCCTTTGGTGGAACAAGAATTAACTTTTTCATGATCAAAATTTTTTTATGGTAATTAATAAAAACTATGAACTTAGGCATGGATGAGGGCTCTGAAAATTCCTGCCTCATCTCCTTCGAGATGCATGAGTGGAGCTCTATGTGTGTTCCAAATCAAATAGAAAAGAGATTTTGCTCTTATTTTGTGAGGATTGTAGATCTGAGATTCGAGGATTCTCGTTGGCGTAAGTCCATATGATTACTTGTTTCTCTCAATAATGAGAAAGTATTTTTTATTAAGGCTAGTTTTTAAGCGTGCTAAGTGTTTAATTTAGCACATAGTATTAACAAAATTAAATTTGAGATCATGCAATTATAATGGCGAGGTTTGAGCAAATGATGAGGGGGAATGATAACAAATCCGATCAACATCTTACGATTCTTCCATCCTTGTTTATTATTAATCCTAGTCTACTTAGTCAGAGGAGGTAGTCAACCCATCTTGTCGGCAACATAGATTAGTTTATTCGATGGAACCTCGTAGACTTGAAGTGAATGCTTGCCTAAGCAAACAAATTTAAATCGACCTTATCGAACACAAAGCTCTTGCATGAATTTTGATGTAGTGGCTTTTATTTAAAAAACTAACCTTCTGTTTAGTGTAAAATTTTGAATTATATAAGAATTTGAATGTTTACACATATTTGAGTTGTTGAGTCAAATGTAATTTAAATATGTAACACCTAAAATTCAATCTGGCCGGTTGGAGTTAACCGGCTAGGGTGTATGGCTGTTATCGCGACTCAGACGATAGCAGTTCTTTTGGCTTGATGAGGGCGATGGCTTTTTCAGGCTATAGATAAAGCCAATGGAGTTTTTTTTTTTATGTCTTGGAGACAAGCTGCAATAATAATAAAAAACACATAAATACAGAGAATGTGATTTCATGAACCTCTAGTTGGAATTAGTTTTTAATAGTCCTTTCGTTAGCTTTTTGATGAGTCGATTTTGTGGCTTAATTTTTTGGAAGATCGTTGCTAAGTTTCTAAATTTTTGGATATGTTATTTGTTCAACTCAAGTCTCACTCATTACCCATCTCTTTTACTTTTGTTGGAACAACGCCTTCGGAGGGCTGCACTTTTCGCCAGGTTTTAGGCGGTTCTTGTCGCTTCCTTCATGGGGGTAACCACCGAGACTCGCTATTGAGGTGATTTACGCCGTACTCTTTGAGGATCTTGTCGCTTTTGGGCAGTGAACCACCTCTATTGTTTTTTCCAAATCGAGCTTTGAGATGGGTTTTGGAGTTTTCCTAATGTTGAGTGCGAGGAGAGGTTTTGTTGAAGAGTGAGTTTATTTACTCATCCTGGAGGAGATGTTTATTTGCTTATCCCAGATGAGAGGATTAATTGAGAAGAGAGAGTCCATTTTGCTCATCTCGGAGGAGAGATTTTTGGATTGCTCACCTTGAAGGAAACTTATATGAGAGGATAGAATATCTTTTTGTCTTTTTTCCTTAGTTCACTTTTTTTATTTTTTTTATTCATTTAAGAGAAGTAAACAATGTAAAGAAAATGGGTGCTTTTCTTTTTAGTTCCTCCTTAAAATATCCTCTTCCTCTTGGAATGTAGGAGATGTACTTCCTCCTTTTTTTTTAATTTCTTGCTTCATGTTTATCATTTATTTTTTTCTTTTCATGTTTTGTCATCTTCTTTGTCTTGTAACTGATTTTTTGTCTTCTTTCTCTTACCTTATTATTTTTATTTCTCTTTTGGGTTTTCTCCCACGATTTACGATCACTGGAATTTTTAGAATGTTGAATTCAAATTAGTCATTTGGATTGTACCCAAAGAATAGAGCTTGAAATCCGAGAGAAGAAAAAAGTGAGAGAGAAAGAGAGAGAGGCTTGCCCCGCTAAGGGGCAAAGAGGGGTATTCTCGGGCTATTTAGCTCATTCTACGGTTACAACTAAAAGAATGAGAGCGACTCCCCACATGGGGTAAAATGGAGAGCCTAAGTACTAGGACCCTTTTACACATATTGGGAAAACTTTATGTTCAGAAGTGGAAAGAGAGAAAATGATATTATAAAATTATCCTTGATTAAAGGAGGGTGGTGCAGGTTATTTTACTCTTTTGTGATGGTTAATACTACTCGGGACCTCATCGACCGCCGGATTTGGGTTTCGGTGGGTGACCAGCTTAGAAAGTGGCTGGTTTAAAGCCGGCCGAGTGAATTTTAGTTGGGTGGAAGTTGGCCGGGTGAAGCTGGCTTGGGTGGAATTTGGACGGGAATCTAGCCAGCTGGAGGTGGTTGGTTGACGGAAGGTGGCCAACCAAGGTATGTGGCCGGTGGCGCGACTCAGGCGACAACAGTTCCTTTAGCTAGACGAGGGTGTTGCTGTTTCTAGGCTATATATATATATATAATCTCGACTATGCATGAAAAGATGGATTTAAATTTATAAAATTCATAGTGATATTTTTATGTGACATGAGAGATTTGGGTTATAATGTTTGTATTAGAAATGTAAGTACATAGGAATCATTAATATTTATGTTGAAAGATGAGTGGTGCATTGTGATATATTTTTATGTGATTAGCCACTTCGAGGAAGTATGACAAGAACGAACTCAATTTTACTCACTATGTGTTACAATCACATTAAGGGTTCGTTTGAAGGAGCTTCAGCTTTCAACGAAGTTTCTTTAAAAACACTTTCACGAAACGCACAATGTCGTATGTGATCTAAAATGACAAAAAAATATTATTCATTTGAATCAACTTCAAGAGACACTGTTTTATCAAACGAAAGTAAATCTATGTGCAGGCAATTGCTTCAACAAAACAGAGCTTAAATGCCTTCTTAAACTAGGCCTAAAAGATAAAATCAACGTATACAAAAGCTTACGGAGCCCTGTTAAAATCTTAACCGGCTCATAATGGGTTATAGGCTATAGGGCCCAGTGAAATTATAAACTGGAACAGATGAGCTGTTTGTTTGCATTTAAACGAACCATGAACTTCTAATTTTAAATGGTTGTTTAAATATAGAAAAGTTAAATTAAAACATATAAAAAAATAAAAATATTATATTTCATATATTTAAAACATTTAAAAGTGAAATATCTTGAATTAAAACATTACATGTTGAATTAATAAAAATATTATTATTATAATTTATTATATCATTTAAATTTTATTAAAACAAATTTAATATTTATCATTCCATTTGATTTAAAATTTCTCATTCTGATTTATTATCCGATCCAACTATTCTAGCGGAACAAGATACCGGAGACCAATGAGGACTGACCGCTAAAAGCCGCCAAAGAGTAAAATATGGGCATGGTTGTAAATAAAGTGAAAACTTAATGTAATCATTATATTATTTTTTTTATAGAAAAAAATAAATCGCGATTTAATGGAGATCAAATAAGTCTTAGTTTTAATGTATAAATTAATTAACTAATTTATGCTTCAAAAATTAAAAAAAACACGCTTTTTTAAGAAAAATGTTTTGAAAGAATGCTAATGGAATTGGATTTACTCTAAATTCCAAGAAAATTGAAATATATTTTGAGCGATAGAAATGTATGTATATATATATATATATATATGTCAATTGCAAATGTGAGGGCAAAAAAAATGCATGATAAAGCGAATGACATCTAAAGGTTCAAACATGGGTGTAAAACAAGTCAATCATGAACCAATGCACATTCTGACTTGATCTTTTTTTTATTATTTTTATATATTTTATTTTTTATAGACTACAATTGTGTTTATGACTTGATTTGAATTCATTTATTCATTTCAAATCGTAATTGGCTCGAACTTAACTCGAATATTCTTAAAAATAATAAAATTTCATTTCTTTAATTTGCAATATAAAATTATTATTATTATATTATTTATGTGATTCAGCCAAAATGAGCTGAACACAATCAAATTTTGTTTGTGTTCAACTCGTTTATAAATCGAGCTAAGAAAACTATTTACAATCAACTCATGCTTAACAATTAAATTAAATATGATTTACTTCAAAAGCCAAGATGTCAGTGAATAACTTGATTCAAAAGGCCTAAAAAATTATTTCTCAAAATGCTATGAAATCTAATGATCAGATTAATTGTTTTTGAGATTTTTAGATGACTTCAATACTTAAACACACTAATAATTTTCATCATATATTTGCAATTAGAAGATTAAGTTCTTGTAACTCGAGGACTAAAAGTTAAAAAAGCCCTATTTTTTAGACGATAATAAACAAGTATTGACAACGACAATCATTAGGTTATAAAATAAGTTCATAAAACTTCATATGAATATTCCTTCCGAGTTGAAATGGATCTAAACAAAACCCCTTGAAACAAAGATAATAACATGTAGATTTATTTATGTTTTGATTGGATTCTTTTGGTTTTTGATTTTTTCTTATTTGATTTGTAGTGGTTTGTTTTTTCTTGAGTTTGCTGCCTGTGCTGGTTTTTCTCTGATTTTAGATCTTCTCTACTGTTAGTTGCTTTGTTATTTTGAGGAGATTTTGCTTAATCTCTTAGTTTCTGGCTCTTTGAATATTTTATTGATTCTTTGCTTTGCGGTTTATTTTTTAATTTAGTTATGATGTTGCTTTTCTTAACTTTGAGATTCAACCGTTCTTTTAAAATTCTATCATGGTGTTTTCATCTATTTTGTTTGCTTCATTAAACTTGAACGATAACTTTTTTTCAATTGTTTAATGAAGGTTGAACTTGTATTTGGGTTTTATCTGATGAGTGAAATTTATTTTGGCTGTTATAGTGGATAAATTGCTTCAAAGAATTATTGTTCTACCTTCTGGGTTATTACTTTCGAAGAATTTGGGTGGGACTCTTTTGGTTATGGCATTTAGTTTGACTGAGCTCTTAATTTTTATTTTGTTTAGGGTGATTTCATTGATTGTGTTGGTTTGTTTTGTTTGTGGGTGTCGTATTTTTTATGGCTCTCTCTGGTTTCGATTTTTCTCCAGTCTTTAGTAGATTTATCTCTTTGCTCATTTTTGTTCTTATCCTTTTTTTTCTTCTGTTCATAGATGTTTTTGGTTGGGGCCTTTTTTTTGACTCACTTGATCTAGTACCACCTTTATGGTTTTGGAAGTAGATTCTTGGGGCCCTTCTTTTTGCTCATATTGATTTTGCAGGTTCTCTAAATGATGATTCAAGTAGTTGTTGCTATTCTCTTGTTTTTCAAAGTGTTACCTCGAAAATGCTTCTTGGATTATTGTTGATTGGTGATTATCTGATTGCTGATTCGAGGAGATATTGTTGTTCTATCATATATTAGGAGATTTTTCTCAAGATTTTTGTTTGGAGATGCTGTTGCTCGGAGCACACTTTTTAAAGATTGTTTAGCTGAAGTTGTTTATCTTAGAGGTTGCTTCTTCCTTTCCAGTTCTCGGCGAAGTTCTCTGGTTGTTGCACTTTGTGTTGTGGATCCATTTTGGAGCTTATGGATGGTTGAACTTTGTCGATTTTTTATTGTTGGGTTGCTTGTTTGTTTGGGTAAATTGCATTTTGGCTGCCACTGAAATCTACGTTTTCGAACCGGCCCTGATTAGGTGTGGTGGCAATTTTTTAGCAGCGGTCAAACATTTTTTTTTAAAAAAAATTGCAATAGTCACAGCGATTTTTTGAACGTCATATTATTTTTAAGCAGCTTTACAATTGTTTATTAATAAGTTGCAGCTGCCCTAAACAAACCCTGAATTGCTCATTTCCTTGCATCAATTGACTAACAAGATAAGCTCTCTTTCGAAAGTAAATTGATTACAATGAAGTAAAATTTACAGCAGCTTTTTTAAGTTGACATTGCATTCACTCAACCAGCGCTCAATACAAAGAAAATACTAAAATGAAGTTTTAAAATAACAACATCCAAAGAGTATAGTAAGGCAATTTTCAAAAAAACGAGGCAGGATTTAGGTTATGATTAAAAAGATTGAAACAATCATCAAATAAGGCCAAACAAGAAATTAAAAATTCTAACATTTGCTAATCGATAAAGTTCAAAGCACATAGCAAATACAAACACTAAAATTGGTGGGTAATGTAAGGCAAAGTGCAATAAGCTAAACCATTTACAAAGAAAAAATGCAACAAATTCATCATCAGTTTTAGGCATGAGTTAATGCAGCAAAATATAAATAAGTAAATACCTTGGCTCTTGATCAAGTGCTCAAGGAAGAAAAACAAAAATTTTAGTTCTTGGGGCTAGACAATACTAAAATGTTGTTTCCTTTACTCCGTGTCAAGATCACCAACATCACAGATTGATGGCAGCGAGGCGACTGGCGAGAGCCGAGATGCCCCAAGTAGACCTGTTGTGAGTTATGATTGGAGTGCGGAGAGCCACAATTAGGGCTTGAAGTTGAAGCTTCGCACGGCTTTGAATTCGAAGATTTTGGTTTTGGACTTTAGATTTCATATTCGCCTTATTGAAAACCAAAATCCAATTGTTCCATGGTTGCGGAGATGAGTATGTGGGTAAAAAATAGAATGGAGGACATTATGATTAGGCATGAAATAAAATTAGATTTAAATTCTTTATTTTAATTTCAATTATTTGGCTTAGCAGTTAAATTAAAATTAGAACCGAACAAATAACCAGTAACCGAATGTTGAGATTTTCAACTTCAAAAAGAGAGATAAAATTTTAAAATCGAACCAAATCAACCAAATATGTTCCGCTCGATTTGGTTTTTCGGTTTAGAGCAAAAAATGAACACTCCTAATATTAAATAATTAAGTAAACGACTATTTTTCATTTGAAATGCCTATCTAAATTACCTTGCTCTTTTTCTAAAAGATTATACTTTTTTTTTAGATTATTACTCTCTTAAAGTAAGTACATCAATGCATTCATTTCCAAGCTCTACATAGATAATCTCTTTGCATACCTCTTGGAGACCAAGTCCTCTCCTCAGCATTACGGGGCTTATTTACAACATCCTCAGAGCAACTTTAAGATGATGTGATTATATATGAGTTGGCTTCGAGAACCTTCTTTTTGTGAAAGCTTCTCCTTTTCTGTCTAATATATTGTATTCTCATCTCCTATAAGTTTTAGAATTTCCCATCTAACATGTCCATGCTTTTGAAATTTGATTGCATATAATTCATTGCTCTTCATAAGAAACAATCTTGATTTCTAATTTAAGAAACTTTGCCTTGGTCATACCTTCGATGCTTCTCAATTATATGTGAGGTGGCTCTTGTGAGTCATGAGCCTATAAAGGGTTTCTTTTATTTTCCCTCCCCCTCTTAAATTTTTATCCCTTCATAGTATGATCTACTCCTCAACTATAAGAGAATCAAACAAACAAACAGGTGAAAATGTAGTCAAATTCTTGACCTCAGTAATAGTCATAGTCTTAGCATCATTTTCTTTTGGTAAACATTTAAAACTCTTTAACCGATATTGATCATTATAGATTCCTAAGAGAATACAATATATTTAGAAAATCTATAAAGTGAATATACATATATCAGAAAAAGATTTAAACTACCTATACAAACTAATTAATTCTCATGTATAAACCAATTCAAGTGAGCAAATTTGACTTTTAATAGAGCATTAATAAGTAATAATCACTTTTGTAGTAGTAAGCATAAAAAACTCTTGTATAATCATCCAACAAGAGTGTACAATATAAAATATTATGACCTCTAGCATTAAACTTTCAATCATATACTTATTATCATTAAAACCAAGTTAATGTAACTTGAGACTAATCTTCCTCTTTGTTATGGTGTGAAACCTATATTAGCAAAAGGTATAATGATGGTGTAACATGACTTCACACAATTTCTAGTAAGACTATCATTGTAATTAGTTCTAAAAAATATGAAATGAATACCCTCATTAAATTAAAATTAGTATTAGCAAAGCTCCTCCTAAATGAATGCATCCATTTAGCAATGATGTCAATATATTGATTTATCCTCCTCTTGACAACATCAAAATATCAATTTGGAGAGAGCACGCATCCATCAAATTAAAATTTAAACAAACAAATAACCTAAAATGAGAATCTAGCATTCCAAGCCTTATTCTTAAGATTATTAAATCATTCTTTAGATAATAATTTTGTAAAAATATCAAATATTAATAAATTAGTATTAATCAATTCAATGTCAACATCAACTCTATAAAAATGATCCCTAATAAAATGATATTTAATTTCAATATATTATTTGTTTTAAATGTGATTGTTTTATCTGGGATTTCACGATATATAATATATACAAGAAAGTGAATGTTGCAGTGATAAATAGGATTCACAGTTGAGTTAATAGCATTAGATTTGACAAACTTGAGTAAGATAAATCCTAACTTAATTTCATAGCCTTCTAAGTAATATTTTAGCCATAAAACCAAAGCACGTAATTACTTACAACTACATACTCAACTTATGTGGTGGATAAAGCCACAAAATTCTATGTTCTAACCAAAATATAAGCGATGATACCTAAAATTGGCATATTCTAAAGGTACTATTTTAACCAACCTTGCAACTATTAAGTAAATAAGTCATAAGCTATTGAGTTCATGGGATACCACAATCCTAAATTATGCGTGCCTCAAACAAATTGAAGTATATTAAGGTGGATTTTTCTTGTTGCTTCACATAAAAGGCTAAAGAAAATCATTCATTCCTCCCATCAAACTAGTTTTAAATTCCATACTAATGGTCAATAAGAAATCATGGCACAAAAACTTGTCAGCACATTCAAATACTATCCTATTTTCATACTTTAATTGATGCTTAAATCATCTCTTAGGTACTGTTTGAGATCAATTTCTATTTTCTATTTTCTATGTTTTATTTTTGGAAACAAAAAATTTAAAAAAAAAACCCTTACTTGTTTATTTATTCTTTTTATTTTACTTTTAAAATACATGAAACTTGTTTTCCAGAAATCAAAAACACAGACTTTGTGTTTTCGTTGTTTAAACATGTTTTTCGGAGCATTACCTGTGCGAGGCTCCGTCACCCGCAGCATGCCGCCTGTTGCCTGCCGATGGCCGCTCGACGACAGCAATGATGCCTACGCCTTCAGGAGCTCGCAGCCAGCCGTTAGCCCCGATTCTTTTGCTACCGCCAGCAACCTGCCCGCCTCTTGCCCACTGCCTCGTTGCTCCCCCAAGCCGCTCGTCGTTGCCCGCTTCCCACACAGGCAATGCTTCGTGCTGGGTGGAGCAAGAAAAACTTCATATATGTCATGGGTGGAGTAACTTAATACTATAGCGTCACGTAGACAATTGTTTTATAAAAAGTATAATTTTTTCTCTAAAAAAAAAAATCTAACCAAACATGTTTTATATTTTTTTATTTTTGAAAACATATAAATCATAACGGTACTAAACGAGTTTTCTAAAAAAATAAAAAACAAAACAAAAATAAAACAGACTAAAAAAATTAAAAAATAAAGAATTGAAAATGATCCCAAACAGACGCTTAGATTTTAAAAAAATGAAAGTTGTGTCTACTCTAATTATAGTAAATTCATTATCAATTTAAAATATACTTAATTTATTATATCATGTGCTAGAAGCATGTTTCAATGTATAAAAAACTTCAATTTATACGCATGATTTCAAACTTGTGCCTCTCATAATATGAGGATTCTCTACAAAGTCATCTTGATCAATAAATCTATTCATGAATACACTTTTAACATTTATTTAATAAAGTTAAAAAAATACTAAAACAAACTAACACAAAAAATAAAATAACTTAACAGCCCTTAGTTCTCTTATAGGTGAAAAAAAAATCTTCAAAATTTATGGATTTAATATAGTGCAGCCCTGTGCAGTTAGTATAGCTTTGTTTTTAACACTAAATACTAAACCATCGAAATTATTTCTAAAGACTCATTGTGTTGCAATCGCATTTTGATCTTGGGTTTAAAGATTAATTCTCAAGCATCATGATGCGGGGCATCAAAGTAAAGCGGCAACATGTGCATCCCAGATGACTGTACCAAACCAGTCCAAGCTTTCTGAGGGGCCGATCGGCTCTAGCAAGGGGAGTACTCCTTTCCTATTGAGAGAAATCCACTCTTAGTCATTCTAGGGTTATTTATTTGCCCCATGGTGTAGGTTTGCAGTTGTTGTCCTAAGATTGTTGGAGACAGCCGTCGACATCTCTGCTTTCCCTATCAGGATTGTATCCAGGGGTCCAAGTAGTGCTTGATTGTATCAAATTGCTGATATGGAGATTATCATTTCCCTACCTTTCCTCATCCTTTGCACATCACTCCCTGTCAACCTCCTTTGCAGCAGGAGCCCATGACAACTGCTATCCTACTGTTTTTTGCAGTTCCAGCAACCACCAGCCGCCGCCCAAAACACATCGCCTGCTGCTTAACCCGCAGTCCAACCCACTTCCCTATTTGTTGCCACCCCAGACAGCAAGTACGCATTATCTTCCTGTTGTTTTCCCAACTGTCCAGCCCACTTCCCTGCTTGATGCTGCTTAAGACAGTGAATGATGCTTCCCCACTAGGGCTGTAAACGAGCCGAGCTTGAGCGAGCGCAGGCTTGGCTCGTGTTCGGCTCGTTCGAAATAGCTCGTGTTCGAAATTGACTCGTGTTCGAAATTGGCTCGTGAATAGTGAATAGTCTGTTCGAAATTGGCTCGTAAAAATTAAACTGAAAAAAATAGATGTAAAGTGTGAGATTTGAACCTGGACCAAATATATACAAAAGAAGATATTAACTACATTACCACACAAGATGTTATGATTTAAATTTAGATATACAGATATATAATATATTATTATATAAATTATATATATAATATATTATTATATAAATTTTTTATTTCGAGATAAAGCGAGCCGAACACGAGCGACAAAGAGTTGTTCGTGTTCGGCTTATTTACTTAACGAACGGGCCGAACACAAGCTACATAACGAGTCGAACACGAGCTGTTCGGGAACAACGAGCTTCTTTGACAGGCTTTTTTCCCACTGTACCTGCCACTTCTCTATTTTGCCACCGCCCTTCCAAGCCCCTAATAACCACCACCACCACCTTAGTTGTGTATAGTGTTTGTTGTAATTTCATATTTCCAATCGTTCGATTGTAATTTCTTATTCGAATTCCACAATAAAATTGTTTTCCCATTTTTGTTTGGTTAAATCCCAGTATCACATCATTCCTAACAAATTTATGATTGTTACAGTCCCAAAAAATTTCTTATAAAACTTCATCAATTGATTTAACTTCAATTTTTTAAAAGAAAAGTTGGAAAACCAACCTCCACTCTAGTATCTTCTAATTCTTATGAACTAGGGAAGGGTCATATATAATTAGTTCCTTAGAATAGCTCTCAGCATGCTTCTACTACTTAGATCGAGATTAATTCATTTGATCTTCCAACTTATGCATTTTAATTATATCTCTATCTTCTCTCAAATCAATTTTTATGAAATCGCTCAAGTTTTTATCAAAGGTCACATGAATAAATTCTTTTATGATTAATTTTCTTCTAATTAAAGCTTAATGTATTCTACTAATTTTCAAATAACCATATATATATATATATCATCAGATTTACCATTAAATTTCTCTAATTGGACATTTCCATCATTAAACATATATCATTTGTAAATGGCTCATTTTAGATTTCTTCCCTTAAAAAAGTTCATGAAGAGTCTTCTATAGAATTGATTTGAAATAAACTCTATCCATCATATAAAGCAATATTAACAACTTTAGCTCAAAAATACTTTAATAGTTTACATACATCGATCACTGACCTTGGTAATTGTGCTAGTTTTATATGCTCTCTTTATAACTCCATTTGGTTGAGAGAATCATTGTGAACTGAAATTATGTCAAATCCTATGTTCATCACAATACTCCTCAAAATATTTATCTTCATATTTTCCTCCATAATCAATCTAAATCCTAGTAATCAAGTATCCTTATTCTCAGTAAATATGCTTAGCAAATTTTCTAAATCTCCAAATACAACAGTCATTTGTTGAATCAAATCTCTTGCGTAGCCAGAGTAATTATCAACTATATTTAAACTCATAATTCCTTCCACCTAAATTGGTTATAGCAATATGCCTAAATAAGTCATAATAAGTAATTCTAAGAGTTTGGAAATATTCCCTATAGTTTTATTCTAAAGAAATTTTAAATATTTTTTATTATCCAAGCATCATAAACCTTATCAAAATTAAAATCTACACATGCCACAATCAAGCGTTTTCTGTGCAAACATAGAAGATTTACCCTAAAATTATTAAACATTTCAAGATCAATAAATTTTTTTTTTATATCTTTGACTAATAAGCAAAGTATTTTCAGTTTCTATGATTATGTAATGTAATATATGAAATGTTATTACTAAACCTATCTCACAAAATTAAATAATTAATTTCAAATTATATTTTAAATTATAATGTAGCAATATTTTTATCTTATAATAGAATTCTTATCAATTGATTTAATTTGTGCAATTTTTTTCTTTAGCATTCTATCTATAGGTAACAAATATTCCATCTCTTGATTTAGGGATATGAATTTTAATTTATTTTTTCATATGCCTTGAACATCAACTATCCAAGCATTTTATTGGTTTTGATATAAAGGTACTCCTACAAAAAAATAATCATAGTTAATGTAGGAATGCAACTATATTTTTGTTCATATTCATTTGTAGTATTATGTAGTCTCGAATGTATAGAGCATTTAGTGTTGGCACACTTCAGTACCCGTGCAAAAATAGATTATGTATAAACATGAGATCCACGAGCATAAGATCAAATGAAATATGGCATCTCCAAACATATAAATTATGCTAAACATTAGTGTTTGCATATGGTTTTGCATAAAGATTATGATGCACATGTGTACTCTAAGTGAGCATGGTATACATTACTCCAAGCATGCATTCTTATAGGTGTTGTAGTAATATAAACATTTGATTTTGAAGTTAATCTAATATAAAATTAAGCAATATATTTTCCTTTTCTAATTTGTAAACTAATAAAGGGTCATCACAACTGATTATTCTTCTTTTTAAATCATCACGCTTAATTTCTCATAAAAATGCATATTTACATTATCATGCTTTTTTCAAAGAAATTACTTTATTTTTAGTTTCTTAAGCTAACAGAAACTATTGGGTAAATCATCTTGTTGTCATCTTGCACGCTTAATTTTTAGTTTCTTAAGCTCTGCATGGGTAATTTCTTCATGCATCTCTTGAGAGCCTAAATCATCTTGTTGTCATCTTGCATCTACAATTTTGAGACAATCATAACTCGCATGTTTAAGTTTCTTATAGTTGACACTATGTGGTTTTAAATTGTGAAAGTTTATCATGATATGTACAACATTCTACATAAATCTAATGCAAATGTGAACAAACATGGTGGTACTGACATCTTAACCTGAAAATACAAAAAAATTAAAAAAAAGGGACCTGGTTTTATAATCTATTTAGAAAATAATAGATAATTTTATTATCATAGTAAAAAAGAAGTTCAAGAGCCTTTAAAGAAAACCAAGAGTATAAAATCAGCAAGACCTGATAATATCCCAATTGAAGTGTGAAAATATTTAGGATATTTGAGAGTTTCTTGGCTTACTAAACTCTTTAACATTATTTTAAAAACTAAAAAAATGCCCAAGGAGTGAAGGAAGAGTATTTTGGTCCCCATTTACAAGAAAAAAGGGGATGTACAAGAGTGTACAAATTATAGAGGAATCAAGTTGATGTGTCATACCAAGTTGATGTGTCATACTCATACTTTAAAATTATGGGAGAGGGTAATTGAAAATAGGTTAAAAAGTATTACAATGATTTCTCATAATCAGTTTGGATTTATCACAAACCAACCCGAGACTTGGAATTAACAAAGGCGGGTACAAATAGTCGAAGAATAAAAATATTAAATTTATATAACTAACATTTTAATAATGAAAGAGCTATAATAAAAAAAATATGAATTAAAGTAAGGCAGTTAAATCTACCTTATATTTGGTTAATGGCATTTTCTTAGCAATTGTTCATCTTTTAATCAATCAAAATAAACATAAATAATTAGTTAAAATAACAGTAAAGAAACAAAACTAATGGATACTCATACACCTAAACTATAGTAATTCAATGAAAAAAAAAACAATATGCATGCCAATCAAACTTTATGTAAATCAATCTAAGATCATTTGAAGGTTTGTACTGTCTAATATGATCTTTCAAAACAATTTTACACATTAAGTATGTCTTTCAATATCATTTAGATATCAATAACTTTATAATTTGTATACATATGCCACAGGAACGCCGTCTAAAATTATGTAAATTAAGACACATTAATATCAATATACTTTTTCATTTACGTGCACGGGTACCTCAGTATTCTCTCGCTAGTACCATAAAAGGGTGACTCCATCATAGTCAAGCATGCACATGCAAGCCTACTATAAATCATTTCATTTACATTCTAAATATCATCAAATAACTTTCTTTTATAACATGCATGTGTAATAAATAAGTATAACTATACAAATCATTCACATTCATTTCTACATGATTAAATTGAATAATAAGACAAAATAATCATATTCTAGTTGCAGAAATAAGATATCTTGACTAATGACATTTAAATGCGAGTGATTTATAAGAAATACAACATTATTATCATAATTTAGAAATAAAAACACAACTTTTTTTTTATGATTCTTGTAGTCACTTAATCCTTGATGATTTCTATTTCGTGTGTAAAAATGCAAAATATATATTTTATCAACTTCATTATTGCTACTAAACAAAAGTCTAAAGTATTTCTCAATTACACATTATTTTAGATATTAATATATATTATAAATTAAAAGACAGATAGAACTTACCTCAATTAAATTTGTTTGTTTGCTCCTTCCTCGATCACCTCTCCCGATTATATTTCCAAAATTCTGATTTAATTAAAATTACTATTAATATTATAATATTCAGACATATATATTAAGCTCATAAGTAACATGCTAAAACCTTAACTCAACTTAACCTGTCTTTATTGTCGTCACCCTTTTCTCGATCCAAAATTCGAACTTTTATAGCTTGAATGTTGATTTATATAAACCTTAAAATTAATAACTAATAATTAATAATATATTAAATTCATAAATTAAAGTTTATTAAACTTTACCATTGTTCGATCTAACTCATGCAAAGCCACACAGTCGTTACCCCTTCCACTGCTTTGATCCTTATTCCTTTGATTGCAACCCAAATAAAAACTGTAAGTCCTCGACACCACCTCCTCGTTCAATCTCGACTTGACCCAACACTGCACGGGAAATTTTCTTCCTTCTGCTTCCTTGTCCTCTACACGACACCCACACCGACTCCTCTATGCTCGATAGTGACGTCGTCGCCATACACTGATGTCATCCCTCTTCTCCTCCTTTTTCCTCCTCTCTTTCTTAGTAGTTGGCTAGGGCACGGTCGAGCACTTGTACACAAAGCTTCTCTTCCTCCAGCTTGCTACCCGCGACAGTCTACAAAACCTTTAGAGGCCTTATCATTCTCGTACGCTCGAGGGAAAGAAAGGAATAGATCGCTTATAAGCCGTACATCACCTCTTCCTCCTTGCTTCTAGATTTTCATTGGCAAGGGATCGGAATAACCCGCACTGATGAGTATGTTGCTTCCTCCCGTGGCTTCAATGTCTACCTTTGCACACAAAGAAATCTGTAGCGTCTACTTCAATAACTACTTCCTTCTTCCGTTTGATTTCTCTCTCTCCTCTTCCTCCCTTTCTACTCTCTTTCTCTCTCTATCTGTTACGGATGATCGCTTAAAGACAACCAGGACAATCGTGATGATTGATTGAATTCTAGCCACCATTTTTTTTCTTTTAAATTTTTTCTATTAATTTTTCTTTTAAGTGGTTATTACAGGATTTATGTCTGGCGGGTCTGTCGTAGATGCTTTACATTTATTGAGAGCTTTGATGGACGATCAACATATGATTTTTATTAATTTAGAAAAAGCTTACCATAAGGTTCCAATAGAAATCCTTTGGAAAGTTCTAGAGAAGAAAGGTGTTGTTATGACTTATATTCAAGTCATTAACGATATGTATACTAGAGCAAGTACTTTTGTTCAAACATAATGAGGACCGAACCAATATTTTCCTCTTTTAGTTGAATTACATTAGGGATCGGCTTTAAGCCTATATAATTTTTGCTTTAGTTATGGATGCTTTTACTGGACATTTACAGAAGGATGTAGCTTGGTGTATGCTTTTCGTTGATGACATCCTTCTTGGGGATAAGACCAAAGAAAGAGTTCAGGAAACACTTTATTTATTGAGGTTTACATTGAAGACTAAAGGCCTTCATCTAAGTAGAACTAAAACTGAATACATGGATTGTAATTTTAGTAGTAGTTCTAGTGGCAAAGTCTAGTGGCAAAGTTGTGTGGCAAAGTTGTAATTATGGGTGATTAAATCATTAAAGGGTGCGATATAGATATCTCGGGTCTATGGTTCAAAGTGATAGGGATATAAATGGGGATGTTATTAGTAGAATTCAAGTTGGTTGGTTGATGTAGAGGAATGCATCGGGCCTATTGGGGCCTATTGTGTGATAGAATGTGATAGAAAAATACCGCTTAGACTGGAAGGAAAATTTTATAAGATGGTGGTGAAACCTGCAATACTCTATGAAACAGAATGTTGTCCTTTAAATAGAAATATAAAACAAAGTTAAGTGTTGTCGAGATGAGAATGCTTGGGTGGATGAGTGGCTTGACACTTAGAGACAAAATGTGAAATGAATATATCTATGATAGAGTTAGTGTAGCTCCAGTGGCAGATAAAATTAGAGAGATTTGTCTTAGATGGTTTGTTCAAATTAAACTTTGACCATCTAATGATCCAATTAGGAGAGTAAATGTTTTAGATTCAACTTATGTTAAGAAAGACTGAATTGAACCTAGAAAGACTTGGCCATATTGTATAAAATACAATCGTAATTTGTTATAAATAAATGAAAATATGACACTCAATAAGACGCAATAAAGAAAAAGGATTCATATAACTGACCACACTCAGTGGGGTAAATGTTTGTTGTGGTTGTTGTCAAACTCAAAATTATTAAATTTATTCAAGCCAAATTGGTTTTAATTTCCACTCAAAGCCGACTCGATTCAGCTCGGATCGAGAAAACACAATTTAGAGCTAACTTGAATTTAATTTCGACTCAACACAACTAAGAAAAATGAAAGATTGAAGGCAAACCTTGAACCTAAACTACATGAACTAACCAAATGGAGAAGAATTCATTTCTATTAAATAAGATTAAGGGTCTGTTTAGAGCACCAGTTGATTATTTGATAGGTAGATTATTCTAATAATCTGCAGATTATCAAAATAAGCTGGCTTGCTGTTTAAAACAGCTTATTGGCAGTTGTTGTTTGATAAATGACTATTCTACCAATGTTTGGTTAAACTGTTTGCAACAGAACTTTATGAGTACAAAAATAAATAAAACAGAACTCACAAATCATTACAGATTAGTTCAAAAAGAAAATATAGAGTACTCACACTATTCATCACATGTAGTCCTCGATTTTGTAAGTTTCCTATTAAAATTTAACTTATGTTAACAAAAGTAGAGGTAGACCTAAAAAGACCTAGGCATGTTGTATAAAAAATGATCTTAATTTATTATAATTAAATGAAAATATGACACTCAATATGAAAATGTGTTAGATATGTATATCGCCTTATGCTTGAAAAGGTGTATTTTATTTTTTAAAAGTTAAACGGTGGCATTTTTTATGTGATGTGCAAGATTTGGGTAGTAAGAATGTGAAAAACAAAATTTAGGTGTTAGAAATGTAAGTTCAAAAGAATTGAGTGGTATTCAAAGTTGAATGTCGAAGCAAGGATCACCCTTAAAATTCTCAATGATGTCTAGGTTAGCAAGACATGCACGGTAGTGAGAAATATCCTCAAAAAATCATTATAAATGAAAAAGAAATTGTCGCTATGGGTTCTTCTCATATTGACATGGAGAATTTTGAAATTTCAAAGTTTCGATTCGCCACCGCCGCCGCAAGTTTCGAAGTTTCGATTCGCCGCCACAACCACTCAAAGCACGGCATCGCATCGTCGGACACGGAGAATTTCGAGGTAAAAGAAATAGCTGAAGCCGGGAGCTACTGAGTCTGCGAGGATTTCGAACAGGAAGCAGAAGTTGTGGCTGTCTGCGAGGATGTCGAGAGACGCGATAGAGAGAGACGAAGGATACGATCGATCAAGAGAGGCGAGGGCGAGGGCGAGGGCGAGCGAGATATGAGAAGGGCACGATAGGAATACGCGAGAATGGAGACGCGGGACGCCGGGGCGATCCCGCGTCCCCGTCTCTTAACAAAATAGCGAACGTCATTTGGGTGCGGTTCCAAAACGCTGGACAAACGCAGTATTCAAACACTCTGCCCCAAACGGGCCCTAACTCTTTCAATATACAATAATTTCATGTTCAACCCATTTAGATCCCGAGTGAGCCAATATAGATTCAAAATTAACTCAATAGATTTGAACTAGATACCCACGCTCAAAATTCCGACTCGAGCTTGTTCAGCTCGCTATTGATTCAAAGGGAAAAAAATTAAAGGAAATTTAGAGCTTCAAGTATTTCCGAAAGAAATATCAGAGAGCATAGCACAGTTGGCCGAAAGATTGCACCCCAAGTGACATAGACCATCACTTCCTAGGGCTAACCATTATTTTAAAGAATGACCAAAAAATAAAATCTTAATTCCACAAATATCTTATAATTAAAATTTAGCTAAGAATGTGAAAAATATCATTAATCACGTAAATCAAAATTAATAGATATACTATTGGGCATTATTAACATCTCTGAAGGTAATTTTGCAGGAGAACTATGGCCTGGCACCGACAAATCAGCTTAAGTTAATTTTTGTATTGGACTAAAATTATCTTCCCAAATCAAAAAAAAATTAGCTTCCCAATTACAGCTACAAAACACTTAGCATGATATGACAACACAAATTACACTCTTCAATAATAATTCATATTTGGCATAGTCAAGCAAATTCATATTAGTCAAAACCAAGGATTTTCAAATGATCCTTGTAAGAATTCTGGTAATTGTTAATATTCTTAACTCTACAATCAATTAAGAGCAAAAAAAACTCGCACATAAAGTGAAAGCAAACTAGAAATGTGGACGGTATCCGTACCGATTGATGCATTCAGCTCAAGTTCCATAAAAGCCTGCTCGATGCCTCGAAGCTCCACCAATTGAGAATATACATATCTATCTATCACTGCGAAATTTCATGAGTTGGCAGAATGAATGAAAACCAGATCCAGATCAATTTCAAGTCGGGCAAAATTTCTAATTAATGATCAAGCTCATCAAAAGAAACAAACTTTCCAATTTGATATCATTGAAATATTTCATATTGATCTCCTTAAGATGTAAAGGAGTAACATGTTTGGAATTTACCTATTTAAAACAACTTTAACGAGCCTCTACAAAATTCAAGACATCTAGAGATACTTCACCATCTTGGATGCTTGATTAACCTAAATTTTTTTCTGCAATACTAACATCACATAAATTATCATGGCAACAATTACAAACTTAAATATTAGCTTGAAATTGCAGATTTATACCTGGATTTGATGCTTCTGGTTTGCTCAACAAATCATCAGTTGTAGAATTGGTGCCAACAAGGCCTTTGGCAGAATCACTAACTGCTGGCTGAAGAAACTGAGACTTTCCCTGAGAAGATCTCTCACTGGGAGCTACACTGTAAGGTTTAGGATTAGCCCCTGATCCATTTTCACAAACTGAGGAAGATATATGAATGTCCTCCTCAGAAGAAACATTTGAATGTCTCACAACATCAATCGATGTGTCAATGCTATCTTGATTTACATTCGAATTTAGTCCATTGGTATCAGGCCTAACTTTCACTTCATTAGATTTATGTGTCCTATCTTCATCAGCTTCAATAAATTCACATTTTTTGGGATTAGGATCATGTGGTATTCCATTGCTAGGAGGTTTATCTTCGAGCTTCATCCGATCTTTATCAGAATTACAGTTTTCAAATACATCTGGAACAGTCGACTCAGTTCCAGAAGTTCCATGTAGAAACTCAGAAACAGGGTGTGGAAAGCAAGGTAGAGCAATCATCACAGGTTCAGGCTCTTTCTTAGGTTCTTCATTACATGGAACTGACTCACTTGAAAAATTTCTTAGAGATGTATCTTTTTCTAAAGGGTTTTCACAGGAATCTGCGTTTAGGTTATTAGATTCAGCATTTGCGGCACTATCAGAAGATCTGCAAAACTGAGCATGACAACCAGATTCTTCTGCTATGAAATTAGAATTAGAGTGATCTAAAACAGGTACGTTGGGTTCTATGGGTTCTGTATTGCATTTTGATGCTTTGCTATCCATGGGCTCTTCAGGTGAACAGTTCATGCCTGCCTCAAAAGAGATCTGGGTTTCAGATTTGTTTTCTGGAACACGAAAAAACAAGTGACTTAAAAATACAAGAGTACTTATCAAGTAGCAAGCTAAAGACAAGCTTAGAAAAAGGGGAAATTTAAATAAGTAGCACACAATTCTTATGTATTTACATATCTGACACCAAAACTTTCATATTTGCATGCATAGCACTTTATTGCTTTAAACCTGCGTATGAAAAAGGTATATTCCACCATTAAAAAGTGGTAATAGTGCTAATTTTAATGTGATATCAAAGATTTGAGTGCAATCTGTGTAAATATAAAAGTTTAGATCTGAGATATGCAAGTAAATTAGAATTGTGTGTTATGTATGTAAATGCCCCAAAAAAAACTAAGTTCTCTGCTTACCGGACTCGAGAATTGAATGCTTCTTTGTTGAGTCATTTAGCAAAGACTTTTGAAGCAAACCAGTGCCAGGGAAAACCAAAATGTTTACAGACTTTAATTCTTGGCTTTGAGAAACCCCAAGTGGCTCAAATCCGAAAACAGTAGTCCACGTGTCAGTTAGCTCGGATATCGCAGGAATAATCAATTTTTTAATACAAAGGGTACGTAGCGCCTGAAAATAAAACAGGAAAATTATGAATCTCAAAAGTTTAAATTTTAGAGATATTGCACAGTAAGATATTTTAAAAAGTTGCAATAATTTGTTCACCATTACATAATTCAGATATCACAAAGCATAAAATGTAGGTATGGAAACGACAAATGTGTGCATATGCAAGTTTCCTGTTAAATCAAATTTCAAACTCTGTTTTTCATATTCATTTCCTTTCTCGAGTAGTTTGGAAATTGTCATTCACAACATAATCAAGACTGGTGATCTTCATCTTGTCCATCAGAACCAGGTAGAGGGAAATGTCAAAACAAATTCAACTTATTAATAAATAGCCATAATTATACAATAAGGTATTCATTAATACTCGCCAACCAATGTTTTTAAATTCAATAAAAGGAGCTTAACAAGAGCGTGGAGCTGCCAAGCTAATGCACTTCCAAAAAAACCTTTAAAAATTTCCGCCCAAGGCATTGTAGCTGCTATAGTAACCATGGAAATATTTCTTTCTTATTGTCCTTCTTTCCTTTTTAGATTCCCACCCATTCCCTCCCTATTCATTGCCTACCTTTTCTACCACCTTCCACTTCTATCCTAATTTCAAATTCCTTCCTTTCCCACCACCCCTCCTTTATTTGTGTTCTTCCCCTTCGAGGGCTATACCAGAGAGAATGTGCTCCGGTTGTAACTCGTCTGAGGTGGTGACTATCTCCAAGGGTTTAGGTGGTGTTTCGGCTATAGCTCAACCCTGACGACATTTATCCTTCCGCAACCCCTCTAGCCCAGTTTCCAGCAGCCGCAAACCACCTTCCGGCTGCTGCCCAAACCACACCAACCCCTTTCCAGATGCTGTCAAGCCAACATCATCCCACTTTCGGGTGCTGCCCAGCCTTCCGGCCGCTGTCAAGACTACCTCCTACTGCTTCCCAGCAGCGGACACATGTTCCAGCTGTTGTCCAACCCTTCAAGGACACTGTTTGCTGCAGCCAACTAGCCCACAACCCTCTTCCAGCAATTGCAGCCGCTCTCATCGAGCCGTTAACCACCTTCCAAGCACCTTCCAACAATCGCAGTCCCTCTCCTACAGTTGTCAACCACCATCGAGGCCTCTTCCAGCAACTGCAGCCTTCCCAGTGGTAGCCCTTCCATCCTTCCACATCTAAGTCGCAGTTATCTTCCATCAGCCGCCAACCCACCATGCAAACCCTTCCGCCCCTAAGCATTTATCCTTCCGCCCTAATCCACACAAGCAAACCCTTCTTCTATGCATGGGGGAGCCTCTTCTTCTTTTGCAAGCGGAATTTGCCATGCACGTTGCCTTCCTTCGATCAAACTCCAAACCCATGCAGCCAATTCTTTGGCTATCATGCATGCGCCCCCTTCCTCAACCGCCTCGCTCGACCTTCTTCCTGCTCGATGAAGCCGAAATACTCGAGAATGTCACTTCCTTCGGCTTCGATTACCAGCGTTGACTTCCCTCACCTCGATCGATAGTGCAAAAGAGTTGCTTTCCTCCAACAGAGCAGCTCGACTTTCACATAAGTCAATTTTGACAATATATAAGGTGAAATTCATCTCATTGGCTTCCTGACTCTCTTGCTTCATCTCCCCCTCTACGGTTGTCAGACTCATCGCTTCCTCTCCCCCTCTTCAATTTCTAACCCGCTCACAATCTTCCCCTCAAGTCATTTCTCATTAAGCAGGTCAATATTAGCTATTCTTAAATTTTATAATGAAAATTAGGGGTAATTCATTAAGATGAAAAGTACTTATTGTAAAATAGACCTAATACAAGATGACTTAACTATACTCATCATTATTAATAAATTCGCATCTAAAATAACTACTCTACTAATCGAATCATCAGATGATCGATATTTAATGTGACCAAACCACCTAAGACATCTCTCTCTAATTATGTTTGTCACTGGAGCTACACCAACCCTTTCACAGATAAATTTGTTTCACATTTTGTCTCTTAGTGTCAAGTCACTCATCCACCTAAGCATTCTCATCGCAGCAACACTTAACTTTATTTTATGCTTCTCTTTTTGCTTCTCTTTTAAAAGTCAACATTCTGAGCCATAAATCATTGCAAGACTCGCCACCATCTTATACAATTTTTCTTTCAAGTCTAAGCGAAACTTTTCTGTTAGACAATAGGACTGACAAATTCTCCCACCTTAACCAACCAACTTAAATGTTGCTAATAGCATCCTCATCTGTATCACCATCACTTTGAATAATAGATCCAAGATATCTAAAACGTTCACACCCTTAAATGATTTGATCACCCATAATTACAACTCTGTCACTAGAGTCACAACTACTAAAATTACATTCCATGTACTTAGTTTTAGATCTAATCAAACGAAGGCCTTTAGACTCCAATATAGACCTTTATAATTTAAGTATTTCCTGAACTCTTTCTCTAGTTTTATCCACAAGAAGAATATCATTAGACAAAAGCATACACCAAGGCACATCCTACTGTAACTGTCCAGTAAGAGCATTCACAACTAAAGCGAAAGGATATGGGCTTTAATTTGATCCCTGATGTAATCCAATTGAAATAGGAAAATACTTGGTCAACCCTCCTTCTGTTCGAACATAAGTAAAAGCTCTAGCATACATATGTTTAATGAGTTGTATATAAGTCATATCAACATCGTTCTTTCCTAAAACTCCCAAAATGACTTCTTTTGGAACCTTATCGTAAGCTTTTCCTGAATCAATAAAAATCATATGTAGATATTCCTTACTCTCTATACTTCTCAATTAAACCTCTCAATAAATTTAAAGATTTCAAAGTAGACTGGCCCAACATGAATCCAATTTGATTATGAGAATATTTCTATCACGTTTTAATCTATGTTCAATTACCCTCTCCAATAATTTTAAAGTATGACACATTAACTTAAATCCTCTATAATTTGAACACTCTAATGCATCACTTTTATTCTTAAAAATGGGACCAAAATACTCAAGCTTCACTCTTCAAGCATCTTTTAAGTTTTTGAAATAATATTGACGAGTTATGTAAGCCAAGAAATTCTCGAATCTCTTAAATATATTTACACTTTAATTGGGATATCATTTTCTACCACTAGTTTTCTTTAAAATCTCCTCAACTTCATTTTTACTAATGAGATAGTAAAAATAATATATATATAAATATATATTAAATTAAGACCACTAAGGTCAATCATATTTTCAAAAACTTAATTGAAAAGTTTATCGAAATAGCTCACCCAACTATGTTGAATATCTTCCTTTAAGAAAATAATTTTCATATTTTCATATTTAATACACTTGAATCAAATACATACTTTTCTTTTCTCTTTATTTGGCGACTTTATAAACTTTTTATATTTTATATTTTCTTGCATAGCATTTTTACACCACCAACTATTTTTATTTATAATTTTTTTTATTTTTTTATACTTCAAATACATCTTTTCTCATTGTTTGATAGTGTTCATTACTTTATCCCACATAAAATTAACTTTTTCATGAAAATATCAAATCTTGAAGTTCATTTATAAAACTAATTTTATTTATCTTTTAGATGACCTTATCTAATTCTATGATAATGTTTTACGGTATTATTCATTGTACAACTTCTCATCTTAAAATTTAAAACTAATAATCAATATTGAGTACTTAAATTTTTATTTGGAATAATCTTATAATCTTTACATTATCGACGATATCTTTTTCCATAAAAAAAAAATCAATTGTGTTTTGTTAGATCAATTCCTATAAGTAATAATATACTCCTCTTTTTTTAAATAAAGTATTAGCAATAATAAAGTTATAAGCTAAAAAAATCTGATATGGTCCTACATTTTTCAATAATCACCCTAAAAACATAGCCAACAAGAATATTTCTAAAATTTTCTATGACTTTATCAACAAGTCCATTTAAATCTCTTCAAATAAAAATTCTTTCTTTAAGAGGTATCAATTGCATTAACTCTTCTACGTAATTCCAAAATTTATTTTTGAAAATATATTGAGAAGCATAAGCACTTACAACATTAAAAAATTATAACTTCAATTCTATTAATTTTTACAACATTATTTTTCAAACACTTATTTATAATTACACATACAACATTTCTAGTGTGACTCCTACCTAAATACTAAAGTTTAAAACCTAAGCTATCAATCTTCTCAGTCTTTTCTCCAACTGAATCAGTTTCTTAAATGCATTGGTTTTATATTTATCTTTCTATGAATCATAATATCTACAAATTTCATTAATTTATCTGTGAGAGTACTTATATTTCTGGTTCCTATAAATTTGACAATCAATGCAATTTTAATGCATCTCATCATGAATTTATATTAGGAAACATTACTATATCTTATACTAAATAATGTCTATGAAAAATCTTTAAAAATTCTTAGAACTCTGAGAATTGGAAGGGCCCAAAAAATTCAAGAGCCAAAAAGACTCAGAAAACTAATTTCCCAACCCATCTAATTTCTCAATAGCTCATCTAGTTTAATAAATATTTAATCTACTATGGCATAAATAGCAAACAAGTGCTATTTTTTTTTACTTTTAGTAGCATGCCTTATTAATGTGATTTGCAAACACTATAGTTTGATTATTTTCTTACCAAATGCACCATTTTTTATGAAAAAAAATGTCAAATGAAGTTTTAAGCTTTAAATTGTCTTGTAAAGAATATCAACTTTTTCAATGCACTAGTACCCATGGTGTTAGCTCGTTCTTACGGTAATAACTGAAATAAAATGACAATTATTAATATCGAGTACAAGAATGTCTAGTATAGAAGCAGGCTAATAAACCAAAAAAATTCATGACTTTCAAGGACGGTGACTTGGTATAACTTAGACAGAAGAATTAGCATAGTACTGTAGATTTATTTAGAAAGCTCAAAGCTAGAGCTAATGGACATTTCAGAATTGTTAAGAGTATTAACGACAATGCATATAAAATTGGCCTATCGGATGACTACAATATTTATGCTACATTTAACATCATTAACTTGTTGTATTACGAGGATTCAAACGCTTCCAAAAAAGAGGGCAAAATCTCTCCAACTCGTAGAGAGTGACGTGACAGACTGGAGCAAGAAGGGCTCTATCCTATAATTTTTTTGCACAATGAAATTTTACTGCCTACTAGTATGATGTCGAGTTGTTGACTCCTATTTAATATTATTTTAGATAGACATAGGTCTAATTTTGCATGATAACTATTTATAGGTTATTATTTCTTAGTTTGGAGACTTTTGGTATGGTTTTGTGTATTTTGAGATTTTATTTTTTGATTTTATGCTCTATAGAATGTTGTCTCATCTTCTTTTTACAAGTGGTGTGTTTGTAGCTTGTTAGGTAACATATGATAGACCTCCCTCGGAAATCAAGCATCGTCAAAGTTGGTATTTTGTGGTTCTCTCTTTGTTGTTTTCAGCCCGGACAACTCTCTAACGCCTCATGTCCCCTTCCAAACTCCGTAAACCTCGCTTAATATCATTTATTTGCTATTCCACAACTACCTCCCTATTAGATCTACCTTTTCAACTCCTAGGAACAATAGAACAATGTCAGCGAGTTCCAAATATAAAAGTCTTTTCATGCACCTTCTACCAAGCAAACACTTGAACTCAAGTCCAAAAGTGTTACCAATCATTCTCAATTATGTAACTCAAAAATAAATTTGAACTTCTCAGGCATAAGCTGACCTATAACGCAACAGTAAAGCCGAGAAAAATCTGGATTCATTAAAATAAAACTAAAAAAAACCAATAAAGTGAATACATCTGTGTAGAACATCAAGTGAGGGCATAACTTTCGGCAACCAGAGGATGGGAGATACTTTCTTAAGGCTTGTTTGTTTACTGAAGATGGAATGCGAAGAAAAAAGGAAATATAGTGTAGCAGTGTAGTTGAAATTTATGGAGTTACTTTATTAAGTGTATAGCAAATGCAAAGGTCACTTTTTTTGCTTGATTTCAAATAGAATGAATTTAATGTCAAGATTGACGATGGTGGTCGGCGAAGGCGACTAACAAAACAAGTGACAACAGTGATGTCGGTAGGCTGCCGGTGACAGCGGCTATGAGTGACTACAAGCAATGGTAGTGACCAATTATGGCAACGATGACAGAGGCAGAGGATGTGGCTAGTGGCGGTGACAGTAGCAAGCAAGCTTCACTCTTGCGGTGTATTTGAAATTGAACCAAAATTATGAAAATCACAAATACATTAAAAACAAACTAAATTGTAAATTCCAAATACTTCAAATTTTTACTATACATTCACTTATAACCAAACCAAATAGCTAATTTTTAAAAATCCTACACTTCTTTTACTTTGCACCCATTTTTCAGCAACCTAAACAGTCCCTAAATCAATTTAAATGTCAACAAGATTAGTATTCTTCATTTGCATGTATTGTATGAAATGAAAAAAAGTGTATTACCTTTGGATTGAAGAGGGACCTAGCAAAAACTAAAATATTAAAGAGCACAAGTGAATTGGTTGACATGCTAAGAAGGGTAACTATGATCATGAAGAACAAAGAGAACATACAGATTCAATTCCATGAAGAAGTCTTCGACACATCCCTTGACGTCTATAGATAGATCTTGTGCCAATGAAAGGCATTTCCGCTAAGCTCGTATCGTATATCCTGAAAAAGTAAAAAAAATAATAAGTTAAAGATATTTTGACAGTTTAGCAACTTGAAATAATAGGATATTCAATAAATGAATAAACGCCTATTATGTACGGATGCACTCTGAAACATAGATTAGAGAAATAACAAATCCTATCATTCATTCCCACCAGACAAACTTTCACAAAAAAGCGCAAAGATTCTTTTAATTACTGTTAAATGATCCAAATTCCAATGATTGAAGCAGCCTTGGCTCTGACTAGCATTTTATCACTCTAAAATCACAAAATTGAAGTAAATAATTTAGCTTAATGAGCAGTAGATTTCATTAAGCTATTAATCTCCAAAAGAAATGTGATAACTCAAAAACAATGTAAAATACAGTCATTCAATCAAGCAAGATAGGAAAAATTTTACCTGACAGATGCAGCAGCAACAATTTCATCACCTCGCTCCAAAATAAAAGTATTAAAGCTGCTGAAGTTCAGACGATTGAAATTTGACCTATAATATAATGAATAATCAAAGTAAATTTTATTGATATAAATGTTAAAATCATGCATATAAAATAAGAAACAAGAGAAGCCCATGACAGTTTTGACACATTGAAAGAAAAGGTGACTCAGGCACCTGTGCTAGCATTACCGACTTCAACCAACTTTTCGAGGTGAAATGTGACACCTCCGGCATAGGGATCAGAGCAGTACTAAGCCAAGGAGGACACCCCGTCGCTTTCTTCAGTAAGAAGTTGAACGAGTCCAAGAGAAAATACTCAACCTACGACAATAAATTCTACGTCATCGTAAGAGCTCTGGAACACTAGAATTATTACCTATTAAAAATGAGTTTACAATATTTACAAATCACGAGACCCTAAAATTCCTTAACATCCAGAATAAACTAATGGGATAACACGCCACCTAGGTGGAATTTCCAGTTTGTGAGAAAACACAAAGCATGGAGCCAAAAAACCGCATTAAATATGCACTAAGTCGTCGACACCTATTGATCACATCCATGAAGGCTCGAGTTGTGGGCTTCGAGGTCATAAAGGTTTTATATGAAATAGAAGAAGATTTTAAAAACGTACGGGAGCAATATTAGGAGAAACAGGAGGGCAATATTATTGCACAAATGGATACTTGTTCCACCAGAGTCAGTTGTGCATCCCAAGGTATTCACTAAGAGGGGTCGTTGTCAAGGAAGACCACAGTGGAGGACGAGCAGGTCATTTCGGCATGGACAAAACCCTCACCATTGTAAGAGAGATTTTTTTTTATTTTTTACCATAGCTAACAAGAGAAGTAGAACGACATGTCAAGCAATGCAGAATTTGTCATCTAGCAAAGACAAAAGCTCAGAATGACAAATCATGCACACCACTTCCAGTACCAGAGGCACCGTGGGTGGACATCAGCATGGATTTCGTCCTAGAACTTCCAAGGACTCAAAGGAACAAGGATTCTATAATGGTTGTAGTAGACAAATTGTACGTTGTCACTGGACACTAGACGTCTCTCATATCGTCGATTTATACTTCAAGGAGATTGTAAGGCTGCATGGGATTCCCAAGACCATCACCTCCGACAGACGTTAAATTCCTGAGCCATTTTTGGAGGACATTACGGGAAAAGCTCGGCACTAAACTCCGATTCAGCTCGACAGCACATCCACAAACAGACAAACAAACAAAGTTAATCAACCAGAGCCTAGGTAATCTTCTAAGGCATTTCGTGGAAAAAAACATAAAACGGTTGGATCTCATCCTATCCCAAGTTGAGTTCGCCTATAACCGATCTATCAACCAAACTACAGCGAGAACTCCCTTTGAGGTTTTGTACGAGTGCATCCACTAACGCCACTTGAATTGGTGCCACTCCTACCATGTTCATAAATCAGCAAGGATGCCACAGAATGAGTTCAGGAGATTCAGAAACCTCACGAACAAGTTGGTAAGGAAATTGCTAAGCATAATCAAAAATACCACGCACAGACAAATAAATCCATGAATGAAGTAACATTTCAGAAAGGTGACCTCGTATAAACCCGGTTGAAAAAGGAGAGATTTCCAGCATGATAGTTTGGGAAGCTTAAGTCGAGAGAAAACAGACCCTTTAGAGTACTTCAGAAGCTGAACGACAACGCTTATAAGATCAACTTGCCTAGAGACTACAACATTTCAGCTACGTTCAACGTCACCGACTTAACACCATACTCTAAAGAGCCTAGAGCTTTGACAAACGAGGTCAAAGTTTCCCTAACCTCAGGAGACTAACGTGGGGGTTGTATGCGCCCCGAAGCGGGAGCTCGCAATTCCTCGGGAAAGAGCGCGAGCCGCGATCCTGCGGTCCAGAACCGCGATACATTGTGAGAGCCCGCGATCACGCGCATGACTTCTTCTAAGTGTTTTTTTTTTCTAGATTCTTGTCTTTTCCAACCCTTTCCTTTTGTGTAAAGGTAGATGACTATAAATAGATGTCCCCTGTGTGCAGGAGGCAGTTCTAATAGAGTTGCCTTCTAATTTGTGTGGAGTATTTTCCCACTTGTTAGGGTTATATCCGACGATAGAGGGTGCTTCGGCTGTATCTTGCTCCAAGGTGGTGTTCCAAACTTCCAATTCTGGTTGCTTCTTCCCACCAATTGCTTTTCTTACCTCTCTCCTAGCTGCCCACCAACCTACACCTCCACCACTTGTTGTCCTACCCACCCACAACCAACCAAACAGCATCACAACAACCCAAACAAACCCCGACATCTCCCATCTCACCCTACCACCCGGTCGACGCCACCACCGCCTTCTGACATCGTCCTACATTCCTAACCAGTTCCGGTACCAGTCCCCAAAATTAATTAGCTCAAATAGGGCATAATACAGACTGCAGTAGGCAAAAAGAAAGGTAGAACAAATTTAGGCATAAACAGTTTTCTTTTGCAACGACAAAGTGCCAGAGATACTTGTGTGAATAAGAATAGAAGAACATACAGGTTTAATATAAGATGATAAAATAGTATGTACATCAAAATTCCTATAAGTTTCAGTATATATTTTGCAGAAGAGTAATAATGTTTGGAGGCAAAATGAAACAAGAACAAATGCTTACCCGCAGTTATACACAACATTGTGAATCAGATTAATACCACTTCTCTGATCAGTTATAGGTACAAAGCACTCATCCATAACAGCGTAGGCAACAGCAATCTTAGAGTTGCTTTCTACTGCTTGAGCCATTCTAGATAGAGGTTTGGAAGGGTCTTCAAACCGCCTAACCATGCTCCAGTAAAATCCTGCCTCCAACTCATTCCTGACACCAGTAAGCTTCTGCAACTTCCTGAACACCTACAGAAACGATAGTATGGTAAGACTCATTCTTCAATTTAAAGTCTGAGGTGGACTAAATCTACCTGAAAAAACATCACAATAAAATTAACTCCTTACCAAGATGCATACATGAGATGAAAGCAATGAATGTAAGAAGTGTGATAGTCAAAATCTTATCAAAGTCAACAAACAGACCAAAGCTTAATCTATTAAAAGTTAAAAAGCGAATCTAAGACTCAATCTATTAGAAAATAGGTGATAGATGCAAAATTGAGCAAGGGCTCAAACTTCGTATATCTTACCCTACCATGAATTTGTTTACAGGAAAAACACACGAAGTAAAGAATCTAAAGTGAATGAGTTTGTAACGAATAACGAGACATGAAACCAAATCCCACTGACGTGAAAATAAAGTTTTGGATTCCTCAAAAGTCTAAAGATGATAGTGTTACCTTTCTACAATTTCGCCCACAAAACACATTGCCGGAGCTTTTGGGAGCAGTAGAAAGAGCGTTAGGGCGTCGTCCTCTGGAACACAATCCTTGTGAACTACATAAAATTAGCAGCCAAAAAAGTGTCACGGGTGACTTGTAAACTACTAATGAAATAATGTAACAAATAGTACTATTCTGGTCAGGGCTGCAGAAACACTTACATTTTCGTGCACATTGTGAGCAAGTAAATAAAACATTAGATGCATCCTCAACTTGAGATACAGAATCATGCACCGCACCACAAAATTTGCAAGAACAATTGGCACAGTGCCAATCTCCGGTGGGGAGCATCTGTGGTAAAAAAAAAAAAAACCCTTGAAGTGAAAAAGGCCAGATAATAAAAAGATAGAAAAAAAAAATCAACACAGGTACACCAATAATTTGGATAGAACATGACCAAATCCAGACACAACCACCATGAAAGCAATAAGTCTACCAATGGAGAGTACCATAACAAAACAAGAGATCAAGTGAGACAGGAGAGGAACAAAAGTAACAAAACCTAAAAGAGCTTGGTTCAGTCTAGAGCACCTCAGCAGTGTCCATGTAATGCAAAAGCTAAAGCAAAGGACTAGTGACATGAGCCATGGAAATTGTCCAGCATGAAATCCCCATATGCATCGGGGGTCCAAAATGAGGACTTTCTACTTTGAATCATAAAGCCCAAAAAAAAAGGGGGACAATATACATACTGATGCCGGAGTTAACCAAATAATAATAGAAAAAATCAATTATTGCTGAATTCAAATATGGAATTACAACCAAATAAACGGAAATAAGAAGTAACAACAAACACGACACATGATGCGCTTCTAGGGTGAATCTAGGGTTATGTTGAGGGTCCTTAGGGGCCTGGAAAGGTGGTGGAGAGAGAGAAAAGGAGCAGAGGGGCTGTGACAGCAGGGAAACAACAGGTGCTTGCTATCATGGGAGGCAGCAAGTAGGTAAGATGGCAGGGCAGCGATAAAACAGACAGGCCAAGTGGTTTCTAGGAGGCGGCGACGACGTAGGATGGCCAGACAGCAGTAAAATGGCAAGGCAAAAGGGCTTCTGGGGGGCGGCGACAATGTAGGATGGCCGGATAGCAGTAAAATAGCAAGGCAATGGGATTTTTGGGTGGCAGCGATGCGGGTTGGTTGGAACAGTGGTGACAGCAAGGTGAGGAGAGGGAAGGCAATTTTGGCGGCTGAAAGGCAGAAAACTGCAGGAAAGACAGCAATAGCAGCTGTATTGGGCCATCTGCAACAGAGAAGATGATGGGGGCGATGAGGGAAAGATGTTGTAGGGTTGAGGGAAGGATGATCACCATCTCGGGAGAGAAATGCAGCTAGAGAACCACTCAAACCTTGGATACAGCCCTAGATGGAATAACAGAGTCGTTGGGGGTTGTCCTGAACAAACATATAACAAAACAAACCCTAGACTCCCACGAAAGTAAATTTATAATAATAGAATAACTATGTGTGGGCCGAGGAACCGGCCAGCACTCCACCGCAAAGAAAGACCTAGACCGGTTCATTTTAATCATGCAGGCGAAAGACCGCTTCGGTTGCAAGAGTCTCGCATCCGATCCAGAAGCATGAGACGCCTGTGTCAGTTATGTAGCCCAAAATTCACATGTATTTACATATCTCGCATCTAAGCTTTCATATTTACTTATATAGCACTTTGGTGCTTTAAAATAATGCATGGAAAGGTATATTTCACTTTTAAAAAGTGGCAATAGAGTTATTTTTTATGTGATATTGAAGATTTGAGTGTTATATGTGTAAAAAGTGAAAGTCTAGGTGGAGGATATGTAAATACATTCGAATTGTGTGCTATGTATGTAAATGCGCCAAAAAAAGGAAAGATCTCAATTTACCTCTATGCCTAAACAGGACAGATGGAAAGTTGAAGGACAGCTATCACAGCAGATCAGATTACCACCGTCTCCACAGATGCCGCATGTATCATCATTTGGATCATCCCCTTCAGTGTCTACATCATAAAATATGCAACTTGTGGACTCCTCCTGCTTTTCCCACGCATTTATTTGGCACTGCAAAAGAGATATACCAGATACCTCCATACATATATTCTCATATGGCCTATGCAGCTTACTGCCAGCATGAATCTCAAACTTTGATACAGTAAAAATTTTACTACAGCAGCTGCACTGAATCCCATCTCTTGTAATCCGTCCATCCAGCAATGGCTTTGCCATCCTCTTGTTCATGTACTTCACTTTTCCATAGGCCGGTACTACTCCCAAATCAATCATCCATGAAAGAATTGTTCTTTTCCAAACATATGGAGCATGATCACCTTTTTCTGATCCTTCATCTTGGTTAAGGCCCCGAACCAAAAGAGCACAACCCCTTCTTTTGCTATTTCTTACTGTTACTTTCCTCTTTATGGATCTCATTCCTCCTACAACATCCCTATTTCTTTTATCTTTAGAGTATTTTAATTTGGTGTTTTCCTTGGCCTTTTTTTTTCTCTTGCCGCCTCCAACCTTATGTTTAATATCTTCCATTTCCATTTTACGCCTTCTTTTATTAACCACATTCCTTTTAAGCATGTGTAAGACCTCTGGGGGTATAACAGCAAATGTAGAATTTCTTTCTTTGGAGTCACCATCATTTCCAGCAGGAGCTTTAGTTTCTTTTTCAGAATCTTCCTTGTTATCAGGGGCGCTTTTACTTTGACTTAAGTATACGGCATAAGCTTTGGTGATTGACCAATAACCTGTACCGCGAGGTGAAACATAGACGGAGTCTTCATAGTTTCTACCCCTCCTAGGCCTAAACTCAATTGTCCAGCCAGCACCAAAAAGAATGCTTTTTATCTGTTCCCGGAGTTTATTTTTAACTGCACTACGACTTTCATCTGACACATTGTCATTTTTCTTATTAATGGCCACCAGGCCAGATTTATTGCCATGAAACAAATCCGCATTCTTTGATCCTTTATTTTGAGATATATTTTCCTGATTTACATTAGAATCATTTGATTTGCTTGTATTTTCTGAAGAAACTTTTCCTGCGCCCTTAAGCGGCTTGACATTGGAGATTGATTTCTTGTGAACTTCTCCCTGTCGCTGATGGTTTGATTCAATGAATCTGTTACTGCCTGAAGATCTCAATCTCATTGCAATTTTTTGCCCCTTAAACTCAGCATTAGCATTTTCAGAGCCAACGAACTTTTCACTGCCTTTTAAAACACTTAAAACACCGCTTTTACCCTGCCTCCTAATATAGCTGTGCCGTGAACTTTCACCATCACTCACCACCTTTTTTATGGCAACATCAGATGATCTGGCATCCTTCACATTTCGGGATTCTCTCTTACAAGGTCGTCCTGGCCGCCTAACAGCATCTGCCTCAGTTCTTGAACTCTGCTGTAACTTTCCCTCACTTGAGCAGTCCTCTTCCGTATGTTTGGCTCCAGGGACAGACAGATTGGAAACCTGAATACCACCCTTGCTGCTGCCCGTAATTTTATTGTCTTCTGCGGACTTCTCAGTTTGGTTGTCAACTGAGTCCATATTTTCTGTTTTTGTTCTCTTCCTGCTAAATTCATCATCACCTGTCCCCGCACTCCTCTTCCTGTAGTACTTTGACTCCAAGACCTTTTCCTTGGCACTGTCCGTAATGTTATTACTAAGCTTCAGTGGTTCCAAGCTCTTGCCGATCCCCTCAGCTGTATCTATTTGCTTTCCCGCAGAATTCACAGAATCCACAGAATCCAATCTTAGATCCTCACCGACAGGCTGAGCAACAATAATCTTCACACTCCCATCAGACCTCGCCTCCACAAAATTTCCTGTACTTCCCTCACCACCCAACTTCCTCTTCACCACATCTCCTCTCATCAAACCCTTCTGTCTACTACCGCCCTTCTCTGGCACTGTGTTCCGCCTCCCACTAGTCACACCATTCCCAGCCTGAAAGATCTCCACTCGCGGAGTGATCACGATATCCTCCGACTCAGAGTCGTTGTTCATCAATAGTCGCCGCTTCTTCTCTTTCTTCGACTCATAAACCTTAGCCCCCTCGGAGTACTCCCCATCCCTCCCCATTGCAAATCGCCAGAATCCACAAACAAGTAAAGTAACGCAGCGCCCTAATCAAGGCTCCATATCACCGCTGCGAGATTAGTAACAGTGCAACAAACCCTAGATCCAAAGAAGAACGCAGAACAACTCAAAAAAAAAAAAAAAAAAGGATTCCGCAACCAGAATTTAGAAGAAGACGCTTACTTCGTGGAAGAGCAAGGCAATCGGAATGGATTGAGCATAAGATATAGCACACTCCGGAATGAGAAGAGAAAAATTGTCGCGCGAGGAAGACGCGAGAGGGGATCTCTGCATAAGCGAGGGAAGGGATTTCGGGAGTCCCCGTTTGGGTTTTAAGAGGAGGGTTAGGTCTTTTTTGAAATTTGCCTGGCCGAGTCAATCCTGTCACGCTCCTCGGCTGTGCAGCATCGGCCAACAAGAATGGGAGAGACGGAGAGAGAGCACAGTTAACAATCCGTGGACTGTTGAACGCCGGGTAATGAGAGATTTTAGGTGTATCAAAAGAACCGGGGAAATATTTGTCCGTGGATAATTTTCTTAATTACTTACAAATAACATCTAAATAGTACTCATGAAAATGATTAAAAAAATTATTACTGTTACAAGTTATTAAAATTAATACATCAATAACATCTCAATAACCCTTTAATAATCACGAAGTGATGGTTATTGCGGAGTTATTACCCACACAGCTCTGCGTGCGTAACACGTACGCAAATATTTCCCAAGAATAGGGGATTTGCATGCACGAAACATTACATTCGGTATTCGGACATAATCTGGGTCGAGACAAATACGATACATCGGAGGTGATTTTTTTCTCTTCTCCGCTCCGTCCGTTGTCCGAATGTAACTGACTAAACTCAGAATATATTTGTAATTGCCTGAAATTTATTGTGTTTAAAATAAACTCGAGCTCAAAATAGTTTATTAATGGCCATGTCCTCATTCAATTTAATTTAAATTTGAATTTGTTTAAATTAGTTCTTATTAAATATTTTGGAAAGAAATGGACATCTTAAATAATGAATTTTTTATTTTTAACTATTTCTCAAAATAAGAGAAATCTGAAAATATTCTTACTGCTTAATAGCAGGAAGAATAAAATTATATTTTTTTATTAATTTCTAGCTTTTAAATAGAGTTTCTAAGCCGAGTTTCTTCCAACACCGACGATGTGTGACTAAACATTAAAGAGAATGAGGTTAGCCCGAAGGTCTTGTGGGGCCATTTACGCATGTAACACTCAAGTTTTATGTATTTACATAAACAACGGAGAGAAGGTTACATATATACCACAACTGTTATGTATTTGCATATGTAATTCCGAAAAAGGTACTGGAACCTGAGTGCTGTATTTTAGAGAAATTTACATACATAACGCCCTCTATTCGATTCATTTACATTTCTAACAGCTAAACTTATATTATTTTTGGCTATAATACTAAAATTGTTCCCTTAAAAATAATAATATTTGGCAATTTTTAATACATATAAAAATTATATAAATAAATAATATTATTTAATCATTTAATTATTTCAAATCAAAATGAGTCAAATGAATATAGATCGAGCTAAAAAAAATTATTTTGTTTTGGCTGGCTTGTTTAATGAAAAATCGAACACAAACTATTGGCGAAATACAACCTTTTTTGACAGCCCTAGATTTACATGCATAACATTCAGTTCTTATTAATTTATGTATGTAATACTTGAATCTTTAATATTACATTCATATCACTTAGTTCTTTTTTGCCAACCATCTCTACCATTCCCCGTTAAAGGTAGACGAGGAGATCGAAATTCAGAAACTAGGGCTCGTGAAGGCGGGTGGGACATAGGTGAAGCTTGAGTGTTTGTGTGTCGCGATCCCAAAAGATGGGAGTTTTGGAAGTCCATGTATGTAGTTATCTCATCGAAGCAATCTCATTGCCCGCCTTCATGAGCTTCCACTCCTACGCTAATGTTCCACCTGCCTTCACAAGCTTCTGCCTCCATGTAATGATACCGTCAACAAAATTTAACAGAGTAGTAAAAATGATTAACTTGAAAGAAGTAAGTGATATGTATGTAATCTCCTACTAAAAATTGTATCACAAAACTTCATATGAGATCTTCATAAAACAATTTCTTATATCAATTCAACTTACTACAATGAAAGCACGAGATTATCATAATTTATTATTGTAAATCTTTATCATAATTTAAAAATTAAGCAAATGAGTTGTTTCGTTTTAGGGAACACGATCTTGATAGTCATTCAGCTCATCTTTGATCGTCATCGGCTGGGTTTGAGCTAAGTATATTATGATTTTTAGGAGAATGATCAATAACTTGATAGCGACTCGAAGTATACCTTAAGAGTTTATCTCAGGGATGAACTTGGAGTCTCGTGTGTGACTATGAAGAAAATATTGTATTCGTCGTCCGGATATGCGGACGAGAACCTGTATCGCACTACATCGTGCGTTCGGTAGAGCTGTTGACAACACATTCAAGACTTTTGGACGTAATATTTTCTCGTGACATTGGATATATGTAAACTTTCAAGGACATATTCAAACTATCAAAGTGTTTATTATGAACCTAAAATATCATTATTGATAGAAAAAAATATTATATTCACATGAGAAAATTGAAACAAAAATTAATGTCACATTGAGATTTATTTTGGTGAATCGATAAAAATTTAACTTAAAACACCTTATATGATACAATTCCAAACATGAATGATCCTTTGTGAAAATAGTTCAACTTATTTATTACTCTTTTTTTTTTTTAATTTCTTTATTCTAAGAGTGGCATGCTACAATTATATTCTAAGGAAATGGTAGGGATCCAAAGTCCTCATTAGAATTGATGAACTATGAGGAATGAGACCCATGTATGGTGTTAAGTTTAATTATGTTTATGTTATAATCTAATCAATTGTGTTTAAGTTTGATTCAATCTAAGCATGGAATTTTTGGGCACATTTTTAACAAAACTTTGTCTGCCTAATTACAATAAATTAATATTGAGGTTAAAGGATGTGCCTCATGGATGCACCAAGTGAATGAGATTGATGAGGAAAATAATAAATCATCTAAGTCATTTACAGGACATCATATTATCCAACAATGAACACAAATTTATATTGAAGTAATGATTTGATGCAAGAGATCTTACGTGTTGAAGTTGAGATTGTTCGTGAATCACATCCAATAAATAGAGCATAAATAAGAAGAGAAATAAAGAGAGATAAACAATGATGAATAGTGTTCAATAGTGTTTATTCTTCATAATATGTTTCCCCTGTTTATAGAGTGGGTTGTATAATTGTGATATTACATTTTTAACTCTATTTGGAAATGATGTGTATTGGGATATTTTATATATTTTTCAAGTGTGGGCTTATCGTTTGGTTGTTTTCTGGCTTGGCGTCTGAGCTTAGTTGACTTCAGGGCGATAAGGTCGGTTCATTAGACTGAGTTTAGTTAATTTAGTTTGGTAGGCTGAGACACCATGGTTGACTATCTTCAATCTCTATTGAGGACACTTTGGGGTCTCAATAGGATAGTCATAGATACTCTGTGGAAGTGGATCCTATAGGATCGACTCTATTAGGGAATAGAATATCGCATCAAGCTGACTTTCATATCGCGGTTAGCTTGGACACTCTCTTGTATTAACTCCGGTCAGATGACTCGTGTTGGGATAATCTGATAGTCTTTTTATTCGCCTTGTGGCTCAGACAGTTTTAGCCTAGTTAGTTTGGCTCATATAGCTTTGCTTATTCAGTCAACTGGGACCCACGATCTTCTAGTAGTGGGTCTGCCTCCTTCATACTTTTCTATAAAAGCCATTAGATCTCCTTAAGATCAGTCCAAACACATTATTGATGTAGGTATTATAGTTTTTAGGATCTCTAATTTCTCGAAAGAGATGTTGTGAAACTAAAAAGAAAATATATGGGTTTTGCTCAAGTTTTTTCGTATTCCTTTGTTAGATATGCAATATACATGGATTTCATGGTTTTATATAACTTTATAGTGATATGTGCTTAAATATAAAAGTTTAGGTTTGAGATATGTAAATGCATAAGAATTTTATGCTATGTAATTTTACATCTGATGATTTTACATAAGATCCAAAATGTGTGTAAATTATTTGTTTATGCTTGACATTTGTGAATACATTAGATTAGCATCATGTATGCAAATATATAAATATGAAAATTTAGGTGTGAGAAATGTAAATATGTAAGAAATTTGTGTTATGTATGTAAATCTGAAAATTTTGATGTAAGATATGTAAATACATAAAATTAGTGTTATGTATATAAATATGTATTTTGCATGTAAATATGAAAATTTAGTGCGAGATATGTAAATACATAAGAAATTTTTGCTATGTAAGTTTAGAGTGGAGTCAGGCTGGTCTTGATTTTTGAGTTTTTTTTTTTTTTTTTGGAAAAGGTTTTTGTTTGGGTTAAGGGGGATTAAGGGTGAAATAATTGTGTGGTAATTTAATAGGTCTGTGGGTTGATGGGTTAGTTTGGGTGTTAATGGGTTAATTGGTTGATTCTTTGGATTTGTGGGCTTTGGGATTCAGGTATGATGTGTAGATGGTCTAAGGTTTCTGGTAGGATGTGTAAATTATAGTCTAAAGTTTCATATATGTGTGAAATTGGGCTAGAATTTAAATGAATAATATGGCACTCAGTATGACAAAATGATGTTGTACTTATCTATAGAGCTATATCTATGGTACAGATGGATATTAGAAGCGTTATATCATGGATGTATAATAGAATATATCTATAAAGAAATAATTAGCTGATGAGTTTTTTGCTAGTGTTGAAGAGTTCGTGCATGTGGCATCACAACCCATTTACTTTTCATAAAGTTGGTTCTGATGGTTATACGCGAAGCACGTGAATCAAATGTACGTGACACCTGAAGACGTGAAGTTAGACATATACCGTGGGGGATTTAACTCGATTATTGGTATTGAACTTCATACAGTGAATTTGAACTAGATGTTCAGTACGATCATACTATAACCTCATCAATGTTCACATTTCTGACATGTATTCAAAGCATTCATCAAGGAGAACTAAAGAGGAAAAATGACCATTCTCTTCCCTCTCATTGGTCTTTTTATACATGAGATCAAATGACTATTAAATTGACATAGTAATACATCAAGGTTTGCATTGCTAACTTTCATGTGATGCCTTGATAGACGGTCAATATCGTAAATATAAGGTATTATCGACTAATTTTAGATATTGTCAATACGACAACAATCCCCAATACCTAGACGATGAGACTAAGGCTCGGTTTGGCGCAACTGCAGCTTCTCAGCTTTTCAGGTGCAGCTGCGCTGCCCCAGAAAACTGCTGCGGGGAAGCTTGCTGTCTGTTTGGTGCAACTGTGTGAAAACAGGTGTGGGACAACAGTTTCTGGAAAAATAACTATGTTACCCCTGTTTTGTAAAATAATTTAAAACAGAACTGTGACAGTGACATTTTTGATATTTCTGAAGAAGAATTTCACTTATAAACAATTCAAAAATTCTGATGCACAACCAACTTAACAGCGAGTACCGAAAACGATAAAAGAGAAGAAAAAAACCACAGTTCATGAAAATCATATCCAAATTAAAACATGAGGTCCCTGATTGGCGAATGACATGATCTCCGATGACACATCCGATCGAGTTTATAGAAAATGTAACAAATACTTCTCTTCTAACAATATAGCTCTATGAGAAGGAACAAATGAGGGACTCATCAAAGAATTATGCCCCCCATAATTCACATAGATACCATTCAATTCAAAATCTACTGGGTTATTCTTGCAAAAAACAAAGGTTAAAAAAAAGTATTTACTAAAACAAGACCAAATTCAAACACAAAATAACAAAAATTACAAACAAAAAAAAATACATTTTCCACATTCAGACTATTAAAGATTGAAGAACAATACCCAAAGCTTTCATCTAATTTTTCTTCCCCTGACCCATATTCTTCTTCTTCTTATTTGTCTCCAATCGATGTGTAGAAGATAAGCCAGTGAATCCAGAAGGACCAGCACCCTGCAATGGCGTTTCATCATCCACAGCACACTTTCTCGGCCGCCTTCTTTTGTGCTTTACCCCCCTTTCCTCTACATTCACGTTGAAGCCATGAGAAACCTGAGAATCACTGAACTTCATGGAAGCGCTCTGTGCCGAGGGAAATGAGGAAGACGATAGGGATTGTTGTATGCTGACATTGAAGGAGGGCTCCGATCTTATCTCCATGAATGCAGATAGGGGAAGACTATAGCGATCACTGAAGTTGGGGGAGACGAATCACGGCGGGAAGGGCTGGAGAGGAATTGCGACATGTAAAAGCTCGCAGTAAAAGCAAACCACGCGAAAGATCCCGCGGCCCGCGTTCCGCTGCGCTTCAGGGTCGCCGCGATGAAAATGTCGCCTCAAACCGACAAGATTCGCCAGGGGACATCGTGCCGCACAAAAAAACCGTCCCAAACGAGTCCTGAATCTCATTATCGGTGCAACTCCTTTAAATAAGGGATTGACAAATGTTTTGGTTGATCATGACCTCTTTATTATATTGATGTCTCAACAAAGATATGTTTATGTCATCCTCTCAATAAAGATGACAGCAAGTTTATTCAGCAGAAGAGCGTGAGTTAATCATTTTAGTTGGTGGGCTTAATTTAACCATTTTAATATATCAATTTTGATTCAATCACTCCAGAAAGCGATCATAATTCAATTTCTTTGATGGATGAACTCGATTCTACGTGATAAAAATCTATTAAAATTTTCATGCTTTTGTGTTAAACAAAAAAATAATTATTATCTATATCATCATATTTTTAAACTAAACATCAGACTTGAATAGAGTAGTTCGAGCCCGTATTTCTTCGTTGAAGAGTTGTTCCGATCAGCTCACTGGCGGTGACCACATTCCACAATCTACCAAGGCCAGTCAACCAACGGCATTTTCACGCTGCTCTCATTCAATCCTCAGCACATAACAGATTTCATAACTATTCCTAAATGGACGGTCAGGATGCTTTTACTGCAAGATGTTTATCGATTCAGCCACCAAAAAAATCGTGCAATTTTAAATCTTATCGGTTGAGTGCGAGTAGGATCTAAGATCATCAAATACAGCAATGGACCATTTTTTTTTACAGCCGGCAACAGACACGTGCCCCCACTATCCCGTCCTACGACCTGTACAATTTCCCCGCCCCCGCCTACCACTTTTTCTCTGCCCGATCCAGCTTGCTGTTCTACTGGATCGCGTTCCTCTTTACCCGCTTGCTAGGGTTAGGGTTTGGTGCCGGGAATTTTCCGGCGGTCGCGTCGACGGCGATGGCGTCGGCTGCTTCGACCATGCCGAACTCGTCGGCAGTGGAGGCGGGCTTTGCGGAGCTGGAGAGGCAAAGGGAGCTGATCTCCAGCTGCACTGCTCTCTGGAAGGAGCTCTCCGACCACTACTCTTCTTTTGAGCGAAGCCTAGAGCTCAGGTCCGAATCACTTTGCTCTAAGCGCCGTTCCCTCGACTTCCACACCCAGCGCAAACTTGCCTGCCTCCACCGCCGAGAGGAATCCATTGACGGCTCCGTTGACCTGGCCATTGCTCGTGTTGAAGAACTTTGTGCTGCTTCTTTATCCGGCCTTTCCTCTGCTGACGCTGCCGACCTCCCAGCCCGCCTCCGCGCCATGTGCGCCAAGATGGACTCCGACGCTTTCTTTGACCTTATTGTCTCTAGTAGGAAGGAGTCAGATCTCCTACGCAAGGAGTTGCCCCTTGCATTTAAGGAGGCCATAGATCCTGCAAAGTTTGTTATGGACGCAATTGCTAGGGTTTTTCCTGTCGATCGTCGGGCTGTGAAGTCTCCGTCGGGAGATTTTGGTTGGGTCTGTGTGTTGCTGCTGGAGGGCTTGGTGTCTGGGTTAGCGGATCCAGAGTTGGGGACTGAGAGGTTACTGGTGACCAGGACTGTGAAAGCGAGAGCTAAGGAGATGGCAGACGCATGGAAGGATGAGATGGAACAACGTGGTGGGGTGGAGAATGCGAAGGCTCAAGATGTTCATGCATTCCTG
>NW_018165194.1:189064-194873 GCF_001263595.1 Phalaenopsis equestris | reverse complement strand
ATTCCTGCAGCACTTGGTGACGTTTGGGATTGGAGTTAAGGAGGAGAGGGAGTTTTATAGGAAATTGGTGGTAAGCATTTCCTGGAGAAAGCAAATGCCCAAGCTTGCTATTGCACTGGGTCTGGAGGATAAGATGAGCGGTATGAGAGTATTTTTGCCGCTAATTTCTTGCTTAAATTTGAATTTAATTATTTTAAGTCTTCATAGTTCAGGTCTGTTGAGGATTGGTGATCTATGCTTTATTTTTCTTACCCCTGTGATTTATATGTAGTAAAACTAGATGGCTGTGGGATTTAAGGGTCACGAATAGCATGTAGGTAATAAATTAAGGTTAGATTGTCATGTATAATTTCTGATGTAGCCACCTCTGTGGTAGATATAGAATCTTTGTTGAAAGGATCTATTTCCCAGTGGTTGGAGACTGCTATTTCTTTAAGTTCATGGGTCGAGCCACACACTTTGAGATTTATTGCTCACCATTCTTGCAAGAAAATGGTGCTTTGAGGTTTGAAATTGAGCTCATGCGGTCATGTTGTAGGTTGTAGGTGCTTGGGAACAAGTTTCATGGAAACTTCCGTTACGAAACTTAGTCATATGAATGATTTCTTCCTGATTTTTGCTGCAGATATTTTAACATTGTGTGGGAGTCCTTCAGCTTCGTTACATATGTTTTATATGTTAGCTCGAGGATTGAAATATTACATCTCCACTAATTACCTGCATGAATGTACATCTTACGAGCAATGAAATGGACTTGACAAAAACACCCGATCAAATTGAATTCTTATGGCTTCTCATTTGACAGGGCTTTTTTTCCTTGGGCGTTATCAAGTACTGAATCATATTGAAGTGTATGCCATAAATTTTTTGTTCTGTTGTTTTTATGTATCAAACACTGAAATTGAAACTCATCGTGGAACATGTTCTATATATTCTAGGCCAGTGCTTATTAGAATTCTTGAATCCTAATTGAGACTTGTAATTGATCACATAAGAAAATTTGCATCTAAGAAGTTTATCACCATAACCGTCTTTCTACTAGGTGATTGATAAGCATGCGCCGCATTCATGTTTACACTTTCAATGTTTTAACATTAATATTTCAAAATGGATCTGAAAACTATTCATATTTTCAGGTTCATTTGAAATTAATAAGAAGCTCAGTTCTAGTTGTTGTTTTTTAGTATTGTTTTGCTTTAGAGTTTTGGCTGACATCGAAGACTTTTATCTGAAATTAATGTTTTTAATGATACTTTACTCAAACCCTTGAGTAGTTAGAAGAGTTTTATTAGATTTTTTCTGCATGTTTGCATTAATTTTCACGTGTATTATAACTTAAGCCCTAATCAGATAATCTTTTTTTCCTGTAAATTTATGCATTTTTTTGTATTATTTTACCTCAACCAATGACTAATGCCAACGGGGAATAATATTAAATCCAGCAGATCAAACAAAACCAAATAAAAGTTCTCAATGCTAATGAAACCATAATGGAAACCGAGTTTTAAAGTCTCATCAGAGCCCTTGAATTCATTTAACTTTTTTATCCTAGAGTTGATATTCCATGAAAAGCTTTAATTGCTATAATATTTAGCATATGGTTATTATGTTGGACTCAATAAGTTTTCTGCTTTTGAACTATAAGCGGATTCCTTAAAATTTATTGTTAAAGTTAACAATATCCAAAAAAGATATCATACGGAATTTTTAGGTCACCCGATCTGGTTTTAAAGCTAAAAATATCATCTTGATTATTTGAGGTTGAATGATGGATGCACTTAGGTGATATATGTTACTTTTTGAACTTCATAGTATTGTAAAGGCATACTCGATTGCAGTCACTTCTGAATGGTAAGCTGGTAAACCATTGGCATTATTTTAAATGGAAAATTTACATGCATGCCACACAATGCTTATGTATTTACATATCCAACACCCGAAGTTTGATATTTACACTTGTAACACCTTAATGTCATAAACCTCTGCATGAAGAGGTGCATTTCACTTTTAAAAAGATAGCGGTGGTGGTATTTTTGATGTGATGTTAAATATTTCAGTGATATGCATGTAAGTAGGACAGTTTAGTTGTCAGATATGCCAATAAATAAGATTTTAGTGTTGCGTATCTTTTTTTATTTGGTTTGTTTTGTGAAACACTCAGTACAGTATTCACATTTTTCTACACCCCTGGCATGATGGCCTTCTCGCAAGGCTGATCGCACTTATCTGAATATGGTCTTTGCTGGGCAAGGCATTGCTGGATATGTGAGAGCGCACTTATGTAAGAAAAAAAAACTGCTTTGGTTGTTTAGATGCTTTTTCTGAATATCTTTTATGCTTTGATTTGCAGACATAGTAGAAGAGTTAATTCTAAAGGGACAACAGCTAGATGCAATAAATTTTGCTTATGAATCTGGACTTCAGCACAAGTACCCCGCTGTTCCCCTACTGAAATCCTACCTCAAAGATGCCAAGAAGGCAGCTGCTTTGATGTCAGATGAGAGGAGCAACTCTGGCCAAGCTACAGTATGTTTGCACATTAGTTATATGGAAATTTACATATCTAGCACAGAATTCTTATGTTTTACATGTCTCACACTTCAAATTTTATATTTACATAAATAAGCACTTTGATGCCTTAAACAAAATGCGTATTTCACTTTTAAAAAGTGATAGTAGTGCTATTTTTTATGTGATATTAAAGATTTTTGTGCTATGAGTGTAAATATGAAAGTTTATCTATGATATATTTAAATTCATAGGAATTGTGTGCTATGTATGTAAATGGCCTTAATTAGATTAGTTTCTATGTTTTCCAATAGCACATCGCTGCTATAAAAATTTTACATGAACATTTTTTGTTTTAAATATATCGTAGAACAATATGAACCGCAAGGAACCATCGGCAATTCGAGCTGCCATGAAATGTATCGAGGAGCACAAACTCGAAGCTGATTTTCCCCCCGAGAACCTTCAGAAAAGGCTCGAAAATCTCGAAAAGGCAAAGGCTGAAAAGCGAAAAACATCAGGTGGTCCTGCGAATAAGCGCACACGAGCCAACAATGGCGGCCCAATGCCCCCAGCGAAAGCAGGCCGTCTCACAAACAATGCCTATGTTTCATCATTTCCTGCAGCTGCCCCCACATTTTTGAGATCACCCTCACATACGACATACTCTTCTCCTCCATTTTCTCCATACCCTTATGAAAGGACATCCGGCCATGGTTTCTATGGAGGTCACAGCCCCCCAGCCATGAGAGATGCTTATGTTTACTCAGCTGAAGAGATGGTTCCGGCTCCAATTACTGCATCCTATCCTTCCCCTCCCATCAGCTATCCTACCTTCGCTGGTTATGGCGGTGGAATGGGAGCTTACGGCAATGGCCTCCCCCCGGTGTATCAGCAAGCTTATTATCGGTAGTGAGAGAGAGAGAGAGAGAGAGAGAGAGAGACTTGGCTTCCAAGCACTTATGACGAAGGTAACCCTGATGACCAATACTGCTTATTTTTAGGGACTAATTAGTAATCACAATGGTAGGATTTGCTTGTGTGCTTATCAGTAGTTGAATTTGTTCCTCATGTTTAGACTGAACTTTGCATTATGCCTGCCTTTTTTGCTTGTAAAAATGTCTGCTGGAGTTTTTCCTATGTGTTCTCTTTCTTTAAAGTTTAATTTTGCTGTCTGATGAATGATTATGAACATCCCTGCTAGCACTGGCATTTTGTATTTTGTTCTCTTTTCAATTGTTTTTGTGCTTCTGTTATATAAATGTTTGTGGCATTTTCATACATACCACCCAATTCATATGTATCTACATATCTAACTCATAAATTTTACTTTTCTACGTTTATACCACCCAAATCTTTCATATCACGAAACATATACAACTTTTAAAAAGTGAAATACGCCTTTTCTTGCATGAGGTGGCAATGGAATCTACCTAAAAGCTGAAGTTTGCTAGATATGTAAATACATAGGATTTAAGTGGTATGTATGTTAATGCCCAGGAGTTGTTTTGTAGTCACGGGAATAGTTCTTTATGGGCAATTTGGTTGTCAGAAGGATTTTGTTGTTTTTTTGACAAATTTTAAATGATACATGTCATAATTTTTTGACAAATTTTACACTTTGTTGTTTATTACTTCACAGCATGTCATTGTTCTTGTCACCTTCTCCCCGTTGAGCTACCATTGTGATCTGACACCAAAATATTATTGAGGTTTAAACATTACCGAATTTAAATTACATTTTTTCTTGGGTAGTGTTTATCATCGGTTCTTTGCTGTATGTAAATGATGAATTTTTGTGTCCAGTTGAATTATACTACTTAATTATTGGAATTTAGTTTTGATTGAGCCCTAAACCCTAAAAAAAAGGCTGCTGTGATGTAGTTGTTGATTTCTCTTCCGAATCTTTCTTGTTTCTTTCCTGCTTTAGATCTGATTGAGCTTCTTTTAATTATTCTTATTTTTATTTTATTATAGTTAGAACATTGCTGGAATCATGATAAATTCAGAATTAAATCGAAAATTTTAGATGAGGGGGATTTATATTAAAATTTGGGTTTTTTTTTTTTTTTTCGTTTGGAAATGTTTCGTTTGGAAATGTTTTTTTCTTTTTCCTTAATTGTTTTTGGGAAATTTACATGCAGCACTGTTAATTAATACGAAGATGATTTAAATTTTAGTTGGTTTACATTCAAGTTGCACAATTTTTATGTATTTAAATATTTAATACATAAAATTTTATATTTACATCTATAACATTATGGTGCTGTAAACATATCCATGAAAAGTTGTTGTTGTTTTTTTTTTTTTAAGTTACTGTTATTTTTTGTGTTTGTGAATTTCGTCAAAAGCATATAACATATGGAGAGAGAGACCGAGAGAGGTGTGAATAATAATGTGTTGTCAATCATGTCTTATTCATAGTAAAATTATCTTCTTTGAAGAGGATGGAGTATAAATGCTAATATATTCTTGTCAGCTAAAGTTGCTGGGACAGTTAGGTCGACTAATCCATCTTGCGGCTTCTATTCTTGGTAAAGAACTTATTTGTCAGAAAAGCGATCCTAGACTATTAGACAACGAATTATCTAAATTGTATAGGTAGCTTGGAGGTCATACGAAATGACTGTAAGACTCTTGGGTGCATTGCTAATTATTGATTCTTAATGGGGAGCCTCCCAGCTGTTTGTCGGATGGTTGATAATATTCTGGATTTAGATTTTTCCTTGGATTGACTCTATCGAAGAGAGGGTTGGCAATTTTATTGAGTCGGTTTCTCTATAATAGTTGGTTCGGATGCCTCTTTGTCTCGTTTCGGTTCGAATGGTTCCTACTCAGATCACTTGATTCTCCTTTTGTTCTCCTCATGGTTTAGTCTACTTTGGCTTTGCTAGCTTGGCTCAAACAGCTTTACTCTATCAAGCAAGTGGGCGTCATGGTCTTCTATCGGTGGGCCGTCCTTTGTCATACTTTTCTCTTTTAGATCATTTAGATATTTGTAGATCAACACTGAAACTTTTTAATTTACATATTTTAGTTTTTTGATTCTTTCGCATTGGATTCGTATAAATAAGACATAACTGGACTTTCTCATTCGTAATCTGCTTTATGACCCCTTTTGCTTGAAACAATTGGCTTCCGAGCAATTTATAGGAGAACACATCAAATCCCCGACAATTTCCCCTACAAAGATCTGCGTCATGCTGCTTTTTGGAGGCCGAATGAGCACTGCCGCCCAGAAGGTGAAAGGGAGAAAAAAAACATTGTTGAGAAAGAACTTGTTGTGTTGGCGAATCGTGTA
>NW_018165194.1:125165-189054 GCF_001263595.1 Phalaenopsis equestris | reverse complement strand
AAGCGTGTAGGGTTATCTGATTTGTTCCTCGACACTAAACAGAAGAATATCAATGCGATTGACCAAACCATCGATCTATTGGCATAAATCTTCTTTTGTGACACAATACCTACCAATTGAATTGATCACATAAGAAGCTACTGGTGCTCTATCACCACACGGTGATCATGTCACTTATAACATGTAAGTTGGATCGACTCCTTGGTATGAAGACTCGGTCTTATTTGTCAGATTTCAATTTTTTTAGGCTCCTTGTTCTTTATGATGTCTTGGTGCATGCGGCCTAACTTCGATAGTCCAGGATGATGGCTCGCCATCTGTAAATCTGGGTTAGAATCAGACCATGACGCCTGACTCTCGAGCGAGAATGTTAGGCTGATCCCCCAAGTAATCCATTTGGGACTTGCGGGGAAGCAACTGATGGACGTCGGATGTCTCCCGGAACATAAGCTCGCCACCTAGAAGAGATCAAAAACTTTTTCGCTCAGTCGGTTGGGACCTAGCAAGACAAAGATATGTGTGAGCTATTTGCTTATTTGGAGAAAGTAGATAGGATGGAGGAGGTGGTCACTTTTTGCTAGGAACTGTCAGACGTCCGAGAGAGATAGGCTCAATTTAAGACAAATTGGGTGAATCAATTTTGGTTTATGGGAGAAATTTTTAATAAAAGGCTGTTTCTACTTGGGTATGTCTTGGTTGAAGCGGTGGCTGGCTTCTTTGTAAAATATTTGCTCTCGAGCTAGTTTTCAAGCACTTCCTATAATCTGTAATGTCTCTTTTCAAAATAATTTTTTTTATCGTTTCTTATGTTGATGTATCCTTTTATGAGTGCAATTTTAAAATTATTATAGAATTTTATTTTTACCCATGTGCAATGGTTTTACTTTTTTTCATTTCCCTATATATAAGGGTGATGAGTTTGATGACATGACACTTTTACTATGTCTTTTTCTCCTCTCTTTTCTTCATTCCTCGACTTTTTGTTCTGTGCTTTGCTTGATGGCTCTAAAGTATTCTCCAAAGGCCCCCCGGGCCTGTCGTATCGAATGACCAATAGGAGATGTGACTTCGGGCAAGGTGGATCAGTGGCAAGAAACATGCGCTTTTGATCCCACTATTAAGCTTCACATCCCTATGGAGAACAACCGAGCCACTTCCTTGTATGACGACGACCTCTTTTACAAGAATCAGTTCCACTTCGATCTCTGACTTCTTTTCTGTCAGGAGTTGTGAGCCATCTTCAATCACTACAGAGTTATTCTCTGTGAAATGCTACCCAACTCCATGATGGTCGTAATGACTATTGTCTTGTTCTGCTGTAGGTAGAGGATTGACTGGTCGATAGAGCTTTTCAACTATATGTTTTCATTCATAGCAAGTCCTGATGACTTCATTCAGTTTACCTCAGTCGACAAGTTCCATCTGCTGAGGCTGGAAAATTAAGTGAAGGATTTGAAGCTTAATTTTTGCATGGGTTCTTCTCCTAGGGGATGGTACATTCAGACCATCATGCTCGGTAAAGTCTAAGATGGTGTTAGATCGAGTGTTGGTGGAGGCTTGGGACGTTGAAGAGCGCGAACTCCGACAAAAACCAATTGAGTGTTACAACCAATGCCTTCAATCAAATGACTGAGGAGGATTGGATGGCCTCCGACGCTCGAGAGGTCGAGAGAGAGACATCTGACTTCCGCTTGAGCAACTAAGGTCCATGTGGTGGATGGTGCTGAAATCGCCTGCCCAAGATTGCTGAAGTGGAGGGCCGATGGAAAACCTAGGTAGTCCTTGTAGGAGAAATTTAAAAGGTGTATAACTTGTTTTTTCTAAGTTTGATTTGTTTATTATTTTAAAGGATTGCTACTGACGAGCCAATTCTCATTGAGAGGAAAATATTTACAGCACACACTAAGAGTTCTCTGTCGGGAGCAGGTCCCTCGGGCGTGCAACATTAAGTGGCCGAGAGGATGGTGAGCCTGGTTCAGTCAAGCCAGAGCGAGGGGGAGGCTTCAATAGAGCGATAAGAAGCAACACTTGCCGCCACTCAATTAGCCGCACCTTTCTTCATTGACCTTCCTACTAGGGAAGAAACAAGCCAACTTTCTTCGGTCAGCCCGAGTGGACCCGAGTCCGAGTCTTAGACCTCTAGCTAAGAGGAAGTGCGTTGTAAGGGGAAGGTACTCGTGATTGATTTGAGCAACTTGCCTTCTCCTCCATCTTGAAAGAAGCATAAGAGCTTCGCGCTTGGGTGGGTTCCAGTGCAAGATGAGGGGGCAAAAGCAAGCACAAACTTTGATGATTGGTTCACTATAATTGATGTTAAGAAAGATTGGTATTGTAACTCCCATGTTGGCCTTTTACCCTCCGACTCTTGTTGATGCCATTTGATCTCTCACTTACGAAAATGTCCTTCTGGAATACAACCTCTCAGGCATGTGGCGAGCGACCAATAAATATCAACTGATGGCTTATGAGGCTTCTCATCTTTTGTCAACGCTTCTTCTGACAACAATCGTGGAGAGGGCGAAGGCAGTGGTGGCAGAGTTACAGAGACAATTTGAGTTGCTCTTGATCACACTAGAGGAGAATAAAGTGATAAAGGACCAAATAGTAACAATGAAGACGTTTGATGATTTTTTTTTTTCAATATCTTCTCTCACCCCTTTCAGGTGGTTTTTATTACCACAAAGCTCGAGAAGGTGGTTTCCTTCGACGTGGTCGCATGGTGAAGACACTGTTGGTCTCCCCCAAATGGATCGACATTGAGAAGTTTGTCGCTTTGTTGTCAGTCTTGAAGGAGAGAGAGGAAGAAGAGAGTGACGAGGACAATGGATGGTCGTCTAATGTATGACTCACCCTTAGTTTTTCCTGTACTCAGAAAAATTTTATTTTCTTATTTTTAGTTTGTAAAAAAATGTTAGAATGTCTTAAATTTTCAATAATGGGGGGTGGTTGATTGTGTCCTCAACTTCAGAGGGCAAGAGGGCGAACATGGAGTTTTTAGTATCGGTCGACTCGATCACTGTAGATAGTTTGTCGGTGGGCACCAATTATTTGCGATCATTAGCAAAAATGTCTCTTATCCACCAAGCAACCCTCACGAAAGTAGCAAATTTGCTTTCTGAGTTGGTCTCCACTCGTGGGCAGTTTGTGGGAAATAAAGATGAACTCTCTTCCACTCCAAAAGATTGAAATCTGGTGGCGCATTGGCACAACCTAAAGGTGATGTGTCAGTGATGCAAGATCAGATTGCAAACTTGGAGGGAGATGTTGTGGGGTTGAAGGGCCAAATTGTTGCTTTGGAAGTGAAAATGGAGACGAGCTCGGAATACACATAGACCTAGATGAAGTGAAGGCTGGTCTAGTCTAACGATTAATGCATTTTGGCGATGAGTTATTCGTTTCTATCAGGAGATTTTTCTTGGATAGGTTTTTCTGATTCAACTGCATTTTTCTAGATGATATTAGAAAAAATCGAATCGATCTTTTTTATGATGGTTTGTAATTATATGCATTTTTTACGTTTTATGACTTTTTTTTGTTAAACACGACTATTTGATGAAAAAGTGATAAGTGTTTATCTTAATTTGTCTGTCATATATTTAGTTTACTCTTTTATTTTCGAAGTACCCGTGTTGAGCAATTATTATAGTGAGTCGAATTCACTTGATTGTGGGGAATGCTTATTAGGAAATGAGTTTAGTCGGTCAACACATTGAGTCATTTTGTTAGGTTGAAAGACAATTTAATGAAAAATGTAGTTGAATATGAACTCGTGTGACTATAGAGAGCTTTAAGACTCGTCTGATGTGCTACCACTCAATTCTAGTCTTATTCCTCTTTTGTCTTGGTCGCTCGATTAGGGCGTCCCCTTAAACTAGCCACACCTTATACCAGTTGTAATCATGCTCATTATGAATCTTTTTGCTAATGAGTATGGAATCTTCGATAGAGCTTGACCTAGTTCAAGCTATGAGACATGAGTTTTGATGATGCATGAGCATTGTAGGTCGGATATTCGGGCCAATAAGACTGAATCTTGGCTAGATTTTGCCAATTGGTTGATCTAGTGTAGCTATCAACCCTCGGTTTCTAGATGAGGGCCTCCTGTCGACGGAACGAGCATAGACTATCGAATAGAGGGTAAATTAGTGTAAATTGATAGATGGGTCATTCATTCACAATGGCTTCCTTCATGATTATAGCGAGGTTCTATTCTATTGTTGATTTTGGGTCCTAATGAGGATTCTTGAGGGGCGTCCGTGGGACAACTGTTGATGGTAAGGAATTAGATTCTTTCCTTGAATCGGATCTACCGAGAAAGTCGATGCCTTTGCTTGGCTTTCTATTGGTGACTAGCTTAAACACTTATATGTCTTGCTCTTGTTCGATCGGTTCGAACTCAAATCATTCATTTTGTCTCTCTTTTGGCTTGGTTAGCCTTCATTCTAGGATTTGATTGGTGCATCCAATTGGATAAGTTAGTTTCTTGGTCTCCAGTTAGTGGGTGCTCTTTTGTTGTACTTCATCCTGGACCATTGGATCACCTCAGAATTCATGCCTGCACATTTTTGACATACATTAATATAGAAAAATTACATGTAATTCATGTAAAGTTGAAATTTTAGGTGTAACATGTAAGTAGTTAAAAGAAAAAAAATTGGTTTTATGGCCACCTTTGGGGGACGACTTTTGACATCGTTTTAAAGTTAAATTAGAAAGAACCGTTTTATTTAAGACCAGGTTTTTTTTTTTATATAAAATAGTGTTTTAATTAAGGTCTATTTAATCAATTTTAAAATTTAAGTCGCGCATTAAATTGGTATAATTTCTGTAATCTATTTAAGTATTATCATTTTCATCCGGGGGAAAAAAAATCTATTTTATCAATGAAAGGTGATCTCATACTTAAACTTATTTCAATAAAACCTTATAATTTTTTTGGCATGATAATATAGGGTTGTGTAATATTATAAATGTGAAAATTCTTTATTTAATGATATAAAACATTAAGACATATCTTTTTTTCATACACACAAAGGCACCAATACACGCATCATAAATATGCAAAGCCTTGAGCCTACACATATAGTTCCAAAAGTATATTTTGAATTATAAAATAGTTAGAAAAATAATAGCTTTAAGACATACATAAGTGGGATTGTTTAATTAAAGGTAGGTAGAATATGTAGCCTAGTAGAGATAAAAATAGAGTTAATAATAGTTAGTGCATTTTTTAATTGGCTATTTTAACAATTTAAACTTTATTATTTACATATTCACAACTCAAAACTTTCGATTTACATATATAGCACTTAAATCTCTGATCATGCCTAGACGCAATGTATTGTCCTCTCATTCACTGAAAATTATTGAGTTAAGACATGCTTAATTTCCTGAGAATAATAAGAATAGTAAAAAAATAATTTAATTTGATGCACTTTCTAATGATGGCTAATTTAAATTTCATTTGAATCCCACATTTACATAATTTTCATGACATGATAAACATGACACTAAGCATGATATTGTAAATGAGAAATTTTTAATTATATAATATAAAATATTATGGTACATTTGCAAAATTTATAAAAGAAAAATACATTTGTGCTTGATATTTTCTTTATGAACTACTTTGACAATGTTGTTTCAAAAATCTTTTAAGGAAATTGAACATTAGTGAATATTGTGAGTTTGATCAACTATTCTAACGAAATTTCTCATAAACCACAGCGAAAAATGACATTCTCAATAGCTTATACAACTCATTATTAATAAAGAATATATCATACATAATTTTACCATTTTAGTTGATATATCCAAAGAATAATATTTTAAGTATTTTGAAAAAAAATACTCAAAAACTAACCTCAACAATCAATATAGCACGCAAATAAAATATAAATTAACTTAAACAGCTATAGGTAAACTGTAAAGTGCCAAAATAATTCTCGAGGCCGTCTTAATCCCAAAGTTCATAAAGTTCAAAAAGAGAACATAATAGTTGAAGTGCGTCTCAAAATACAACGATAAAAAGCATTTGACATAGCTTGTAAAGCGCACGGGGAATGAAGTCAAAGTCCCCAATATTGTAATTAGCAGCTAAAAAATTCAATCCCTAATATTGACAGCTGAAATGATTTACTCGTTGATTTAGCAGATATAACACGAAAACTGTACGAAAATCATAAGAGTATGCTCCGAACAAACAAATATTTCAAAAAAGAAGCATTTCTTCACTTCCCTAATGAATGTATCAAAAAGTCATTTCAAGTTTCAACCTAAGTACCTGAAGAAAATATAATTCAAAGCATACTACAAAACAACAATTAATCTTAGAAACCCACAAAATTAGATGACCATCATCAATATTTTGTACAAACCCAACTTCCAAATTTCAAATATAATCTCGGTTTTCAAGCACATTTTTGGATCTCATCACTGAACCTTAGTTTTCTGAATCCTAACATAAGGGAACAATCCAAACAGATGGGCGATACGGGGATTCCATCCGAGTTGTTGGGCGCGACAAAACATTAGAAAAGTGTTCACTAAATAAGAATTAAATCCCATGAACACATGCCACCAAGCATGGCCCTGAGGGTTTATATACCAGATAGAAAGCTTCTTACAGAAAAAGTGATCTACCAACCAAGATAGGCATCCCAGAAGAAGTGTTGCTACATAGAACTTCGCAATCCTCTTAGCTCCAGAATCTTTAGTATGTATGTAGTATTTGTACATCCTTGGAACACAGAGAAGACAGAGGAGAATGTATTGTACCTTGAATAAGACATCGACACGCAATACTAAATGGGTAGCTGCAAAACCAGCAGCATACAGACATAAGAAAGTTGGCATTGTGCTTCTGTAATGCCAGTCAGGTGAGTAGAGGACATAGAGGTAGAGAAGCATTTCCCAGAGCATTGGTGTTTCATCGCTTTGTTGGACTCTGAAAGCAGATCGGAACGAGATCAATAAATCTGAATTATAAAACAAAAGAGAAATTACATACATAGCGCACAATTCTTATGTAAATATGAAAGTTTAGGTGTGAGATCTGTAAATCTTGTGTGCTATGTATGCAATGTGCTATGTATGCAAATGCCCCTAAGAAAAATAAATGTAGGATCAGACATTCAGATGAATTAATTATTCACACCATGGGATTCAGCTGAGAATTGCACAACATAAATTAAAGGAAATTATTAGAATCGCATAAAATTCAGTTCAAAATTGGATAATGAAACATCCTAAAAAAAGAGATTATCCAAATCACATAAGCAAATGAGCATACTTATTTTACACGCCGCACTAGCCATTCAAACTTCAGAGTTCTATGAAGTGGGTAGAAACTCTAGATATCCGCACAGTTCACTACACACACCTTTGTAGGCTACTGATGATAGCATGACATGAAATAAAAGGAATAATTAGAATAGAATAAAAACTCCGTTAAAGATGAAATAATGAAAAAGAAAAAAAAAGATGGAAAAGAAAAAAAGAAAATCCAAACCACATAAAACAAATGAGCATACCTTCTAAAATTCTAATACTAGCCATTCAAACTATAGAAGTTCTAGGAAAAATCTCAAACATGTTTATTTACCAAACAACACATTTCTACACATTTTGACAAACAAGGTGATACAGAGAGAGAGACCCTGATTCATTTCAGCTTATGAGGAGACCGTTGCAACTTTTCAATCTATAACAGAAATGAAAAGAGATTTGAACATCAGATTTCTATTCAAAGATTCAGCTATTTTTCATTAATTTACAAGCTTGGATGTTCATAGTCAACATAATTCTTTATATCTATAGCTTGTCCTACATTTAATCATATTTTGAAAACTGTTATGTTTGACAACAGAACAGGTGGGAAATAGCTTGCAAAATAAAATCCAGTAATAGTGGATATCTACAATTTTTAGAGCCTCAGATTTTTGGGTACCAACATGCATCTTCATTGGAGCTATCCTAACCATTTGGGATCAGCCTTATAACAGTTCTCCATTGATATTTGATTGCTACATGCAGTCTTAAATTAACACAAATCATTTTGGCCGGAAGAAGTTAAACATACATCTCCAAGCATGCAGAATAGAGACAATATCATTTTCCATCAACGTGAACAATCACTGAGGCCTGCTTGGTTATCAATAAGTGGGAAGAGTAAGCACTTTCCAATTTTTTTCACAAGCAAATATATATACAAGTATGAAAGCAAACACAAAAACAGACAAAACATAATGCCTCTACATATATAAATGTAAACAAAACATATATACATATAATCACACATGCATACACTAAATATTCACTAGTTCCTTCCATGATGTTCAATCTAGAACTAGAGTCATGCCCTTCTTCTATTTGATTAAAAATTAGTGATACATAGTTTTTTCAAATCACAAAGCACAATCCAATGTACAAGGGTTTATTTTTATTTCAAAGAGCAAAGCGTTGAATGAGACAGCATTTTTATTATCTGAAGCTCTTATAACTTAAATAAGAATAATTGTTCAATCTAGAACTAGAGTCATGCCCTTCTTCTATTTGATTAAAAATTAGTGATACATAGTTTTTTCAAATCACAAAGCACAATCCAATGTACAAGGGTTTATTTTTATTTCAAAGAGCAAAGCGTTGAATGAGGCAGCATTTTTATTATCTGAAGCTCTTATAACTTAAATAAGAATAATAAATAAACTGATAAATCATTAACAATTATAGAACAAAGAATATCTTTTAGATGACTTTAAACTTGATGTAGAATAGAAAACATATATGATGCACATAACTGATTTGAAGATAAATTTCAAAGGTGAACCTGTAAATTCAATTTTCTAATAATTTCTAAATCCTAAAAATTTGCTTTAATAAAACTTAAAAATTGCAGAAAAACGTAAAATCCTCTTATAATAAAAGCTAAGTTCTAATCCATAAATAAATTAATAAATTGTCAAGCTTCAGTAAAACAAACTAAAGAAATGAATTAGTCATCATTTTATTTTTTATTAACATAATCACTTTTTCTTTTAAGAAAAAGTGATTCATATTCAAATTCTTCTCATCCACCTTTTGAATCAATTACATCATCTCATTCTAGCACAAATAAAGTGGATCTAGGTCGAGAAGAATTAGCTCTAAATGTGAAGGAATCCCCATGATTTTTTGATCTACTAAATATTAAAGATTATCTTCGATGAGCTTCTCCTGAAATATCTTTAATTTGCCTCCAAGTGAGATCTTCATTAATAAACTATAGCTCACCGACATCCTCCACTTCTCCATCCAAACACTCGAAATTTTTATTGAGAATCTAAATTGAGTAGATCAATTATATCTCTCATATTGAATATTCTTTTTAAAGTTTGATTGCATTTGATGAAAGCTAATAATTTAAACGCTTCTAATTTTGACCAATTTCTTATTTTTTGTATGAATCTTTAAAAAAAACATAATGAATGCATAAAACATATAAATCATTTAATATATTTAAAAATTTTAAATTATTTGCTTTTCAAAGGCACTCTAACGTCTATCACACCTAATAGCACTCCAAGCCTATCCTAAAATCAAAATAGTCAATTTTTTTAAAGTTGGGACCACAAAATTACAATCACAACACCATGTTAATGAAAAGCTTTAATCAACTAAAAATTCAAAATTATGCAAAAACTTTAGTTAACATGTTCATATATAAAGATTCTTTATCTCTATCTTGAATTGCATAATTAGTGGCGCATAAGCCACAAATATGATACAAATAAAAAGTTCTTAATCTATAATATTTTTTTCATTTTGGTCTCCAATTAACCTGCTAATGATTGCATATAAGTCTTCCATCAATTGCCCACCCAATTTTATATTAGACAAATTCTTCTAAGAAAACTTTGAATGAACATAATATTCACTTGATGTAGTGTATCAGAGTTGACACCTTCATCTATCATTTTAATACAAAAAAAATGCTCATATTTTCTTTCAAATCCTTCAAATGCAACACTAATTGCACCTTTCATTCTATTCAGTGCATCAAAAAAATAATCTATTATCAGGCACTTATCGTCTACAAACCTTAGAAATTCATTACAAAAACACAAATGTCTTAAATTCTCTTTTTGCTTCTGTACACTCGCAAGAGCAAAAAAAAAATTTGTACAAGTAATCTCGAATCTCGCACCAATTTTACACCACTAATATATTTTCTCATCATAATAAACCATGATTATTTATATAAATAGCTAATTCTAAAACTTTCTTTATACATTTTTTTACAACCTTGATTTTACCAATATACTCTTAACATCATATCGATATAATGGTCCGCATAAGGTTTCCAGTATATGTGCGTTCTCATCTTCATAAGCATTTTACCTAGATGCATAGAATATGTATTAGCAATCTACAAGAACATAGCTTGAGTCACTGTATGTGAACACTTGAAACACATTTTCTTCAATCTTCTTAGCTTGTGCATCTAACAGTTCAAAGAACTTTGATGCAAAATTTGAATATTTAAAAAACACATTTTGAATATTCAAATGAATCTACTGACTCAAAAAATACAGTGCCAAATGGTGAATTAACCAAAATGTTAGTTATAGAACATTCTCTACGATCAATTCACCCATTAGACATAAGAGTGAATTCCTTCTCTCACAAAAATTTCTTGTGGTCTTCCACATTCTTCATAGTTGCTTGCAATTATTTTTCAAGCAGAGGGAGCTTAGTTCATGATAGACATTGGTCGAGGCTCATACTCAACAATTGTCTCCACCATATGATCAAAACTCATCAACTTCACTGCATTTGAATAGATTCCTGTTTGATAGAATCATATGACTATATTACATAGTTATATCTCTAATTCACTTATCTATATTTTCTCTAATTCCCATTTTTCTTATATCTTTCTTTTTTGCAATCCCTTTTTAAGGTTCTTTAATCAATAAAAAATACAACAAATCTCACTTATCTATACAACAACAACAACAACAACAAAGCCTTAATCCCACTACGTGGGGTCGGCTACATGAATCCTTTTTCTCCATTGCGTCCTATTTAGTGTCATATTTTCATTTAGTTCTAGTAAATTTATTTAATTTTCTTACTCCTTGGTAAGGAAGCAGCACCTCTTAATTTTAAGCAAAAAGAACTCTATATATATATTACCAACCTACAAGAACATAGCTTGAGTCACTGCATGTGAACACTTGAAACACATTTTCTCCAATCTTCTTAGCTTGTGCATCTAACAGTTCAAAGAACTTCGATGCAAAATTTGAATATTTAAAAAACACATTTTGAATATTCAAATGAATCTACTGACTCCAAAAATACAGTGCCAAATGGTGAATTAACCAAAATGTTAGTTATAGAACATTCTCTACGATCAATTCACCCATTAGACATAAGAGTGAATTCCTTCTCTCACAAAAATTTCTTGTGGTCTTCCACATTCTTCATAGTTGCTTGCAATTATTTTTCAAGCAGAGGGAGCTTAGTTCATGATAGACATTGGTCGAGGCTCATACTCAACAATTGTCTCCACCATATGATCAAAACTCATCAACTTCACTGCATTTGAATAGATTCCTGTTTGATAGAATCATATGACTATATTACATAGTTATATCTCTAATTCACTTATCTATATTTTCTCTAATTCCCATTTTTCTTATATCTTTCTTTTTTGCAATCCCTTTTTAAGGTTCTTTAATCAATAAAAAATACAACAAATTTCTCTTTCTCTTTGTAGCTATATTACTTCTTTCTGATCATATGTTGATTCAATTGCTCTCTTACCATCATGCAAGGGTCATTGAATATCTAATTCTTCAGAAATATCAAACACCCTCTCATTATGTTCCATACAAATTTTTATTTAATTTTCTTACTCCTTGGTAACGAAGCAGCACCTCTTAATTTTAAGCAAAAAGAACTATATATATATATATATATATATTATCAACCTACAAGAACATAGCTTGAGTCACTGCATGTGAACACTTGAAACACATTTTCTCCAATCTTCTTAGCTTGTGCATCTAACAGTTCAAAGAACTTCGATGCAAAATTTGAATATTTAAAAAACACATTTTGAATATTCAAATGAATCTACTGACTCCAAAAATACAGTGCCAAATGGTGAATTAACCAAAATGTTAGTTATAGAACATTCTCTACGATCAATTCACCCATTAGACATAAGAGTGAATTCCTTCTCTCACAAAAATTTCTTGTGGTCTTCCACATTCTTCATAGTTGCTTGCAATTATTTTTCAAGCAGAGGGAGCTTAGTTCATGATAGACATTGGTCGAGGCTCATACTCAACAATTGTCTCCACCATATGATCAAAACTCATCAACTTCACTGCATTTGAATAGATTCCTGTTTGATAGAATCATATGACTATATTACATAGTTATATCTCTAATTCACTTATCTATATTTTCTCTAATTCCCATTTTTCTTATATCTTTCTTTTTTGCAATCCCTTTTTAAGGTTCTTTAATCAATAAAAAATACAACAAATTTCTCTTTCTCTTTGTAGCTACATTACTTCTTTCTGATCATATGTTGATTCAATTGCTCTCTTACCATCATGCAAGGGTCATTGCATATCTAATTCTTCAGAAATATCAAACACCCTCTCATTATGTTCCATACAAATTTTTATTTAATTTTCTTACTCCTTGGTAACGAAGCAGCACCTCTTAATTTTAAGCAAAAAGAACTATATATATATATATATATATATTATCAACCTACAAGAACATAGCTTGAGTCACTGCATGTGAACACTTGAAACACATTTTCTCCAATCTTCTTAGCTTGTGCATCTAACAGTTCAAAGAACTTTGATGCAAAATTTGAATATTTAAAAAACACATTTTGAATATTCAAATGAATCTACTGACTCCAAAAATACAGTGCCAAATGGTGAATTAACCAAAATGTTAGTTATAGAACATTCTCTACGATCAATTCACCCATTAGACATAAGAGTGAATTCCTTCTCTCACAAAAATTTCTTGTGGTCTTCCACATTCTTCATAGTTGCTTGCAATTATTTTTCAAGCAGAGGGAGCTTAGTTCATGATAGACATTGGTCGAGGCTCATACTCAACAATTGTCTCCACCATATGATCAAAACTCATCAACTTCACTGCATTTGAATAGATTCCTGTTTAATAGAATCATATGACTATATTACATAGTTATATCTCTAATTCACTTATCTATATTTTCTCTAATTCCCATTTTTCTTATATCTTTCTTTTTTGCAATCCCTTTTTAAGGTTCTTTAATCAATAAAAAATACAACAAATTTCTCTTTCTCTTTGTAGCTATATTACTTCTTTCTGATCATATGTTGATTCAATTGCTCTCTTACCATCATGCAAGGGTCATTGAATATCTAATTCTTCAGAAATATCAAACACCCTCTCATTATGTTCCATACAAATTTTTATTTAATTTTCTTACTCCTTGGTAACGAAGCAGCACCTCTTAATTTTAAGCAAAAAGAACTATATATATATATATATATATATTTTATACCTACAAAAACATAGCTTGAGTCACTGCGTGTGAGCACTTGAAACACAAAAAATTTCTTGTGGTCTTCCACATTCTTCATAGTTGCTTGCAATTATTTTTCAAGCAGAGGGAGCTTAGTTCATGATAGACATTGGTCGAGGCTCATACTCAACAATTGTCTCCACCATATGATCAAAACTCATCAACTTCACTGCATTTGAATAGATTCCTGTTTGATAGAATCATATGACTATATTACATAGTTATATCTCTAATTCACTTATCTATATTTTCTCTAATTCCCATTTTTCTTATATCTTTCTTTTTTGCAATCCCTTTTTAAGGTTCTTTAATCAATAAAAAATACAACAAATTTCTCTTTCTCTTTGTAGCTATATTACTTCTTTCTGATCATATGTTGATTCAATTGCTCTCTTACCATCATGCAAGGGTCATTGAATATCTAATTCTTCAGAAATATCAAACACCCTCTCATTATGTTCCATACAAATTTTTATTTAATTTTCTTACTCCTTGGTAAGGAAGCAGCACCTCTTAATTTTAAGCAAAAAGAACTCTATATATATATTACCAACCTACAAGAACATAGCTTGAGTCACTGCATGTGAACACTTGAAACACATTTTCTCCAATCTTCTTAGCTCGTGCATCTAACAGTTCAAAGAACTATGATGCAAAATTTGAATATTTAAAAAACACATTTTGAATATTCAAATGAATCTACTGACTCCAAAAATACAGTGCCAAATGGTGAATTAACCAAAATGTTAGTTATAGAACATTCTCTACGATCAATTCACCCATTAGACATAAGAGTGAATTCCTTCTCTCACAAAAATTTCTTGTGGTCTTCCACATTCTTCATAGTTGCTTGCAATTATTTTTCAAGCAGAGGGAGCTTAGTTCATGATAGACATTGGTCGAGGCTCATACTCAACAATTGTCTCCACCATATGATCAAAACTCATCAACTTCACTGCATTTGAATAGATTCCTGTTTGATAGAATCATATGACTATATTACATAGTTATATCTCTAACTCACTTATCTATACAACAACAACAACAACAACAAAGCCTTAATCCCGCTACGTGGGGTCGGCTACATGAATCCTTTTTCTCCATTGCGTCCTATTTAGTGTCATATTTTCATGATGCAAAATTTGAATATTTAAAAAACACATTTTGAATATTCAAATGAATCTACTGACTCCAAAAATACAGTGCCGGATGGTGAATTAAACAAAATGTTAGTTATAGAACATTCTCTACGATCAATTCACCCATTAGACATAAGAGTGAATTCCTTCTCTCACAAAAATTTCTTGTGGTCTTCCACATTCTTCATAGTTGCTTGCAATTATTTTTCAAGCAGAGGGAGCTTAGTTCATGATAGACATTGGTCGAGGCTCATACTCAACAATTGTCTCCACCATATGATCAAAACTCATCAACTTCACTGCATTTGAATAGATTCCTGTTTGATAGAATCATATGACTATATTACATAGTTATATCTCTAATTCACTTGTCTATATTTTCTCTAATTCCCATTTTTCTTATATCTTTCTTTTTTGCAATCCCTTTTTAAGGTTCTTTAATCAATAAAAAATACAACAAATTTCTCTTTCTCTTTGTAGCTACATTACTTCTTTCTGATCATATATTGATTCAATTGCTCTCTTACCATTATGCAAGGGTCATTGCATATCTAATTCTTCAGAAATATCAGACACCCTCTCATTACGTTCCATACAAACTTTTATTTAATTTTCTTACTCGGTAAGGAAGCAGCGCCTCTTTTTCACTTGAAGATACTTTCATATACTTAGTAACATTACTTCATCCGGACGCGCTAGTAAAACTTACAAGGTGCTCCTAAGCTCGAGATATACCTCCAATTATCATTTTATAACAATAAATACATGTGGAAAAAAAGCACTAAACTCGAATTTCAACTTCGTGTATTTTCAAGTTGGATCGTCTCTTTACATTTGAATCGGTCATAAATAAGATTTTTTTTTTATACACAAATAAATTATTAATTACACATTTATCAAAATAAATCTTATAAATAGATCATATTTAAATAAGTTTTGGTAAAGATTAATCCTTCTTGTATCCAAAATAAGAATACTTGTTCAATTCAGTTCTAAAATTTAGTAAAAATGTGGAAATGAATAAAATCTTTCTAGCAACTTGGGATTCTCACCATAACAAAAAATTTAAAATGTAATTAGCTTAGCCAAATCACAATCACACACACAAAATCAATGACAAACATTTAGATTAAAAGAACTAAGATGCCAGAAATTTGAATATCCAAGCCTCATGTCAATATAAATAGAAACGCACCCTAAAAGTAGTCGCAAATACTTACAAAGTGCTTGGAGAATTAAGTCATGAAGAAAGATCCAAACTTCACATTAATACAATTAGAAAGCCTCCACTGCAAGTGATCTATATTTTATACCACATTCAAAAAATTCACATCCAACGACACAAATTTAAATAAAAATTTTAAATTCATTACAAAATATAATTTTTTAAGACATGCATTAAGATACGTTTATAATTATAAGAAACAAAAGTGGCCATTTCTAAAAATCACCATAATCAAGCTAAAAAAATAAGTTTTTATTTTAGTAAAATAGAAATTTTTTATTCCAGTCAATGCAAACAATAAATAAGATTCAATCCTATAGAACAAAACAATAATAGAAACTTGCTATAAAACAAAATTATAATAGCTAGAGAATAAAATAATAATAGAAGAAAGCAAGCATCGAAATCCAGACTCAAAAGCGTGTGATAACATGACTGCATCTGAATTCAAGCAAAAGCTTGGCAGTGATGCCTACCAATTTGGTCAAGGGAAAAAAATGCAAATTTGTTGAGTCCTTCAGTTGCCAAATTACAGGTCTAACACCCAGACAGTTTCATAGTCTTCTTCGCATGCTGAAGTCCCTGTCGAATGCCATTATGGTGTCTACTTGTTCCCTTGAGCTTGAAGTCTTTGTATCAAATCCTAGGTTGAATAGAAAGAATTCAATCCTTCATTTCATCCCGCAAAAATTAACCGGACCCACTACCAAACGATGCCGAAACTGAACCCACTCTGGTGTTTTGTGACCCTCAATCTGACTCGCTTCACTTCAACGCACTTTTTGCATGGTCATTGTGAGGCGCTTCAAATCACATCGTACGAGTTCAAAATCATGGGTGATAGACTATTAAGTATATCACATTCTACAGTGAAATACGTCATATTTAATATTATGAACATTACTTTGAATTTAAAAAAAATATCATATAGCAACTAAATTGTGTATATAAATGAATATTATGAGTGCCCGCGTGTGAGCACAATAAGATTTCATGGAAAGTTTAGGCTTCAAAGTAACACATTTAAACACTCCATAGTGTCGCTTCAGAATCGAAGACCCAATGTAAAATAGTATCACTTGCTACATATTCATAACCAAATAATAGCAGTAGTAACAAATGCCCATAATCTCATATTCCACTTTTCATGTGCAACAAAATAAAACCTTAGTTTAATGAAATGGTGCTGAGGAGGATCTGGATTTGCATATATAGTCAAAGTGAACATATGTTCCGCATCCTAATACTGAAAATTTATCTAGGCTGATTTAGAACAATTAATAATGCTGCTGAAAGAACGTTTTATTGCTGTTCAGGAATTTGAAGTTTGATAAGTTGAGAATCTTAAAGCTAATGCTAAACAAATGAAAGAACCGGTCATGTCAGAAAGGGGAAAATGGGGTATGCAAAACCTTTTACATATCCTTTAAAAGTACCTACTAGTTTGCTTCTCACTCAAATTAGTACAACCATAAAAGCTCTTTGGCCAAAAAAACAGGCAACTGTCAAGCAACAAATTAATCCCACATTTCCGTAACCTAGGGTGTTGCGGTTAAGGAGCAGAGTATTTCCCTGTAGAATAATAGTTCTCCATAGCATCCAAGGTAGCAGAATTGTACAAGGACAGCAAGAGGGTCGATAAACAAAGCTTATAAATACAGCAACTTTGGGCAGGATAGCAGACAAAAAGGCTAAGAAGAAATTACTGTAGACTACATACCGCACAAAAAAAAATGTTTCTGTTTAGATACACTGTTTAAAAGTTAGATGAAAAGTGAAACGAGTAATATGTGTTAAATTGAATTCATAATGGCAAATTGTTAAAACAAGTCATTGAAGAAAGCCTTTTCAACAAGCGTGTTCAAGTTAAGCCTGAACAAATGAAACGGTAAACAAGTTTAAGTACAAGGCATAAAAGCATTTGCAAATCAGATTTTAACAATGCATGAATATTACCAAATACAGTGCTTCCATTCGTATCAATATGTCTTAAGAAATTTTTAAAATAGAAGAGCAACAATTATGCCACTAATCCATATTCCATCACGCAATTCACCTTTTCCATTTACCAATGAATTGAGATCAAATAGCAATGCCGTTGAGTGTGGGTTTAGGGGAGGGTTGGAAAGGGTTTGGGTAACGACACTACAGCCCAAGTAGCAAGGGGTCCCAGAAAGAATCAGGACATGACAAAGGGCAATAAAGGAAGAGAAGGTAAATGAAGATGATAGAGAAGAGGAGCTGAAAAACAATAGTGGGCAAGCTATTAATCCAATATAGAGAAAAAGAAATGTATGATCTAGCAATGCTGCTAAGTGTGAGGTTAGAGGCGGTTCGGAGAGGGGCTGGGTTAGGACAAACTTGCACTAGGGCCCAAGAAGCAGGGGACAAGAGGCCCAACAAAGAATCAGGACATGACACAGGGGAAGGAAGAGAAGGTCGATGAAGATGACAGAGTAGGGGCTACAAGTCATGGAAGAGGAGTTCAAAAACAGTGGCGGACAAACTATAGATCCAATATAGAGAAGCAGAGTATGATCGGGGAGGAAGGGAAGAGGAGAATATCAAGAAGAGGTAGAAGTAGTAACGGGAGACACGATCAACTTGCATTATTGCCCAAGTAGCAAGGGATACATCAAATAAGGAGAGGTGGAGGGAAAGAAGAGAAAGAAAATAAGCTGATGGAAGAGAGGGGACGAGCGGACAACAGTGGCAGCTAGCTGTTGATCCAGCAATAGAGGAAAGGAGGTGTGAAAGCGAGAGCGGATGTCTAGGAGGAGAGGGAAAGGGTGGAAAGAAAAATACCTGATAGTGGTGGAAACGTGGAGACAATAAAGGAGATAAAATATAGTGAACAACCAAACAAGTGGATGAAAAGGAAGAAGATAGGGTGTCGAAGTAACAAATCTCTATTTGCAAATATTAAACAAGCTAAATCATTCAGCTAATGAGTGAGTTAAAGCTGGCACAAGATATCCAGGCTCACAGGCTAAAAGGGCTAAATTCTCAATCCAATTATCAAGGATGATTTACGAGCAAATTACTGATCGGAAATCATGCCAGCTCATGAGATAATTCAGCTCAGTTATCTACCTCTTGGTTCATCCCATCAACCGGAGCATCTTAAATATATATACAATAATTGACAGTTTGATGGTGAGCAGTGGATAGATGAGAAGCTGCCTATTACTCTATTTGAAAAAAAAAACAACATCAAAATAACAATGTAAATTTAAAACAGGATAGGAATCAATCAGACTCAAATTTGCTGAGTCAGGGCGATTAGTCCAATCTAAAGGAGCAGTTCAAGCATGAGAGATCCAATGTTTGAAAGATCACACAAGATTTTCACTTCAATTGAAGAGGTTTAGCATATTCCAACATATGAAGCTGAAGATTAATCTTTAGCTAAGTATCAAGAGCTGATGAGTCATCATGTAAAACAAAACAAAGTTTCATGGGAAGGTATAAAAGAAGAGCTAATATGAGCATATGTTGATCAAACCACGTTGTGCAAAAAAGGATGAACATAATTCAATCGACATCAAGAATAAAAGCCAGCATGTGCTTCAACAGACATATGAAGTTAATAATAGCATCTGATTTACGAGATACCTAACAGGGTTTAATGAACTGCAAAACATTTGGCTAGCCCATCTGAATCCAATTGTTTTAAATCCAGGCATAACTACAACTACTCATGCTATTCATGTATATGGAAGAAGAATTCCAAGGCAAATAAAACAATAGAAAAGTTCTTTAGCCGCATTTTTGTTCCAAGAAATTTTAGAATTAACCAATATTTATTTCTAAATACATCCAATCAAATGACATAACCTAGCAAATTCATCATTCTTTTCAAAACATTTTTTAATTCCATGAAACAAAGTGAATCCTAACAGAAGATAAAAATTGTCAGATGGAGATGAGAGAGAAATAAAAATTGTCATTGCCATGTTTATCATATTTTGATGTGCAACTGCTATCCAAGAATGCAGTAAGAGGTGCTAAATGCATCCAAATATTGCCCGCATAGATTAACAGAAAGTTCTTAGGTTTATCATGCTTTGATGTGCAATTACTATCCATAAAATCAATTTACAGGCTGAATCCATCCTAATATTGCCATGATTATCATGCTATAATCATATGATTTTACTCTTCAAAAACCTAGTACTCATTGAAGGTATTAAAACACTGAAATCCATTTCAATAACTTTTATGACCAAAAATGGAAGAAAAATAGGTATATTTTGACATTTATAAAAACACACGAGTCATAGCAAGAGCTTGAAAGGAAAATATAAGACAATCCTTAAAATTAACATGTGAAGTTCAGAATTGCACCTTAAGATTAACAGGTTATTGCCATGTTTATCATGCTATGATGTGCAACTTCTATCCACAAATTCAATTTATCCAGAGAGGTGCTAGGTGCATCCTAATATTGCTTGTTTAAGCCTATTATATACATAACTAACCCACTCAACAAATAATTCAAGCACAGCACATCTAGGAAACATGCTACTAAAACCAAACAACAGTGAACCATAAAAAATATGCCATCTAGAACACATCCAGTAACAGTATGAATACATGTCATGCAATAGAAAGACCACTATTCACCAAATTCAGAATAAAACTAGCAACATTAGATCATTAATTGAAGCTATTCAAATGGTTACCCTTAATAATTTGCAGGTTGAATTGGAGGAAGGGGCAGGATGATTAAAAAAATTTGAGCAAAGAACAAAATTGATTGATGATGCGAACTCACACATGCTGTAAGGTGGCATGGAACACTATGTTCCCAATGGCAAGTATCATATTTGAGATGTGAAGAATGCTAAATCTTTTCTCAAATCGTTGCCTTAAAGCATTTATAAGGCCGATGAGTGCCAAAATAATACAAGGAATGTTGGAGATAGTATTATAAAATTCTGCAATATACGAGGAATGAGCATAGTTTTCTTCACACAGCTCTGTTGTGGAAGTCACAGGCCCCCAAAAGCTTGATACCATGCTCTCTGCCATTTCTCCAAGTCCTTTTGATTAAATCAACTCCTCAGTTTGAAAGCCACATAAATAAAATCTAGCTCTGAGTCATCATTACAAACGCTGAAAAATAAATGCACCTGCAAGAACCGTATAATAAATATCAAAATAATTGTAATATTCGTATGTCATCATAACAGCATCCTGCAGCCTCATGCAACACAAAAAGAACGAGAGAAATTGATCATATTGACGACTATCTCTCTTCTAATGAATATCGAGTCTGAAGTATCATTTTTAAATTGCCAAAAAATAAAAAAAAAATGAAGAATCATTAAACATGCTTAAAAAAAAACATTGGATGACAACAATATAGCAATAAGCATTCAAAAAAACAATATGATTTAACTCTTTAGTTTGCAAGAAAAAAATTAGTCATTGCAATTTAAAAGCTAGAACCTTAAAGCACTAAGAACTCAACCGAGAAGCTGGTCTCTTGCACACATCCTACTTCAGTCATAGACCCTTTTCATTTTTTTTTATCGAGTCAATCTTACGAAGTCCCACTATGTTTTTCTTTTCTTTTTTAAACTTTCAAGATTTAATGCAATAAGTGTAAGTATATAATCATATGGGACTAAAATAAAACCCAAAAGGAATCCTAAAAAAAGATAATTAATATAAAAATGAGAAATAGAAGGTATCAGCATCAAATTGGCATTTCAGATCATCAACAAACATTAAAGAGGATATAAAAAATAGAGGCCAGTAAACAAGAACACTACTTGATTATTATCCTATTTATTGTGTGACACATGCAACAAGGTAGGAAAAGTTTTTAGCCACAGCGCTTTTTTTAAATGAATTAATTGACATCTTCTTCCTTTCTTACTTCATGATTGATATATCAAACCAATTACACTAATTACTTTTCATTGCCCCTCTAATTTTGCAATTCACTGCCAACTCTATTCCCAAGTAAACTAACCATCACAGGATGGTCTAAGTTGCTGCATTTTAAAAGCATTTGAGATTAATTTGGATGATCTTTCAGTTGATCAAGAATTATATTCTTAAATATTAGACTATTTGTAAAAGGACCGCATCGATCTTGCCGGCACAATTTTTGACAAAAAAAATTAGAAAAGTTATGACCAAAGTTCTCCTCTCCAAGGGTAATGAATATAAGAGTCAGTTGAAATATAGTATACTAAAAGGTGGTTTATTTTGCTCAATTTGCCATAGTTTTAAGCCAGATTTTGAAACGCTAGGATGGGGGGATTCATTGATCACAGAAGATTTCATTAGTCAGAATAAAAATGGAAAGCATATTGTAAGCTTAAAGAGTGCCCACATTCAAGCATGAAGGAAATATGAGGACCTAAAGAAACAAGCGCAACACATTGAAATAATTTTATCCAGGAAATTTAATCACGCTTGAAGTTTATATAGAAGTTCATTAAGGCTTTAGTTAAGACAACATTCTCACTACTTTTCTTTTTAGATTGCTACCATCTATTTGGCTCCAACATTCCTGATGCATTTTAGAAACTTATGTAGTGAGAAGTTTCCTCGAAAAACAAATTTGCTAAAATATGGCAGCTTATAAGAAAAATGTTATTCCACTTTTTCAAAAAAAAAAATTATATATTTATAATAACCACAGCATCTTTAAAAAAAATTACTTTCCTGTAAGCAATATGTATACCAATTTCAAACCTGGCAGAGGGAATAGCATGAAGGAAATATGAGGATCTAAAGAAACAAGCACAACACATTGAAATAGTTTTATCCTGGAAATTAAATCAAGCTTGAAGTTTATATATAAGTTGATTAAGGCTTTATTTGGGACAACATTCTCACTACTTCTCTTTTTAGATAGCTGCCCTACATCGATTTGGTTACTACAATCCTAACGCTTTTTAGAAACTTACGCAGTGAGAAGTTGCCTTGAAAACCAAATTTGCTAAAATGTGGCAGCTTATAAGAAATATGTTAGTCCACTTTTTCAAAAAAATAAAATATTTATAATACTTACAGCATCTTTATAAAAAAAACGCAATCCTGTAAGTAATATTTATACCACTTTCAAGCCTGACAGAGAGGTAAATATACAATCCTTTGGAGGATGAAACAGCTCTTAGCCCGATGTTAAATGTCAATTTCTATCAAGTCTACATGAAGGATCTATAGTCTTCATGAATGATATACAATTACTGTTTTGTTAAATATTTATAAGAAAGGTGCTTAAGCTTCTCCTTCCTTTGTTAACCAGTTACTCTTCTTTGTATATCTTTGTTTGTGTTGCTAACTTCCCGATAGGTTTGGCGATCTCTACATGGTATTAGAGCTTGTGTGCCACATGGCTTGTATCAATTGTTGCTGCTTCTCTGTCTACAAAATAGTGGATGCTTCCGTTTCATCAATGTCCGATTTTCCCTATGTCAGTGAATTGATCAAAATGAGCAAAGCATCCATTGCCACCCAACTTAAATTCCTAACAGCGAATGTTGAGTTTTTAGCACTCAGCTTACAGCCGGCAACTACCATCTGTGGAAATCACAAATTGTAAAGTTATTCACAACAAATGGATTTGGTTGTTATCAAGATGGATCTATCCCAAAACCAGCCAAGTAAACTCCTGAGTAATTAGGTATACTTGTCCTAAAAGAAATTAAAACACAGGATGTTAATAGATAAAAATTTGGCAACAGCAGCTTTATAATACACAATTTCTCCAACTCTTCTATCTTGTATGCTTAAGCTAGGTTCTAGTCCCAAAATTTGCCAAACGATTACAAGAAACATCACTTCACTGGTAGATCAAATTATATTTAATTAGAAAATGAATTACACAATATATCAATGATGGATAAAAATGAGGCAGAAGTTATTTGATATAAAAGTTAAATGTGAGGCCACTGTTGCTTCCAAGTTCTCCTAACTGCCGCAGACATAATCCTTTGCACCCTTAGTGGTTCACAAGTAACTCACCAAGCTTTCAAAATTTTCATACGAATAAATTTTCAACCAATTAATTTGGATAGCTTCTATGCTATTCTATGCAATGAAAGGTTTAATTTAGCAGCAGCAACGCTCATCAGGATGTTGGTTCCTCTCATTTAAATCACCAATTTAAACTTAAAATGACTAAAGGACCAGAGCGTGGTCGTTCATCTTTTAGAACATCCCATTGAGGACATTCATATAACACCAATTTCAAATCTAGCCGGAGAAATATACAATCCCTAAGAGGTGGACAAAGCTCTTGTACCTAAGTTGAATGTCAAATTTTTGGCAAGTCACTCCATATTCAAGTGTTAGCATCACAATGATCTATCATATCATCCCAAACCTCTCATCCAAATTATACATAATGATGTGTGGGCTCCCTCCCCAATTTAATCAATGCAAGTAGATAAATATTTTCTTTTATTTGTTGATTATTTCTCTAGGCTCTTGTGGACACATCGTATGCAACAAAAATCTAAACCACCTCAAATATTTTATTATTGAAACTTCTGTTCAATGTGAATTTAACAGTCCATAAAAATCCTATGTTCTGATGGACAAGAAAAGTACAATACTAATAAAGTTCAGACACTCTAATATAATATTGCCATTATTCATCATTTTGGTTGTGCCTTGTACTCCTGAGCAAAATGACATTATTGAACATAAGCACCGACATATTAATGAAACCACTTGCACTATGATACTTGATGCTAAACTTCTCTTTATTCTTGGGTTGATACTCCAACAAGCATTCATCTCAGTAAGCAATTGCCATCCTTAAAACTCGATATATGTTCACCATACAAATTATTATACAACAAGCCTCAAACTTATAAGCATCTTAATGTTTTCAGCTATCTATGTTATCCTTTGTTGCCCTCTTATTCCACTCATAAATTCCAACACAAGCCCCTTACCTGTATATTTCTGGTTATGCTTCCAATTACAAAGGTTATAATGCTAAAATATCACATGGATAGTCATTAACTCTCAAAAAGAAAATTTTCATTAAAATATCTTCGCTTATCATTCAATTGCACAAAATACATCCCCTACTAAAATAACCTATATTCCTCCAGTAACACATATACACAAACCATTTCCTCATCAACCCTGCATCAAGCACCAAATAGAGAACTCCCGCCAGCACTATAATCATCTCTATCTCCTTTGGATGCTCCTGACACATCTCATTCTACAGATTCTTCCTTACCTAACTCTCCAACTACTGCTTTTCCATCTCCTTAGCGCTCACCATTTTTGAATACTTCTCAACCTTACTTATGATTTCATCCAATGGTTACTTCTCAACCTTACTTCTCAACCTTACTTATGATTTCATCCAATGGTTAAAAGAGCTCAGACAGGGCATTTAAAGCCTTAAGGCACTATCTGTATGTTACATTCTATAATAAATCCTTACCCAACATGTTACACCAAAGCTAATAAACACACACTATGAAAGAAAGCCATGCCCACGAAATTTGAAGTGATTCGATCCCGAGGGACTTGTGAACTTGTACCGATCAGTGTTATCAAGCGCAATGCGATGCACAATGCTTTATTTTTGCGTCAAAGCGTAAAGCACGGAGCGAAGCGACACTTTTAATAAACAAAAAAGGTAATAGGTTGTATAAAACTATTCATGCATAAATATATTCATGGGCAAACATAAAATATGACTTTAAAAAAGTTCATATAAAATAAAATAAAAATTGTTACAATGCTTAACTTGAACATAAATATTAAGGGGAACCGGCAAATTAAAATTTCAAATAATTTTAAATAGTTTACTGCAATAATTAAAAATTAAAAACATTGTTGAAAAATCTTATAAATCAATTCAATCTAAATTTTAAAACATAAATAAACTAATAAAGTCTCAAATTTCATAAAATAAGCTGAAGTAAATCAGTAGTTTCAATCATCTTTTTCACTCCTTTAGGTAGAATTTCTTCATCTTCAAATTTTATTTTTTCTTCCTATTCTTCTTTGTGTGAATAAATTTCATCCTCTTTTTGGCACACTTAAAACACTTTGAAACAAGTTGAAAAGCCAAGCTAAACTGAAAAAAAAAAGAAGCAAGCCACCTTCCACACTTGGCCCACCGAGAGAACATGTCAGGCTCCAGCTTCTCGCCCCTATCCTTTTAAAGCAAAGAAAAAGAGGATATATGTCGAGGTAAATTTAATCATTATTGTAGATGATGCCCCCATTTTTTTGTCGAACTAAATTTTACATACTATATTTGATCAACTTCTCTTGAAGCCTTTTGATTTGTCTCCAAATAAGATTTCATCACCAAATTGTTGCTCACCAACATCATTTATTTCTCCAATCAACCACAACTATTATCAATTGAATCCAAACTACTCAGATCAATAACATCTATTAAATTAAATCTTCTCTTTAAACTTGATTTTATTTGATGAAAATAAAATTATTGAAGCGCTTTTGATTAAGCCGATATCTCTTTTTCATATGAATATGAAAAATAATAAAAAAAATGTATAAAACATATAAATTAATATTTTAAAATTTATAAATTATTAACATGCTTGAAAACACTCTAATTTCTTTCACAGTCAACCACACTGTCGATCCTAATATTTTGATAGCTAATTTTTGTAAAATTGGAGTTGGAGCACTATACATCTCTCAGTCCTAATGACATGATTCTAATGACATGATTCTTAGACACAAAGCATGATTATTTGCACAAGAATATAAACAAAAATATGGTTTGGATTATTCTGCTACATTTTATCCACTAATATTGCCACCACTTTCATCTGCCAATTCTTCAATTGGATGTCTCCAGTGCATTTCCACATGGTCAATTTAAAGATATTATGTATATATCTCAATCTATGGGCTTTGACGATCCACAACATCCAGATCATGTATCTCTTGAAAAGCCTATTTATGATTTAAAATAATCTTCTAAACAAAGTTGTGCTACCAATTTTACTCGCAACAATTTCGCTTCAAAACAAGCTAAGCCAATCCATCCTTCATGTATTATCATCAAGATAGTATCTCTCTTTAGATATTAAGTTTATGTAGATGAGATCCTCTCGACTGGCCATAACCAAGTAATATAGCTAATACTCCAAAATTTGCATAATATTTTCAATGTGGTTTTGGTGACTTCAATGATTTCTCAAATGTTGTTCAGTATGAAACTTGTAATTTGAATGTTGGGATGAAAAACTAGAAGCCAGAGCCTACTACCATTGGTGTCAAACCTCAATCGTATACAACTTCCACTAGCGTCTACTCAAATATTGAATATTCTAGATACCTCAACGGTTCACTATAATATTTTACTACAAATCATCCTAACATTGCTTATACTATAAACAAACTATACCAACATGAACATAAATAACATAATCACCATTATTGGCTTTTAAAAGAGCTATTCAATATATTAATTGTACTCTAACTTTTATTTTAACTATTAGCTCCTCCAACAGTTTAAATTTTTATGCATATTCCAATTCTGATTCGGCAGATGATCCACTGAATCAAAAAAATTTAACAAGTAGGTAGATTGTTGCCAAAATAAGCACAATACCTGTTAGTCTTGCATAACAATCAAGATCCAAAGCTTTCCACACAAGCACCCTTTAAAATCATGAAATGAAACGAGAATATGACTTCTGCAATTATCTAGAAATTTACATACATACCACACAATTCTTATGAATATATATAACTAACAAATAAAAGTTTGATATTTACATTTATAACACTTTGGTAATTTCCCAAAAAACTAGCTACATTTAACATGCTCAGCTAAATTGTTTTCCAACAACAAAATAGATTCCAACAAATAAGCAATATAACTTTGGCAAGTGGCTGTAATTTTCCAATTACCAGGTACGTACGAATCAGTGCAAGAACCGCAAAGAACAATTTTGTATGCCAGATCTGTTCTACAGTTAACATAGGGTAAAATTCCTTTTAGCATATATGAAAAGATTCGAATTGGGATATTTTGTTCATATATTTTTCCAAGAAACCCTAAAAAATTTTACCAGTAGCACAAACCCTAACCGAAAAACCATGAACAACACAGGAATCATGCGCGATGCTTCAAATATTTCGTGAAACCATCAGATCTACATCTTTACCAGCTTTCATCATTCTAGTCAAAGTGGATCTAGCTTTTTACCATCTCATATCAATACTTCATGAGGGAGGAGAGGAGGGAGGATCGAAGAGAGGAGACAAGAGAATCCCTTACCTGACGGAGAGGCAGGATCGACGCGAAGAAGGGCGAAGGGTTTGCTTTTAGTCGCGAGGGCAGCGGAGTAAACATTACCCTCCGAACGCGGATCGTATTCAAAACCGCCAATAAAACGGCAAAAATCTGACCGTCCGTTTTACCTCCAGATTATTGGATTCCTTTGAAGGAATATAAAAGCAGGCATTGCTCCATAAAATTCCTTTGGGGGAATTACATACATATATCATACAACTGTTGTAGATTTATTTAGCTCTTTAAAATTAATTTCTTTTAATATTTGAAAAAAAAAAGGAAGTAAAATTAAAATAATATTTGTTTATCTTTTTTTCTTTCATTTTTATTTTCTTTAGAATGCTCCTATTTAAAAATATATTTTTGTCGGTTTTTAAAACAACAAATTTTATCTTGCCCATCGTCGTCACTGTCACCCGTCCGCTTGCCATCCCCCTCCTCTAGCCGCCAACCCTGCTCGTTGCCTCCTGCCCCCAGCCCCAGCCAGTCGTCGCCCTCCGCAACTCGCCCCCGCCTGCCACCTCTCGCCCCTGCTGATTGTAGTCGACCATTGCCCACAGTCGTTCAAAGCCATCAGCCTCTGCTCACCGCCGCTAGCACTGGCAGCCGGACACCGTCAGCCACCCGACCGCCCTCAGCTAATGTTTTATGCTGAATAGAATCATGGGTAACAGAGCTTAATACTGAAGCATACGTTGAACCAATCAGATTTTAAATAATATAGGTTTTTTCTCTATAAAAAAATGTCTAGCAAAAAATGTTCTATACTTTTTATTTTTAAAACATATATAAATCATAACAATACCAAATAAGGTTCCTAAAAATCAAAAACATAAAACAAAATAAATAAATAAATAATAAAAAGTGGTCACAAACATACCCTTTTTTACGACCTAAATTATCTTATTTACTAGCATAACAATCAACTCTGTAACACCACATCAAAATATCACTCTTTCTAATATTTTTAAATACACATTTTCATTCAAAAATTTATAACAACTAAATGTTAATAATATCAAGTTTTAGATATTAGATATGTAAATATATACAAATTGTGGGGTACGCATGTTCATTTCTGAATTATTTTTATCAGGGGGATTTAACAGGCATGCTTCCTGCTGAATATTTTCAAAGGCCTAAAATTAAAAAATATTAGAAATAAGGATTGAATCTTAACGTGCGGTTGGAAAACCTCAAAACTCAACAGACATACGAAATCAAAAATGAATAAAACATTAAATTAATATATGCACTAAATATACTAAGACCAATAGGCTTAACCAAGGATAGCAGCCACAAACAAATAATTAGATAACATACAAGAAAGTATCCAACCAAGAGCAAAGAATATTTCAAGACCAATTGGACAAAAAAAATATTAATAAAAATAGTTGAACCAAAAAAATATATATATAAGTACAAAAAATAAAGGGAAACACATAATCCATCACCCAAACCAAAGAAAGTTAAAGATTATAAAAATCTAATATAATTAGGAATATATTTCTTAAATTTTATCTTATACTCTTTTGAATAATGATTAAATGAATTTTACGAATGAGTGTTGACCTCATTTTTTGTCACATAAAACTTGCACGGAAATCTCCCATTGATCCGACGCAGCAAGATTTGTCAAAAGAGAACCTGCCTTTTTTTTTTTACCTAACGTGACTACCTAACGTGACTGAGCATGACCAAGCATGACCATGCCCCAAAGTACCTCGGTTTGGTCACACCAAGCATGGGCGTGACCATGCCTAGGCAAACCAACTTCACATGTCAGCGATCAGTAGCCTTCGTCCACGAATTAGGCAATGAATCTTTGCGGCCTTTTGTCGGCGGCGATCTGCTACTCTTTAATTGTTGGACTGATCATCGTGTCAACTCGCCATCTTATCAGATGGCTCTGGGGGGTTTTACCATCGCCTTCCCCACTTGTAAAAGGGGGTCTCTAACACTAGAGTTGGCACTGTTCACACTATCTGAGCAGAAGAAGAAGAAGTATGGAGTGAGAACAGAGAAGGGATTCTGGCGAGCTTCTTCTTCCTTTGATCAGCCTCCTCTTTTCTAGATAAATTCTCCTTCCTTCCTCTCTTAAATTAAGCATTTTTATATTTAATAGTTTTAAACCTAAGTCACTCAACTCAAAAGCCTTGGATTAGGCTTGGGTTTAGGTTCGCTCGGGTAGACCTGAACCCAAACTCATTTAGTCTAAACCTAGCCAAACCTAGCCCAAAATCCAAACATAATCAACTTAGGTCTGACTCAACCCATACCTGACCCAAACCTAACCTAACTTAAGTCTAACTCAGACTTGATCCAAACCTAACTTAAACCAAGTCTGACCTAGCCCAGACCTAACCCAAAACCTAACCTAACCTAGGTCTGACTCAACCCAGGTCTGACCAAAAACCTAACCTAACTCAGGTCTAGCCTAACCCAAACCTAACCTAACCCAGGTTGACCCAAACCTAGCCTAACCCAACTCTTACCCAACCCAAACCTAAGCCAAGTTGGGTCAACCCAACTTAACTCAGGTCAAACCCAAACCAAACCTAAGCTAACCCAGGTCAACCCAACTTAACTCGGGTAAAACCCAAACCAAATCTAAGCTAACCCGAGTCAACCCAATTAAACCGGGTCAAGCGCAAATTCAATATAAGCCAACCAGGGTCAAACCAACTTAACTTGGGCCAAACAAAACTCAACCGCTGCGAACCCGGGTCAAACCCAAATCAAACCTGATTCAGCCCGAGTCAATTCAGCTTAATCTGGATCAATCTAAATCAAACCTAGCTTAATCCTTGGCGGCATGGGTCCAACCCGTGCCCAAATTAGCTAACTCATATCATACCTTAGCTCAATTTTGAGTTGCCCTAAGTGGAAAGTTTAGCTTACCCAAGCATAACCGTAACCCAAGTATAATCTAAGGCTAAAAATACATGTTATTTCATATGTTGTTTCATGTTCCACATGTTTTCTTATTTTTTTCTTTTTAACTATTAATTCATGTTATCTCATATGCTATTTCTTATTTCAAAAAAATAATAAAATAAAAAATAATTATGAGAGCTTCTCAGTTTTCTCGGTAAACGTCAAACATAAAAATTTAAATGAAAACATAACAAAAAACTTAGAAAATTCTGATTTCTCAACATGATTGACAAGATATAGGAATCAATGCAAATATTGAAATTCAAATAAAATATATCAAGATAAAGAATGAGAATTGAACCTGTGTAGATCTGACATTGACTTTAGTCTAGTTAACTTGAATATTAAACCAAGGGCCACACACTTACCACGTGTTATTATGAGCATAAAAGCCTAGGCTAATTCAGGTACCTAGTTAGTGTTAAGAACTAGGAAATGCAAAACAGTCAACCTACCCCCCTGAGACTCCATGAAATACCTTAAAATGAAGTAACCCATGGTTATTGATGAAGGTGTGTTTCAGACTGATCGAAATTATGAATCCTCCATGTTCCAGCATTTAAGTGGAATTATTGGTTATGAGATTGGTCATAGTCGACAGATATCAACATTCCCAGGACGATGAAAAGTTGTGGGCATCTTGACTGGGGACGTTATTTATAGAAATTTAGGTTAGTTCACACACAGAACCCCTTATAGAGTTTAGGGTCTCAATGTTCATCTAGAAATCCTTTATTACCTTATTTTGTCCTTAGCTTAGGGTTTCCCATCAATCCCATTAGTTAAATCCATCATTTATCTTTTAATTCAAACTCATCATTGGTTCCTTTGATTGACACCTTTAAAAAAAATAAAATTCCATGTTTTGGGCCTTTCCCAAGACATGTTATCATTGGATTGTAAGTTTGATACACCTAAAATATATAACATTTATGTACACATTTTTATACCCATTTTTGAGGATATTAGCATTAATGGAAAGTATTTGTATGTTTTTCTTTCATGTACAATCAAATAGATGAAAAATGGTGAAATTAGTGAAAAAATATCAAATTTTGGAGCAAAAATAAAGAAAATGTGCAAATGAATTGTGGCGCCTAAGCGCCCAGAACTGGCGCTTACGCTCCTGGAAAACCGAGAATGCCACGTCCAAGCGACAGAGGTAGTTACTTGTTGATTCAATGAATTTGGACAAATTTTTAAGGGGTTCTTGAAGCAACTCTTGGTGAAAGTGGCATATGGTTAATGGACAAAAAAATACATTCAATTGGCTTTTGAAAGGAGGCAACTCCTGGAAGATTCATTGAATGTGGACACATTTTGAAGAGACACCAAAGCACCTTTTGAAAAATTATAAAAGAATGACTTGGATTGAATTGAAGAGGAGTCGTCGCCCCCCCTTTAGGCACTGTCGATGCCTCTCTCTCTCTTGGATTAATTAGGATACTTCTAGAGAGAATAAGGAGAGAAATTGTAGTGAGTAGAGAGCACTGTAAGAAAAAGGAAGAGAGGATATTCAAAGGAACTCAAGAGTTTGGTGGAGAGGATTTGAGATAAGTGTTTATCTTTGTGACTACATTTGGTTTTTATTTAGATTTCTTGTTTGTTTACATGATTTCTACTTTTAAGCTTAAGTGGGGTTGTGTTTTCTCCATGAATTCTGAGTAGTTTTCTTTATCTTTTTTTTAAAATGATAATTGATTAAGTGTTGGATGGGAGTTGTGTGAAGTATTAATCTTTAATATTAAAATAAGTAGCGATGATTTTAAACATTATACTTCATTTACTTTTTGATTTGGCCAATTAAGATGTTAATATTTATTGTGGGAACATGTAAGATCAGTGATGATATTGTCTCAGTAAACTAATGGTGAAAATAACATGAGATTGTTTGGAGGAGAATGTAATTCATATGATTGAGTACAAATAAATAGGAAAATAAACTTTGAATGGTGTAGAGTTAAAGGACTTTAGAGTGACAGACTAAAACCCCCAATTTGGTTTATTGTTTTAAGTTTTGATACGAAATGTTAGCCTTCAGGTGGAGGGAGAATAGGGAACTCTAGAGTGAGAGCTAATATTTTCCCTACCTAACCCGTCTTCAAGATTATGCATACTTTAAATTAGCCAAAGAGGGAACTCTAGAGTGAGAGCTAATATCTTCCCTACCTAACCCGTCTTCAAGATTATGCATACTTTAAATTAGCCAAAGAGGGAACTCTAGAGTGAGAGCTAATATCTTCCCTACCTAACCCGTCTTCAAGATTATGCATACTTTAAATTAGCCAATGTTCTTTATAGCATCTATAGTAAGGGTAAAAAACAATATTACTCATATTTAACACAACACAATTTGAATACTTTCACAACAAAATTCTTATACTTATTATTGATTCATTATTGATTCACTTGTTACTGATTCATGAAAAGAAAAAATATATTTTATTTATATTGTCTTCATCTTACAAATATCTAGTTAAATTTAGATTGGTTGTTTACTTTATTTTTAATTATAAAAAATTACCAAAAAGATTCGAACTTTCATTCCTATTATAGCATAGATACTTTGAGTAAGAATATTTTTTTTTTAAATGTAGAGTTTGTAATCTATTTTTTTATCAATAGATTATAATTCTCCCAGTGGGTTCAATATTCAGGGTTTAATAAAAAATTTCTATATTATTTGATAACGATATGTATACTTGCGTAGTATTCCATATTTAAATTCCATATTTAAATATAATTCCATATTTAAATATAATAATTGAACTCTTATTTGCTGCAGAGTCAAGTTTTTTGTGTCATTGCAAAGTAAGAAATATAAGTAAGAAAAATCGAGTATATAACCACATACATCATGATATTGTAATATAAGATCGGGATCAAAATTCCTTGGACTTAATACTTCTAATTCGGACCCTCCAATCATGAAGGTTTATTTTCTTGCAATTTGAATTATCACATTAATCGAGAGGTTTTATTTAGCGCTCACGGCCTTAAAGATGTAATTGATCCGCAAGAATTCATGAAGCTCAATAATAATGATTTAATGTAACCCAAACTATAATGTAATTTTAATGAAAATAATTTATCTTTGAAAACCTCTTTTAAAATCTCAATTCCCGTCTACATACAAAACAAGTATATATATCGTTCAAGTAATATAGGGCTCTAATGGAGTCCTAGATATCGATCCCACAGAGAAGTTTGAAATATATATAAGATAGCTATTTATATTCTATTATAAAATAAAAATAAAAACAAAGTAAAGTAAAGTGCGAAGTTTGAAATTAAACTACTTAAGTGAAATGCTAATAAATATGCAAATGTATGACTGTAACAAGTAGATTAAACAAAATGCTAGACTTTCAAAAGTAAATTGCTGAAATAAAATAAAAGTTTTTGTTAACGAAAAGTTCAAGTATCAGAAAACATCATTCCCTTTTACAATGAAAATATGGCTTATGAAGAAATTGAAATCATTTGAAAAATATATTTAAAAATTGTTTTGTGTCAAATAGAAGCAATCTTATTCTCTACCCTCTTCCGAGTGCTATAATGAACAATGACTAATCCAGAGTTTGGTCCCTAATTTCGTGGTTAGGTGATACACCTAAAATATATAGTGTTTTTAGACACATTTTTATACCTATTTTTGAGATATTGTGCTTTAATGGAAGGTATTTATGTGTTTTTCTTGCAGATGCAAGTAAACAGATGAAAAATGCTTAAAATAGTGAAAAGTGATCAAATTTGGAGCTAAAATGTGACAATTATGAAAAAGAGTCTTGGCGCCTTCTTGGTGCCTAAGCGCTAGATCCGGCGCTTAAGCGCCGGTGAACAGAGAAGGCCGCGTCTAAGCTTTAGAGGCCCCTGCGCTTAAGCGCCAGTGACAGTTGCTAGATAAGTAAATTTGGTTTTTCCTAATTTTGAAGAGGTTTTTTAGGCACCTTTTTGCATAAACAAAAATACTTGTGAAAGGAGGCATCTCTTGGAGAAATATATTGAATCAAAACATAGTTTGAAAAGATACCAAGACACCTATTGGAAAAATATAAAAGAAAACAGAAGAAATTGAAAGTGTGTAGGTTTTGCTTGGAAAGGGAAAGTTTTGAAAGTTCATATTGGGGAGTTAGACAGAGAGTTTTTCAAGCACCACACCAAAGATTTACTTTATCCTTTTTGTTTTTAGTTTTTATTTTAAGAGTGTTGTAAAAAAGAAGATATTCAAAGGAACTTCAAGAGTTTGGTGGAGGACTTGAGATAAGTGTTTATCGTTTGTTTTAGACTACTTTTGGTTTTGATTGAGACTTCTTGTTAGTTTGACAATGATTTCTACTTTTAAACTAAAGTATGGTTTTGTTTTCTCCATAAATTCTAAGTAGTTTTCTTTATCTTTCTTCTTAAAATGATAACTAATTAAGTTTCGGATGGAAATTATGGAGAATATTGATTTTTAAATGTTGGAAGGAGTTGTGATGATTTGAATTGATGTACTTCATTTATTTCTTGATTTGGCCAATCCAGATGTTAAAATTTGTTGTGAGAACATGTAAGAATCGAGCTGGTATTTCTCAGTCAACAATTGGAGAGAATCACTTGAGGTGTATAAATGATAATGTAGTTCATATGATTGAGTGCAAATAAATAGGGAAATAATCATTGAAGGGTCTAGAGTTAGAGGACTTTAAAGTGACAGGTTAAAGCCCCCAATTTAGTTTATTGTTTTAGGTTCTGATACGAGATGTTAGCCCCCAGGTGGAGGGAATCGAGAGAACTCTAGAGTAAGAGCTGGTATCTTCCCTGCCTAGTGATAATGATACATTAAAAATTCTCTGTGGGTTCGATATTCAGGTCTTAATAAAAAAATCATATATTACTTGATAATGATACTTATACTTGCTTAGTATCCCAATATATATATAAATTAAAAGTGAAATCCTTATTTTTTTCAGGATCAAGTTTTTTGTTCCACTTCGAAGTAAAGAAATATAAGTGAAAACATATCGCATACATTGCTATATTGTTGTAAATTATCAGTAAAATCGGGATCAAATTTTTGGCGCCGTTGCCGGGAAATTAAATTGAATTGAAATCAAATTTCTATTTTTAGAAATTTTTATTTAAACTTTAAAAATTATTGTATCTTGTTTTATGTGTGCTTTATTTTATGTTATTTTTGTTGTATGTTAGTGTATGCGTAGTTCAAGTTATGAAAGACTAGTATCCTACGATTCTGAATTAGAAATAACTATTAAAAAAAATTAAAAAAATTAAAAAAATTAAAAACTTGAAAAATTTTAAAAAATTACAAAATTGACAAACCAAAATAATCAAAATACTGAAATTCATCAAGAGTTTAGACCATTAAGAGATTATGCCAACCCTACGGTAGATGAACTTCATTGTAGTATTCAAAAACCTGTTGTAGTGGCTAATTCATTTAAGCTTAAACCTGTTACTATCCAAATGGTATCAAATAATCAGTTTGGGCGATCACCAACTGAAGATTCAGATTTACATCTTGCCAATTTTCTAGAATTGTGCGCTACATTTAAATACGATGGTGTATCAGATGATATCATAAGACTTAGGTTATTTCCTTTCTCACTGAGGGATAAAGCTAAGTTGTGGTTGAATTTGTTATCACCTGGATCTATCAGAACTTGGGGTGATTTAGCACTAAAATTCCTTGTTAAATATTTTCCACCATAAAAAACTGCGAAGCTTAGAAATGATGTTACATCTTTTAATCAGTTTGAAGGGGAATCTATTTATGAAACATGGAAAGATTTAAATAACTCTTAAGGAAGTGTCAACGCCATGCTATACCTGATTGGTTGATAGTTCAAATTTTTTATAATGGACTAGTTGGTTCTCTTAGATCTATTATCAATGTCGCTGCTGGTGGTTCATTGATGTCAAAACCATATACTGATGCTTATGCTTTAATTGAAGAAATGACTACCAATAATTTTCAATGGCCTTCTGAGAGGGTGAATCCAATAAAAGTAGCCAATATTCATGAATCTGATGCATTTACTATGCTAGCAAATCAAGTTGCTATAATTTCAAGGAAGTTAAAATAATTTGGAATGAATTTTTCTCAACCAATCTCCATGATTAAAGAAAATTCATTAGGTCAAATGGTAGATTCTCAAGCATCATTAGAGACTTTGAATGCCATAAATAATATGCAGAATAACCCATATTCAAATTATTATAACCCAGGTTGGAAGAACCATCCCAACTTTAACAAAAATAATACTTCGGGTGGTAATAATCAGCATTAGGGGAACAACCAAGTAAGCCCATTGGGAAATTGGAACAACCAAGAGAATAATAACTACTTATCTACTTATCCTCCAGGTTTCAACAATAATACACAATTTAATGAGAAGAAGTTATTTATAAAAGAAGTGGTGTTACAAATGGGAAATTAATTGCAAAGTCAATGAGCTACAATTAGAAATATTGGGAATTAACTTGGACAAATAGCAAATTCATTGAGTAATAGATCCCAATGAACACTTCCTAGCAATATTGAAATAAATCCGAAAGACTAAAATAAATAGTAAGTAAAAGCCGTTCAACTTAGAAGCGGAAGAGAGTTGGAAGGTAGGGTTCAAAAAGAAATTGAAGTTGAGAGAGAAGAAATTGAAGAATCAAAAGAGGATGCTCCGAAAGATTCATAAAGACCTATTTCTCCACCTAAAGTTGATTTGGAAAAACCACCACTTCCATTTCCTCAAAGACTTCGTCAACAGAAGTTGGATAAGCAATTTTCAAAATTTCTTGAAATTTTTAAGAAGCTTACAATTAATATTTCATTTGCTGAAGCCTTAAAACAAATGTCAAGTTATGCAAAGTTTATGAAGGATATTCTGAACAGGAAAAGGAAGTTTGAAGATAATGAAACTGTTGCACTTCGTGAGGAGTGCAGTGCTATAATTTAGAAGAAACTTCCTGAAAAGCTTAAATATTCTGGTAGCTTTACAATTGCATGTGCAATTGGAGACAGATTTTATGGGAAAGTTTTATGTGATTTAGGTGCAAGCATTAACCTTATGCTATTATCAATATTTAAAAGATTGGGATTAGAAGAAATAACCCCTACTACTGCAACTCTGCAATTAGCAGATCGTTCAATAACATACCCTAAATGAGTTATATAAGATGTCCTGGTGAAAGTGGATCAATTTATCTTTCCTGTTGATTTCGTTGTGCTAGATATGGAGGAAGATAAAGAGATACCTATCATTTTGGGGAGACCTTTCCTAGCCACAGGAAGAGCAATGATAGATGTGTAAAAAAAGGAATTAATAATGCACGTCAATGATCAAAGTGTTACTTTTAACATTTCAAGATCAATGAAATATCTTACAAAAGGTAAAGATGATGAATGTTACAGAATGAATGTTATAAAATATCTAAGTAAATGTCATTTTAAGACTACTTATGAAGAAAAATCTGAAGAAAAAGATTTGGAACACGAGCAAGAAGAGGAATTAGATCAATATGAGAATCTTTTTAAGGAAGATTCAAACTATGTTTGAGAAAGTTTTAAAATTTTGGACACGACAGACAAAGATAAATCATTTTGTCCATCGATTGAAAAACCTCTTCAACTTGAGTTGAAGATACTTTATGATCATTTAAAAAATGCTTTTTTAGGAGATTCATCTACTTTACTAGTTATAATTTTCTAAAAGTTAACGATGGAAGAAGAAGAGAGTTTAATGAAAATTCTGAAAAATTTTAAGAAAGCCTTTGAATGGACAATAACTGATATTAAAAGAATCAGTCCTTAATTTTTTATGCATAGAATTCATATGGAAGAGAACTACAAACCCAGAGCTGATCCTCAAAAGAGATTGAATCATGTGATGAAAGAAGTTGTAAAGAGAGAAATTTTAAAGTGTCGCTCGATGACTTGGGCATGCCAATCAAACTGCAGACTTTGTTTTTGCTTGATATGGCTCAGTTGATGTCCGATGGAGTCCACTTTTTGCTCGATTGCAACGACACTATCCTGCATTTCAAAAATCTACTTGCAAATGGGATGAGGATGAGAGGAGGTAACATGAGGGGCAAATGGGGTGACATCTCCTAGGCTCTTACAAGGTCGGTTGCTCCCCTTTATATCAGAGTCCTCAGTTGAAATTTGCTCCTTTTTTCTATTTTTAGTCTTAGCTCTTACAAAATGGTGGACATCTGAGCGATCCTTGACAGGTCTTATCCCTCTTGTATGCCAACAAGTTGTCGTTTCTCCTTCATCAAGGTCTAGAAATGAGAGAAGATTCAAGAATAGGGATTTCTAATGGTATGGAAGTTTATATCAAATGAATCCCTATGTATAAACATACGAAGTAGAGAACATGACTCTAATACAATTAAGAGTTTTTAAGTACCATCATGAACACAATTTGATCAAGGTTAGAGCAAATTTTAATATGTGATATCTAATGTTCCCTCGGGTTTATGATTTAAGGTGCAAATGATGTTTTCAAACTTGACTAATAGAACATATATCATACATGGAGGCAAAAAATTCTGCATAGATCAGTTAAATTAGAATGAAGATACTTGATGCTAGGAAAGACACATGGAAGAGTAAGTTTGAGCAATTTGCTTGGAAGTTTACTTATATATTTGCTCAAGCTTCAATTTGAATTCTACATCTATTAACAAAGTTGGGATATTTCAATGTGAATAAATTATAAGTCATATTTTTTCAAGAAATAAAATGAGGCCAATTTCTCCCATTTTTGGTTTCATGAAATATAAACCAAAATTTTCTGAATTTAAAATTTATATAAGCAACCTAAAAATTAGCAGATGAACTTTTACTAAAAAATCCTTTGGCGGATCGCATCCTCGAATGCTGCTCCGTTTTCCAATTTTCCGGAAGAAAAATAACTGGCATGCAGCCACCGTCCCATTTCCCGCGGCCTTGTTCTTCCTCGCCCGCATCCTTCGCATCAAACTATAACTGCAGGATTCTGGGATCGAAGTAAGAATCCAGTCCGGGATCCTTTCTACGGAGTAGATGGCTTTAATGGCGGTGCTCGAGTCAGATCTGCGCGCCCTTTCCGCCGAGGCCCGTCGACGCTATCCTGCGGTGAAAGATGCCGCCGAGCACGCCATCTTGAAGGTCTGTTTATGAATCTCTTCTTGGGGCTCAACTATTTCCTTCCTCGTTTCGCTCAACTACAAGAACTCTGCTGCTTACAATTATTTATGTAGTTTTTTTTTTTTAATTTCTTCTGCAAGAGTAGAAGCTGCGTGTCTGTGTGTGTGGGTTGTGGGGGGGGGGGGGGGGGGTGGGGGTGGGGGGGGGGGGGCGGCGACGACGACGTGCCTTTCACTGTATCCTGGTGGCGGCTTAGGTTTGATGCGTGCGTTCGTTGTGCTTGGGTTGAATCCAATTTATATTTTATATCGCGGTGTACTTTGTTGAATCACATTTATATTTCATATCTTGCCGCATGTACAGCTATCATGGAGATCATACATTCAAACACTACTGCTTGCAGTTGATTCTATTTTCTTCTTTTTAAATCTCATGATTTTCCGTTATTTGGCAGCTCCGCTCTTTATCTGGACCTGGTGAGATTGCTGACAATGAGGACATAGTGAGGATATTTCTGATGGCATGTGATGCTAAATCGGTCAAACTGAGTGTTCTCGGACTAGCTTGTTTGCAAAAGCTCATATCGCATGATGCCGTCGCATCTTCTGCACTAAAGGATATCCTTTCCACTCTGAAAGATGTGAGTTTGGGATTATTGAGTATGCCTTTACGATAGTTTTCTCAGCAACATGATTTCTATTTTATTTATTTTTACTAGACAACTAGATATTTATAGTCACCTTTGTATGGATGAGATGCCTCTTTTGTAATTAAATAGTGTTTTGCTTGGTATTTTGTTGACAAGGAGGTTATACCAATTTATGCAGAAAATCAAGCTCTAACTTTAACATTGTTGCACGTGAAAACAATTCTAATTTTTATATATGAATGTGCCACGCTTTTTAACTTACCTCTTTGTGATAATATCACCTTCTTTGGAAATGATTATAGGAGCGTGAACTTGTACCTAGATATTATGTTATCAAGTATAACTTAGATCTATTATACAAGGTCTAGCCGTCTAGTATATAAACAAAGATGTCAGTTGAAAGATGGAAATTCATCGGTCATCATGTCATGTGAGCTATGTTTAGCCAAGGAGGGCACCCTTTGACTTTCTTTAATGAAAATTTGAATGATTCTAGGAGAAAGTATCCTACCAAAGACAATAATTTTTATGCTATTGTGCGAGCCTTTAATCATTAAAGTCTTTATCTGCTGGCAAATAAATTTACTCTTTATACGGATCACGAGGTATTGAGATTCCTGAATAGTCAGAATAAGCTAAACGGTAGAAATGCCTCATAGGTATAATTTCTTCATATCACCCCGCTTTAAGAGTCATAATAAACTAGCTGATGCACTGAGTTGTTGCAAGTTATTATTCACTACGATGCTTTATAAGGTCGTTGGTTTTGAAGTGCTGAATGAGTTATATACAATTGTTGAGTATTTTTTTTTTATATTTCGCGTTGTTTTTAGGATAGACCATATGAGTTGTACCATCAATTTGATGGATATCTATTCTTCCAAAATAGGTCATGCATTTATCGGGGTTCACTCAGAGAATATTTTACAAGAATGACATAGTGGAGGGATGCATGATATTTTGGCAGAGACAAGATTCTATTTTTAGTAAAAGAATATTTTTACTAGCCCAAATTAGTATGAGATGTGGATAGACACGTCAGACAGTGCAGGACACCATTTGGCTAAGACTCGAGGAAAAAATATTGGGGTATACTCCCTTCTCATTTCAGAGCCACATTGGTTGGACGCGAGAATGGATTTTATGGTATCCTTGCTTTAGACATCGTGGGGTAAAGTTTATACGATGTTTGTGGTAGGCTGTTTTTTCAAGATGACACATTTTTTTCTTTGACGTAAGATAATTGATGCGTCACATATTGCTAACTTATACTTTAAGGAGATTTTTCTCCTTGATGTTATACCCGAAAGCATTACGCCAGATAGAGACGTGAAAAATTTCAGCTACTTTTGGAGGACTTTATGTGATAGGTTAGGTTCAAAGCTTCAATTCACTTCAGTAGCTCAACCCCAGACAGGGTTATAAACCGCAGTTTGAGAGAACTTCTTAGATGCTTTGCAGGAAAGACCACTGAGCAACGAGACTTAGTTCTTCCTCAGGTGGAGTTTACCTATAATCTTTCTAATGATTAGTCCATAAATCATGACCTCTTTGAGATTGTCAGTATTGCTCTGCCAGCCACTAAGCTTAACATTGATGCTAAGGTTCGAGTACGGATATTCGGATCCAACACAAGCATGTCATGAGGAAATTGGCAAGCAGAACTCTAAGCATCAGAGGCAGGCTAACAAGTTCAAGAAGGCCATGAATTTCGTGGAAGGCGATATGGTATGAATTAGGTTGAAGGAGCGATTTCCTGCAGGTTCATTTGGAAAGCTCAAACATAGAGCTGATGGTCCATTCATAATTGTTATGAAAATTAATGACAATGCCTACAACATTGAATTCTGTGGGATTACAATATTTCTGTTACTTTTAATTTTGTTGACTTGCCACCGTACTTTCAGAGCCTAAATATCACTGGAGGCGAGGGCGAAGCCCCTCCTTCCCGGAGAGAGACGTGGGCATGGTTTCCAATGATATTGCGATTACGTTGTATTAGTTCCCGCAATCATGGGAGTTCAGTGTCAGACGAAGTTATTTTTTTTTCTTTATTTCTTCATCAAATTTTTTTCCTTTGTTTCTTCTTTGTTTGGTTCTTACATATTTTTCAAATTTCTATTTTCTTATTTTTTTATTTTTTTATTATGCTATTTGGGATGAATTAACAAACAATATTAAACAAGTAGCAAAAAATGTACTTGAAGAATCAAAAGAAAAAATTTCTATAAATAAAAATAGTTTGTGGTGGAATAATAATGAGCAAGATAAGATAAAATATAAGAAGTTATGTTATAAAAATTGGTTTAATTGTAAAAGCTTAAAAAAATGGGAAAAATACTAAATGACTCGCAAGGAGTCTAAAAGAACTATTTGTGACGCTAAAAATTCTGCTTTTAGTGATTTTTATGATAGATTAGATACTAAAAAGGGTGAAAAATATATGTATAAACTAGCCAAACAAAGAGAAAATAAAAGTAAAGATTTAATACTAGTAAAGTGTATTAAAGATGAAAATCAGAATGTGCTTTTCATAGAAGAAATAATTCAACATAGATTGGTGAGTTATTTTGATAAACTTTTTAATGAAGTTTCTGAAAATACGATCGATCTTAGTGATCTTAATATCGTTAATAATAATAAAACGTTTCTTTTTTACCGCCACATTCGTAAAAAAAAAGTTGAGGAGGCTTTAATGAAAACAAAGGGTGGAAAGTCACCTGATGATATCCCAATTGAAGTGTGGAAATATTTAGGAGATTTGAGAGTCTCTTGCTTACTAAACTCCTTAATATTATTTTAATAACTAAAAAGATGCCTGAGGAGTGGAGAAAGAGTATTTTAGTCCCCATTTTTAAGAATAAAGGGATGCACAAGAGTGTACAAATTATAGAAGAGTTAAGTTGATGTGTCATACTTTAAAATTATGAAAGGGTAATTGAACATAGGTTAAGACGTATTACAAAGATTTCTCATAATCAATTTGGTTTTATGCCGGGCAGGTCTACCAGGGAAGCTATACATTTATTGAGAGGTTTACTGAAGAAGTTCAGAGATAATAAGGAGAGTCTACATATGATTTTTATTGATTTAGAAAAAGCTTACGATAAGTTTCCAAGAGATGTCCTTTGGAGCATTCTTGAGAAGAAAGGTGTTGATATGACTTATATTCGAGTAAAGATATGTATAATAGAGTTGTTACTTGTGTTTGAACTGAAGCAGGATTGACCAAATATTTTCCTATTTCTGTTGGATTACATCAGTGATCGGCTTTAAGCCCATATCTTTTTGCTTTAGTTATGGATGGTCTTACTGGACATTTACAGGAGGATGTACCTTGGTGTATGATTTTTGCTGATGATAACATTCTCGTGGATTAGACGAGAGAAGAAGCCTAGGAAAAACTTGATTTATGGAGGTCTACATTGGAGTCTAAAGACCTTCATTTGAGTAGAACTAAAACTGAATACATGGAATGTAATTTTAGTAGTAGGAGCTCTAGTGACAGAAACAGAAGTGTAACTTTGGGTTGGGCGATCAAATTATTAAAAGGTGTGAACGATTTAAATATCTTGGGTTTGCTGTTCAAAGAGATGATGATATAGATGAGGATGTTAATAGTAGAATTCAAGTTGGTTGGTTGAATGATGGAATGCTTTGGGCCTTTTTTGTGATAGAAAAGTACCGCTTAGACTGAAAGGAAAATTTTATAAGAGGGTGGTGAGACCTGCAATGCTCTATGGCGCTGAATGTTGGCCTTTTTGGCCTTTAAAAGAGAAGCATAATACTAAGTTAAGTGTTGCCGAGATGAGAATGATTAGGTGGATGAGTGGCTTTACACTCAGACAAAATGCAAAATGAATATATCCGGGTTAGGGTTGGTGTAGCTCCAGTGACAGACAAAATTAGAGAGAGTCGTCTTAGATGGTTTGGTCACATTAAACGTCAACCATCTGATGATCCGATTAGGTGAGTAGATGTTTTAGATTCGAGTTATGTTAAGAAAGACAGAGGTAGATCTAGGAAGACTTGGGCTTATTGTATAAAAAATGATCTTAATTTATTAGAATTAAATGAAAATATGACACTAAATAGGACGCAATGGAGAAAAAGGGTTCATGTAGCCGACCCCACATAGTGAGATTAAGGCTTTGTTGTTGTAGGGAACCTCTATGTAGGTTGTATTTTTGGTTTTGGGATTTCCAGCTTGAGTTTATGAATTTTGAGAGAACATTCTCTAATATCTCCCCTCTAGAGCACTTTAGCCTCTTCCTTTTACAAGTGGTGCATCCGCAGCTTGCCTAGGAATAGGCGGTGAACTCCTCTCGCCGTCTGCACCTAGCCGATTCACTGTTTGCCTGCTGTTTTTAGCCGGGCAACTGCTAGCGCCTCCGCTACCTGATATTTACAGCAGAAAATTGCTGTTTTTCGCTTCAGGTTCGCTGTCCCTTCGTCAATCGCACCGCTTTTTAGCTGCCATTTATCCTCCTCACTCACATAATCACATGTAAATTTTCTCTAACACCTTGCCTTTTATCACATATTCTACGAGCCGTACAATGATTCCCAAAGCTTAAGCAGATGTGTGGTGCCAAAGAACAAGTAATTTGATGCCCAACTGTTTTGTTCAGCTATGTGGCGGTCTTCCAGCTGTGCATGCTTCAAAGTTATTCGAGCCACTTCCACATCACACACAAATTCTCACGACTTCTGGTCAAAATATTATTTAAGCTGTGATTATGTCCCTGTGATACAATGAACTTGATTATCTGTTGGCATATCCTGGCGACCTCTTTGATGTTTAATCTTAACTATTCATCTTTTTAAATTAGTGTTTATATCTTCTGACGTGGGTAAAACCATTAATTAGACCTTATGCTACTTGTCAAAGAGATCACTAGCTGGGAAATCTATGTTGGGCCTTGGATCACACTATTTTTTCAAAGCATACCTTCAATCCCTAAGCTTAAAAGCTAATACTTGGGGTAACATGACTGGTATATAAAACCAACTGATTGTTTATTCTTTGATGCATTCTCGTCTTTACAGTCTTAGGGTGCGTTTGGGGTAGCTTGTGCATTTCAGGATAAACAGCTTATCCTGAAACGCGGCCTGTGAGTCGACCGCAGGGTTCGACCCGCGGTCTGCGTTTTGTGTAAAAATAGAACCGCGTTTTCGGATAAGCTGGCAAAACGCGCCAACCAAACGGTACTGCGGCGTTTTCAAAAACGCCCCCGCACTTATAAGCTGCCCCAAACGGGCCCTTAGTTGCTTCAACAACCCAATAGGACCATACATTCCAAAACCCGGCAATATGTATTCAATTTGCTTTATGTTGTCAATACTTTTGTTGCCAGTGTTTTTCTTCACGAATATTATGATAATTTAGGATCTTTTTGTGCAATAAATTTTCAAATGTAAGCCAATTATGTAGAAGGATAGCAAATGTAGCCGATTAAATTAAAAATATTTGCACTCCTGTAGATTTGTTAAAAAATTTTCTCGAAGTATTATTTCCGTTGTAGCTGAACATGGCAATGTATTCCCAGTGCTTATTCAACTAATGTTTTACTGTTTTGCTTTTCAGATTACCATCATATCACAAGTTTTATTATCACTGAGAACTTGTGATAGAAAGCTATGCATTGTGCGTGCACTTTCATCATCTATCGTGTTTATAGGGAATACATTCTTTTGTGTGTTTTTTTAATTCATTTCTAGAGTAAAGGGGATTTTATTTCCCACAACATATGTAGCGCAGCTTAGAATATTACCTAACGGAGCCTTTGTAGAGTGCAAATTGTATTTTGTTGTTACTTCATGTTGCTGGTCCATCATAACTTACATAATAGCATCTGTATACATGTTCAGGATGCTTGTTCGATTTATTTTTTTGAAATGATTTTATCAAGATTCTAATCTACCTATTTTTTTCGACTTACCATTCTTCTTCCTTTTAATGCAGCATTCAGAGATGGCAGATGATAGTGTTCAGCTTAAAACTCTTCAGACTATATTATTAATATTTCAATCACGTCTACATCCTGATAATGAGGTGTGCAAAGCTCTTTTTCACATTTTTCAATGTTCATCTTAGTATTTATGAGGTAGTGGTCTGATTTGATCGAGATTTTTCTACCTGCAAACTTGCTTGTGTCCAAGAATATTTGGCGACTGTTCTGTGCTTGCTGTTAAATCATCTTAGAAGTATACAAATAAGGATTAATTTGTAAAGTTTTTTTGCATTGCAATCGGAGAATAAAATGCTTGAAAATATAGTGATGATTATTCTAGACTACATGCAGCTACGTATCTTTATTCGGTGCAACCGTGTATGATTTGGTTTTGGCATCATATGTATCTATATTTATGAAATTCTACTTTTGATTTTTAATCATTTTAGTGATTACTTAAAGTGTTTCTCTGGGATTGCTTTAGTTTTAAGATTAATTTTCTTATGGAAGTGCTGTTTGCAGTCGTTTGCATCTTAAAGAGTGCTTTTACTCATAGGGTGAAGCGGCTCCGATTCATATAAGATTATGTGTGCTCTGGTGAAATATCTTATGATACTAATTTTAATAATACCAAGATAGTTTATCCCAAGTAAACTTTCTTATTTTTGTTTCATATACTTCAATTGCCCTTATATGATAAGTAGTGTTACATGCTTAAAAATTCGTGGAGGAAGAGTGGGAGTTTTACGTCCTAGCTTCACACAATAATTCCACATATAACATTTAAAATAATAGAGTATGGGAGAAACACATTTTTTGTGTGGAAAAATTAAGAAGGGAAAAATCCTGGGCTTAGCCCATTGATCTACTATATAACCACAATTGCAAGGTTTGAATTTCCTTTTTATTGGAGAAGACATGATTATAAAGTGATATGCCCAAATTTGATCTTTTATGCTTGTATTAGAGTTAGATGTGATAAAAGACGAAAATAATGATTGGATGCAGGCGATTAGGTGTCAATGGTCAGGCGATGCCAATTAGATAATGGTAACTAGCTAGTGATGGTTGGTAGTGGTTGCTGTCATTGAACATCACCAGAGCTCTAGAATTCTTTAAATATCTAAGTTCTCACTCAACTTCTCTCTTTATGGAGCATGTTGCTCTATTTATAGAGTTTTAAGAGGGACATTTTGATAAATTTTGCCAAAATTTCAAAATACTCCATCGATAGCCTATCTTGATTCTTCTGGTCCTAACCATTCTTTCAACATTTAAATGTCTTGTGACCTCATAATTGAATTATCTATACTTGCTGGATTTCTGTTGTCGAGATGCTCAAATCAACTATATGCATGTGTACTTTGAGATCACGTGACCCTTAAATTAATGCTTTAAAGCTCTTAATTATACTTCAAGTATTTGATTTAAGCTCATTTTGGACTCAAGTGTCGTTAGGTTTGTCTCGTTTATGCATTTAGTTTGACTGTAAATTTACTAAAATTGGAATTCGGATGATCATGAACTTGAATTGGGAAGTTATTTCATCTTAAATGCATTCATATTCATAATTGATCTAATGGATTTCTTTGTGTCATATCAGGTAGATAATTAGAGGTTTCTGAACTTGCTCAAGCTAGTTTCGCTAGTTCAGCAATGCCACAGAGCTTCTTGCAAACTCCGTTTATTGATTGCTATATTCTTGTTCTTCACCTTTTATTCTTCACTTCATCAACGACAAAACAAGCCTAATCCGCTTCATCTGAAAGTTTGTCTTAAATGACCATAATATATTTCTTCAAAATGCTGCATTACTCTTAAGGGTGCAGAAAGGTACGCTCAAATATTAGATTTTTACCTGCCTAATGTGCAAATCTGGAATAATTAGATCAAGCAAATGATCAAAATGGTCTTTGATTTTTTAGCTAAGTCCATTTTAGTTTCAGACCTATCAAGTTGTCAATTTAATCTAACTCATTAAGTTTAAAACAATTTGGTCTTGTCATCAATTTTGACATTTGCATGGAAATTAGCCAAGGAAAATTTTCAATGAGGATATTTTTTTTTTAGAGTTAGGGTGCATTTGTTTTGCCCGTGGCATTAGAAAAGTTGGTTTCAGATGCTGCTGTTGAAAATCTGTTGTTCTGAAGCTGGTGTTTCAGAAGCAGTTGGTCTGTTTGAAAAATACAGTTTTGAAAGTGTTTCCTGTTGACATAATGTCTGTAATATAAACACAGTTCAGTTTGAACATTTTGAAAAACACAGTTCTGAAAGTGCTGCCTATAGGATAAATCCTATGACAATTTATCATGTTATTTTCACTCATAATATCATAAGACAAATTAAGGTGACCATTAACCGAATCATAAGAAATTATCAGAAGAGAAGGCTGCATGGAAACTTGAGGCAAAAAATGATAACTTCACAGTTCCTGTGCATAGTGGGTAAGGCTGTGATAATATTTTCATCCAGCTTTTAACAATGTGCATCATTATAATGACATACACATCAATAACTATATTCAGCCAAAACTAAAGCCCCAATTCATTGCTTATCATGGAAAATCTTTCTTTTTAAGCATCTGATTCGAGGTAATAATGCCGACAAAATTTTGAGACCAATAATCATCTAGAGAGCCGAAATAGATCATAGGACAACATTGATATCATACAAGATCGAATATATAATAGCTGCATGGCATCATCACAAAATGCTTATAAAAATCAAACAATTCTTCAAAAAGTAGACAATTCTTGTGTTTTCACATATCTAACACCCAAGCATTGAAATTTATACTTTCACATGTATAAAATTACAGACATACCACACAATTCATATTTTTTTATATCAGCCAAAGATTAAAGAAGTCAAAGAACTATCCTCATAAAATCAATTCTTAAGAAACATCAGCCAAAGAATTTTATAAGCAGATTCTGATAGCATGGAGCTGTTAAAGTAGATTCTGAGAGCTACACTTTCTTCATCCGTTCACTACAAACAAGAGGAGCTAGTAAGCAAATGTTCATAAGTCTTCCAAATAGTTATAAATTTCCATGGTAATGGCAGCACTGATTACCTAAAAATCTTTTGGTCATCCTAAGATGCCGCATCATCACTGCAGGAAACATAATAACATCCTTAATACTCAGGAGCACACAACGGCAACACTATAATTGGCATTAAGCTAATTTTTTTAGTAGGCATTAACCTCATTTTTATAATAGGCCTTAATCCCTTTTTTATAACATATGCTTCCTTGTTGGTATATCAATAAAGTCAGCCAACAAATGCTTCAACTAATCAATTCTTACAACAGATGCTTGCTTGTTGTTATTTTAAAAAAAATTCAGCCAAAACAGGCATTTCCGATAAATAAAAGCAAGGGTGTATTGCCACTGTCAAATTATACAATCAAGCAATATTGAAAGGAACGAGTTCATCCAAGCAAAATCCTAAGAATAACACACAGTATCCATGTATTTAGATACGTACCACCGAACTCCCTTGCATAAACGGAAGCTGAAAGAACAGAGGTTGCGTAATAATAAATGTGGCCAGAGGACACAAAAACAATTGATGACTCCAGCTTCCCAATTCAGATAGCCCACGAAATAAAATTAAAAGCAGGCCAATTCCACTTTAAGTCAATAAATGATGACTCCTCGCTCCTCAATTCTAATATACAAAGCTTTTCAAATTTCAGCGTTCCATTACTCTTCTTATAACTGTCGGGTCAAAAAAAAAAAAAAAAAAAAAAGAAAAAACTGAAGCAAAAATATATTTTCAGTGTAGTTAAGGTCTCTGCTATATCAGAAATAGTAAGCGAAACCTTTTATGTAAGGAACAGGGGTAAGAAATACCAAAACAAAGCAAACATTTCCCTTTCCTAGCATGCCAGCATCACACATTCATGCTTGTGTGAATCCAAGTTCACAGTTCCTGTGTATAGTGGGTAAGGCTGTGATAAATTTCCCAGATCATTGTAAATGTAGGTTTTCAAAATTATAATGGAATTTGATCTAATTTCCTGCAGGATATCTTGCTTCCTTATCATCTTTGCCTGCTTATAGAAATATTATATGCAAAGCCAATTTTCGGTTCATATTAAAACACTGGAATATAAAAGACAATTTACATACATACCACCGAATTCACCTTCAGCATAAATCAATATTTTCAGTTCATATTAAAACATTACCTTGTCGGAGCTCAAGGCAATCATCTTTAACAACAGAAGAAGAAGAAGAGAAGAATAGCTGGAAAGTGGGGAATGCTTCTCAGAACTTACGGGAAGGATGAAGCACAAATACAGACAAGCATGGATCAAAGTGTACATGTCCACCATGATGCAATAGCCTTTGAGAAGTGATTTGAGTGTGGGAAGGAAGAGAAACAGAAGATGGAAATCCTCACCTGCTGGTTTGCTGCTACGCAGATGTATCTTGTGGAAGGAATTGAAGGGATTGGCTCGTCTCAAGATCTTGAGGGGGGGCGCTAGGGCTGGAGAGACCACGAGGGCACGGGAGGAATAATATTAGTGGAACGCTCGAACTGCACTCCCTTATGCATGTTCGTGTTGTTATTATCTGTTGGAATGGCGTTCCCGAACCGGAGGCGTCGAACCGGCGAAACAAAAGGGCATCAACCGCATTTTGGAGCTGGCCATGGTTTTGAAAGCTGAAACAAATCGGCCCTTAATCTCACGTCGTAATTTATATATAGTCAAACTAATAAGATTCACTGTGAAAAATCCAAAATGCTTTTATGGAAAACTTCTCTCCCTCAAATAAATGACCGTTGACAATAAGACAAAATTTGTTCATGTTTGGTAATTCGAGGGACTTGAGTGAATGCTGAAAAAGTTTCGGACTAAAATAACAACACTTAAAAAAGTAATCGAGAGCAAGATCGATCAACTACACTTGGAAGGAATAGTGCGACCTCCGAATTGCTTGAATGAACTGAAGTAGACGAGATTGGATGAAGGAATCAGAAGCATGTTCCAACAACAACATTTGGAGAGAGTTGCACGACATATAGAGGTTTGAAATGAGCGACAACAGGTTGATCGAGATGGAGTGCAATTCAGGGCTGTAGAGATCACTTCAAAGAATTTTGGCATGGAACAGGGAGTCGTGGTGGGTGAGACCTTGACGGTGGGTTGCATCTAAGGTGCCCTTGCGACGGTAGCCTTCCAGGAGAAATGAGATTCATGAGTAATGATGGGAACGAGACTGACAGAGAAGAGCAGAGGGGTTTGTAAGGGATTGATTTTGACATTGCAACATTTTCAAGGGGACTGATTTTGACATTGCAACATTGCAACATTTTGACAATGCTGAAGACTATGATGGGGTGATTCACGACACATGGCTGAGATTCTTCATTGAGTGACATCTCATAAAAGAGACACATGATACAAAGTTGATAAAGATTCTCGTGATCGATATGCTACTTGATGAGTTGTTTGGTGAGACATTATTATTCTCTAGGATTGACTTGAAATCTTGGTACCATTAGATTCAAATGCAATCAAAGGATATGTACAAGACGACATTTCAAGGTGTTGAGGGTCATCATGAGTTTTTGATTAAAGGAAAAGCATTGCTAGATATTAATGCCACGTGAGAGCCACACGCCTTGATCCAACAACAATTTTTTTCCTCCTTGAGGACAAGATATCTTTTTTGGAGGCGAGTAATGTTATGTTGACGTCTAAGGGCAATTTAGTCATTTGTCATTTATTATTGTTTAGTATAAAGGCTAATATGGTTTGGTGTTAGGGTTATGCATAAGATTGTTCTTTTGAGTTTTAGAGTCGGGTTTTAGGAGAGATTTCCTACCTCTCAAGTTACAGGATTTGGGAGAGATCACCAACCTCTCGAATTGTAGATTTTTATCTTATGTATTTGTTTTGATCTGTTTGATTCTCTTGCAATTAAATATTGTGTCCTAATTTGTGTGGAGAATATTCTTGATTCCTATCACACTACTTCAACATTCTAGTGACCATGGTTAGACTTTTAATAATTAGATCCATCATTCAATAACAACCTCTAAATATGTAAGGACTAGATTTATGAAGCCATTCCTTCTAAAATTTTATTTGCTTGATTCATATTACTGGCGATTGTAGTCAAAATTTCAATAATTAGATCTATGATGTAGTAACAAATTCTAGAAAATTCGAAGAGGGTATAATTTTTAGTTTACATATTTCTTTAGGGAGAAAAATAGTAGAGAGTAAAAGGAGGATTAAAAAATAAAAAAATAAGTAAAAAATAGAGGACTATAATAAATGATTGATCGGACCATAAAATAAACATAAGTCAACCATGGATTTTCCCATGATTTATGACAATTAACATGCATTATGACAATTTTATGCTCCAACGAAAAGCTATTGCAGGGTTAAGCTGGTGACCAGAGTTAGATGAATTTGTGTTTAAAAGCTATTTTGACACTGCAAATCACACAGCATATTAAAAATAGATGAAATCTTATCATGGTGCCAATGGAGGACTTAAACAACTCTATGATTGACCAATGCAAGCAGTACTTCTGTGTCAATATGAAAGCTTTATTCATTGTCATAAATAAACTTGGGAGAATCAAGAAATATATCCATGCTGGTGGAATTATCAGTATTATCATTACAGTGAATGCTTGAGCCTTGAAAAGACATCACTTTTCTACGAGAATTACTCCTGATCGGCAGCCATCAATATTAGCCCTACTAAATGAATGTTGGATGCTGTCGAAGTCATACAAGTATTATTTCTCCTTTCATTGGCAGATAGACCTAGACTTAATTCATAATGTTTGCTTTCAATTTGGGCACTCTATGTTGCACGTAAGTGCCTGTTTGACATCATTTCTGTTTTCTATTTTTATTTTCTCTTTTATTTTTGAAAGTATATTTGATTGGTATAATTTTTATATATTTATTTTTTGCTTTAGAAAATAAATGAAATTGTTTTTAAAAAATATTCAGAACACTTAAAAGTTGTGCTAAGTATTTTTAAGTGCCTGTTTGACATCATTTCTGTTTTTTATGTTTATTTTCTCTTTTGTTTTTGAAAGTATATTTGATTGCTATAATTTTTACATATTTATTTTTTGCTTTAGAAAATAAATGAAATTGTTTTTAAAAAATATTCAGAACACTTAAAAGTTGTGCCAAGTATTTTTAAAAACAATTAGCTCAATCAAACTTGTTTTAATTTAAATCAAAATAAAAATAAAAAATAAAAATATAAAATAAAAGAAATCCCAGATAGCTGCTAAGTGAATTGTCAAGAGTCAAAGAATTGGCTTATGAGCTTACTTAAGTAAGTTGAAGAACTTAGAGGCAAGCATTTTTGTTTTTGTTTGATTTTGAGCCTAGTGACATGCGGCTGCTAATTGTGACTTCCAATTTTCTACATCACAGGTTAAGTTTAAGTTGAGTCAACAACAACAGCTCCTTCTGCTATGCTGCTGTACATGTAAACAACAATTTTAAATGTTCTTATTCTCTTTGTTCAGGACAATATGGCTCAAGCTCTTGGTATTTGTCTTCGCCTCCTGGAAAATAGTCGTTCTTCTGACAGTGTCCGCAAGTAAGTTCCATAGTAATTAAATTTTCACGTAAATTATAGAGAGAGATTTTTTTTTTCTTCATTAACTTGTATTGTACATGTTTGTGTGTACATGCTTTTGTTCTAGTACCGCTGCAGCTACCTTCCGACAGGCGGTTGCTTTGATATTTGATAATGTCAATCATGCTGAATGGCTTCCTGCTGGAAAATATGGTAGTCAGCTTTCTCGAGCTAATTCTGTCACGAACAGTGTTACACATAGCATCAGCGAATCAGAGTATAATTCTTTGTGTACATCTTTCTCTTACTATACTTAAATTAAGGGTCCGTTTGGCATCACTTTTGTTTTCTTTTTTTTTTAATTTTTTTAATTTTTATTTTTAAAAATATATTTGATTGAGATAATTTTTATATGTTTTATATGCTTATTTTAAATAAATCAAATTATTTTTGAAAGCACTCCAAACACCCAAAAATTATTTTGAGTGTTTTTAAAAATAAATTCCTCAATCAAACATATTTTAATTCAAATCAAAATATAAATAAAACAAAGAAAATTAAAATATGAAAAACAAAAAATAAAAAACGATCCCAATCGGTCCCTATATAAACTGTTCTTTGCATATGAATTTCAACTTCCATGCATATGGAACTATAGGTATTTATGTAGTGATAGCAAGTTATGCTATCTGGCTAATCGGTGATATTGCTCACTTAAGTTTTGTCAGGTGGTTAGAGACAAGAAATATTGCTGTTCAACCAAATAAGAGAGATTTTCTGAGCAAAACTGGGAAACTTGGGCTTTTTCTGCTTGAGGATTTGACAGCTCTTGCTGCAGGTGGATCTGTATGTGCCGAATGAAAGATAATATTATTTTTTTATTGACATTAGCATATTATGGTTCAACATATTAAGCTTGATGGGCGTGCTGGCTTTTTCTTACCAGGCAATGTGGTTACGGGTGCATTCACTTCAACGGATATTTGCTTTAGATATACTTGAGTAAAAAATCTAACCGATATTCTCTGACTTAATTTTGTGTTAATCACTCTGATAATTGTCTTATCCCATCTTTAGCTATGATAATTTGTTTATTTTTATTTTTGTTGCTTTTTTATTTCAATTCAGCATTGTTGAAATAATTTACAAGATCTCCATATTTTATTTTCATCAGGTTAAAAGCTACTGTCATGCTAAAGTTAAACTGATGATTTCATACTTAAAAAAGTCCAATAATCGTGAAGCTTCCGAACATTACTGTTTATCAGCTTTACATGAAACCAATATCAAAAGATGGATTTTAAAAACTTAAAGATATCAATTCATAGAACACTTTTCACCTTCAAGATTAATGATGCCCCAAAACAAATTTGGGTGAAAATTTCAAATAGTTGCATGCATGTGTGGATACTATCTGGTATTTTACATTATGTTTTGACGTTTTATAAAAATATCTATGATTTTATGCTATGTCAATAGCTTGTCGTCTTGGCTCTAAAAAACAATCCTCTTCCTATCCTGCAACCAGCAGGATGGGTGCTGACAAACATCATTTGGAGTTAGCGGTACCTATGAATTTGACAGTCTTACTCTTTATATTGGGTGCAACAGGTAAGGGGAGCAAATCACATTCCGGGGCTTACATATGAGTGTGAAAATCCCCCTATATATTATTTTCTTGGGCCACTTCTTACCTTACTCCAAATTAATTATGGTTGTGTTGAAACAGCAGGCATGGAACGCTCAGGAGAAAGGAAGGGTGCCAATAGAGGGAACAAATTGCTTTTGTCTTTGGTTTTTAGCAATCACACCATTTCCCAAATATCAACCGCCATTCCCTACCCCCACCACCAACTTGCGCCCACCCCCAACCACAAAATAATAATAAAAAAATCTTTATGTTCCCCATTCCGGCACCCTCTTTCACTTCCTCCAATCCGAACCCTAACCATGCCACCAAGAAGATAGCGTGAGAAATACATCGTCGTCAACAGAGGCTTACGGTGATTGATGGCGGGACCTAGATGCTTGGGAGGTTTGATTGATGGTGAGCAATGCGAGTTGGTCATGCCAGAGGAACATATTGCAGCTAGATACTTGGGAGGTTTGAAGCCAACTATCTGTAATGTTATTCAACAACTCTATTGGTCACTGAGAGATATTCAAACCTTAACATTGAAGGTGGAAAGTCAACAAAAACAGAGCAGACAATCACAACTACTAAGCCGACCACCTGTAGTGAGAAACATCAGCAGGAGCATGTCTCAGGGAGTCGAGAAGACTGGTCAGGATAAGGATAAAGTTACACGGAGTGAGAAGAAGCCTGAGAAGAGTTGCATGCCAACTACAATCCCAACAAGAAATGCTTCAGATGCCATGAATTTGAGCACGTCGCTTCCGATTGCCCGATTAGCTCAGTTGTGTTCTTTATCGAGCAACGTGCAGGGGAGGAAGTTAGCAATGACGAGACAACCGAAGAAAAGGGTGAGACCAGATGAGGGTGAGATATATGTGGTCCAACGAGTTCTTCAGACTGAGGCGTTGAAGGACCAATGGTGGTTTCACCACAATATATTTTATACTCGATGTATCGTGAATGAAAAAATATCTAACATCATCATTGATGGAGGTAGTGGCAAGGTTGCGGCGTCAACACTGATGGTGGATAAATTGAGTATCACGACTGATAGATGCCACCAACCATACTTAGCATGATTATAAAAGGAAAATAAGATTAGTGTTGACAGGAGATGTCTGCTTAGGATCAGGTTTGGTACGATGTGGTGCTCATGGATGCCTATCATCTTTTGTTGGAGAGACCGTGGAAGTATGATCACAAGACTCAACATGATAAGTAATGGAACACCTACTCATTCATCAAAGATGGCAAGCACATAAACCTTCTATCTTATGCTGAGTTCGAGATTATATTACAGGTGCCTTTGCTGGTAGAGAAATATCGGGAGGAACAGTTTTGGTGATGACAAAGAACCATGGGAGAGAAGTGCCAGTAACAGACACATGGCAACCAGTATTGAGAGAGTTTCAGGACATCCCGTTCGCTAGCTTACCACCTTGGTCGCCACCGTTCAGAGAGATTCAAAACCAATCTTAGGCTGTTTTTGGAGAATTCAATATAAACACTTGGCACAGATTCCTATTCAGCTAAGCAATGCACTCCTAGATGATTGGACCGATATGGATTTTTACTCGCAAGTGGGGAAAACTCTTCAGGTGCTTTGGGGAACAATGCAGTTGCCAGTGGGATCTATGTGCTTCTCGGACCGCAATTGAAGACCCCTCAACCCCGAAAGATTACAACAGCTCCGCTACTTTCAACATGCAAAGAGAATCTTTTACGAATAAGGTCGAAGCTCTCCCAAACCCTGGAGACTGACTCAGACACGTGAGAAACGTCGCGGAGTCGTGGGCTTCTCCTGTAATGTCCTTCATCTAGACCAAACCTGTCCAGATTCAAGAGGGCCGATTGGATTTTTCACGAGGGATTGGTGTCTCCGTTCCATAGGGGATCAAATCCTAGTTATTTATGGTTTATATATGTGATTCCTGTTTTTAAGTTTGCTGTTTTGGTTTTAGATTTATTTACAATCTCTGACGTCCTGTTTTCATCTTTTAGGGCTGTATCCAACAATGAGAAGATGTTTTGGTTGTCTCATCCCGAGGTGGTGTGTATCCTTCATTTTTATGCTCGATGCTGCCCCTTCCAACCCCTCCATTACCCGCTGCCACTCTTTCAATCCGCTTGTTGCTTGTTGCCACCTTTTTCAACCCCTTGCTTGCTACTACTTCTTTCTACCCTCCTGCTTGCTTCTAGCCTTCTGACAACCCTACACCCTTACTCCCCTTGCTGCCACCACCTTTCCATCGCCCTTTCAGCTTCCCTGCAGTTATCCGGCCACAGGCCAGCCTTCCTTAATTGCCCCTAGACGACCCTACCGCCAACAACTCTCAATTTCCACCACCTCGAATAACAACCCACCACCTTCAAACTTCACCTAAGTGGTTATTGGTGTTTATGATGTGGTGCTTGGGGCTGAACCAAGTCCAACTGATTCAACAGGAGAATGCTCGGTCTAGTAGGAGGTTGGACGGTCCCCATCTTTTCATTGGGCAGGGATTAATCCCCCTTCCTGTTTTCATTTCCCACCTATCCATCTTCTATTTATGTGTGCTTGTTGTCCTAAGGTTTTAGTTTTGTTTTTTTGAGTTCAGATTTCTGCCCAGCTCGCCGTCGACAACTATTTTCCCTTCTACGGTTGTATCAGAAGCTGTGAGTGCTCCGGCTTTAACTCGTTCGAGATGTGTATATTTCCGAACGGTTCAAGGGGTGCTCCGGCTGTAACTCGATCCCGCAGAGATACTATCTTCCCCCTATCCTTTTTCTAGCAAATTATCTGTCCCTTATTCTCGCCGCCAACCCTTATTCCTACACTGTCGTAACTCCACCTGTTGCCTCGCCATCTCAGCCAACATCCCCTATGATTACAACCCTTTGCTTTCTCGTGTTCTACTGTGCCATAACCCTCTTTCTTTCTCGCCTTCCATTGCTACCGTGACCCACTCCCCCCCTGTTGCCGTGACCCAATTTCCCCCAAAAAACTTGCTGCCGTGACACCACATTCTGCCCCTCTTTTTGTTGTAGCTTACTCCCCCATAAAACTTGCTCCCTGTAACACTACATCCTGCCCACACATGCTGCCATAGCCCATTCCCCCATAAAACCTGCTCCCGATGACACCACATTCGACCCCTACTTGCTCCTACCAACAATTTCACTGCTGTCAGACCCTCTAGCATAGCTAGTTACTGCCGTCAGCTCCGACCAACCCTCCCATTTGCTATCCAGTCCTCGCTCAACCCCTTTGCCGTAGCTCCAATGTCTCTTTTATGTTTGCCATCGTTTATTCCCTATTTTGAAGAGTCATCTTTATAACCAATTTCAATTCAACGATATTATTTCTATTATTATTTTGGTTTGGGCTAACTTCAGTATCATTTAGTCTCAGAGCTAGCCCAACCTTAGTCATATCCTAAGGCTTCTTAGCATTCACGTTAAATCTCCACAAAAATTTTCTTTTCTATTCCCAAATCCTATAGATAAACTTCGACCTAACCCTAATTTTTTTTTGCTGATTTTCAGAATTAGCAACCCCAAATTAATTTTTGACATCTCCTAACTTTATCGAGCAAGGTGTAGTAGAGGAAGTTAGCGATGACGATTAGTCTCTTACATCCACTTTCATCTCCTAGCTCTAAATCCTAGCCATGCCACCAAGTAGATACATGCTCGAGCCTACCCGGGAAGAGATACAGTCAGAGATCTGTCGACTTCATCGGAGGCTTGTGGATTAGTCTCCTTCATCCTCTTTCATCTCCCAACTCTAAATCCTAGCTATGCCACCAAGTAGATACATGCTCGAGCCTACCCGGGAAGAGATGCAAACATAGATCCGTCGACTTCATCGGAGGCTTGCAGACATTAAGGATGAAATCCATGGGGAGATTATCTTCGACCTGGATTGAAAAAGTTGGTGAAAGAGACGAAAATTTCAACCCTTTCCATTGAGAAGATGTCAGTGATGAAGATGAAAGACCACGATGTTTCACAATCCAGTGTCAGAGGAGGCCGAGAGAGGAAATATAATTTGGAGGACACAAAGACTTCAAAATAAATGTGAACTTACCAGAGTTCGACGGAGGTATGGATCCCGATGATTCTATTGAATCACTACAACCAGTTGAGAGGATCTTTGAATACAAAGAGGTTCCAGAAGATTGAAGGGTAAAGCTTGCATCTATCAAATTGAGAAAGAGCGCCTCCTTGTGGTGTGACAATTTGCAGAGGCTGAGGAAAAGAGAAGACAGTGATAATATCACCAAGTGGGAAAAGATGAAGAAAGCGACGCAGAGGAAGTATCTCCCATCCTATTACCCCCAGAATATTTTTCTGAGGCTCCACCACCTGCAATAGAGGGATCTTTCAGTAGAGGAGTTCATGGTGCAATTTGATTAATTGCAAATGAGGTGTGATTTGATCGAGCTAGAGGAGCACACAATAACCCGCTATCTGGGGGCTTGAAGCCCGCTATTAGCAACATGCTGCAACTACAACCTTATTTGTTATTTGGAGATGTATAGACCTTCACACAAAAAATGAAAATACAACATAAACACAACAGACAACCCCCACCAGCCAGACAACCACCTGCAGTTTGAGACACCAACAGGAGCATACCACAGGGAGTAGCGAAAGCTGGTTCGGATAAGGATCCAAGGACACTTCCAAACGAGCTTTGGTTAGTGAAGCCTAGCGCCTTGGGTGATATGATTGAATAATCTGTGAATGTGTCCTTCTTTGTGCTCCTTAACAGTCGCATCTTGGGATAAGACTTTATAATGAGAGTCCTGTGGTTTGTGAGACATCTACGAATACAATCGATAGAGAAACTTGATTCGCCCATAGTTGGAGACACCAGCAGGAGTACATTAGAGGGAGTTAAGAAAGCTTGTTCGGATAAGGATATAGTCACCCTAATTTAAAAGAAGTCTTGAGAAGAGTAGCTTGCCTGCTATAGTTCCTACCAAAAAATGTTTCAAATGTCATGGATTTGGGCTCATCACCTCCAGCCATCCGACGAGTCGAGTTGTGTCTTCTATCTAGCAGGGTGTTTAGAGGAGGTTAGCGACGAGTAGAAAGCTGAGGAATATGGCGAGATGTACAGTCTACCACCAAATGAAGGAGTGACACTTGTGGTTTGACAAATCCTACAAGATGATGATACGAGGGATCCCCAATGGCTTTACCATAACATATTCTACACACCCTACATGGTGAACGATAATTTATGCAGTCTCATCATCTCGATGGGGGGAACAGTAAGAATGTGACATAGATTTCTCTATACTTCTTACTTGAGGCTTTTTAAAAGCTTTCTGGTTTCATGATTGTCAAGTTTCAGTGTTCATAAATTTCTGCTAGAGATTTTGTTTTTCTAGTTGTTGATTCTGGAGATAAGTCTGCATCATGTTCTGGCTCTTCCGTAGGTGTTTCTGTTGATAATCCTGGTTGATTATTGATTTCTTTAGATTGTTGATGTGTTATAGGTGCATATTGACACTCCTTTCAACTTTTTCTGTCTCCCAATTGTATGTAGCATCTTCATCAAATTCTACATCTTGACTAATGATGAACTTCTTTGTTCTTAAGCTATAGACTCGATATCTTTTAGATTGAGTACTAGCCTAAGAAAATTTCCTTTTTTGCCATTTCATATAATTTACTTCTTTTTTGGTGGAATGTGAACATAGCAAATACAACCGATGACCATTAGCTGTTTTGCGGAAGGATTCCTTCTATTCCAAGCTTCAATCGATGTCTTATCTTTCACGGCTTTGGTTGGACATCTATTTAGTAAATAGACTACAGTATATACCCAAAACCGTTTTGGAAGACCCATATCCATCAACATAGTTCTTGCTATTTCCATCATAGTTCTGTTCGTCCTTTCAGTAACTTCATTTTTCTCTGGCGCATATCCAACTGTGAGTTGTTGTTCAACGCCTTCTTATTCACAAAACTTGCTGAAGTTATTTGAGGTATTTCCTTATCTCTATCACTTCTTAATGTTTTCAAGTAGTAGCCACTTTATTTTTAAACATAAGTATTGATTTTTTGTAAATCTCCACTGCTTGTGATCGCTCTTGCAAGAAATAGACCCATGTCATTCTTGTGTATTCATCAATGAAAATGATGAAGTATATGTTTTTCTCTAGAGATAGAGTATGCATTGGTCTACAATAATCAGTGTGAACAAGTTCTAATAGCTCCATAGCTATCCATGCTTTGCCTGATGGAAATGGTTCTCGATGTTGTTTATGGAGTAAGCATTCTTCACAGACATCATTGATTTTCTTTATTGTAGGAAGTTCTTTTATTGTCTTTTTGACGGAGAATCTTTAGCCGATGGAAGTTGGCCTACAAACATCTTTAACCACTTTGTTTTTCAACATAAGTTTTGAGTTTTTTGAAACTCTCGACTGCTTGTGATCGCTCTTGCAAAAAATATACCCATGTCATTCTTTTATAGTCATCAATGAAAATGATAAAGTATTTATTTTGCTCCATAGATAGAGTATGCATTGGTCTACAAATATCAAGGTGAACAAGTTCTAATGGCTCCTTAGCTCTCCATGCTTTGCCTGATGGAAATGATTGCCGATATTGTTTACCGAGTAAGCATTCTTCACAGACATCATTGATTTCCTTTATTGTAGGAAGATATGTTATCATGTCTTTTTGACGGAGAATCTTCAGCCGATGAAGTTGAAGTGCCCAAGTCGCTTCTGCCAAAGCCATGACTCATCTATTTGTGCCTTCATTGTCATATTATTCATGTATCTCCACTGAATGGAAAGCAACTGTTCTCTTTCATTGTGATCTTTTCAATTTAAAAAAAAATGTTTTGCTTGTCGTATATTGTGCAAGCTTTCCCTCAAAATTCAAAGAGTATCATTTTCGGTCATTTGTCCCACGCTGAGTAGATTTTGATTGATGTTTGGGACTAAGAGTATATCATTGATATATCTTTTCCTTTTTTCGTGTTAATTGCTATGGTGTCTCTTTCTGTTGCCTCCATGAAATCACCATTTCCTATTTTGACTTTTTTCTTGATTTTTTCAAGACTACAAAATATTTCTTCATTTTTGGCATGTGATTGTTGCAACTACTATCTAGATACGATGTATCTTTATTCTCTCTAGTGCAACTTGACAAGCATATAAGGGATTTTTATCTTCACTTTTCTCTTTTGAGAAATTGGTTCGTTGATTTTTCTTCAATCGACAAATATTTTATGTTTGCTCAAATTTCTTATAGTTTTGGCACTGTGGTTTTCTTTTATACGAACAATCTTTCTCAAAATGATTTTTTCTTTTGCAAATGCCTGTCGGCGCTTAAAAGGGGGGAAAAGAGAGTTTTTTTTTAAAGTTTGGGGGTCGCCCGTAAGAAGCTGTCGGTCGCCGGAATCGAAATCCCGTCGCCCGCTTCGGAAGGACTTTTTAATTTACGTATATATATATATAATTTTAGAAAAATATAAAATCAAACTGACCTCATATTTTCCATAGTTTAAATGAAAGAACACTCAACCTCAAATCCTGTATCTACCCCAAGGGATAAACACAAGACTTGAAGGTGAGGCTCGATCAAATAAACTAAGAAAGATATGACATCCGTTTGGGTCTGCGAAATCGTTTTATTTGCCGACAAGTTCCCCTATTTAATACAAAAAATTAAATAGGGTTTATTTTAAGCTGGGTTCAGAAAAGCTCCCTATAAGGGCAAGCCCCTATAGTTAATTACATCTTAAATGACCAAAGTCACCTAA